>NW_005370731.1:884251-887283 GCF_000412655.1 Myotis brandtii
GGGTCGGGGGAGGGCAGCCCCGTGCTGGGCCTCGAAGCCGCGGCCACGAGGGGGCGCCCTTTACCTTTTTCACCCATCCCCCTGCCTGACCTCCCACCTGGCAACCATCAATTTGTCCTCGGTATCTATGCATTTGTTTCTGTTTTGTTTGTTCATTTCTTTTGTTCTTTAGATTCCACATTCAAGTGAAATCATACGGCGATTGTCTTTCTCTGTCTCACTTAATTCACCCAGCAAAATACCCTGTAGGTCCATCCATGTTGGCACAAATGCTAAAATTTCATTCTTTTTTTTTTTATGGCTGAACAATATTCCATTGTATGCATGTGCCACGTCTCTTTAACCATTTATCTATTGAAGGACACTTAGCTTGCTTCATATCTTGGCTATTGTAAATAATGCTGCAATAAATATAGGGATGCATATGTTTTCAAATTAGTGTTTTGGATTTCTTTGGGCAAATACCCAGAAGTGGGATTGCTGGGTCGTAATGTAGAAAACTCCATGCTGTTTTCCATAGTGGCTGCACCAATTTGCAATCGCACCAAGTGTGCACAAGGGTTCCCTTTTCTCCACATCCTCGACAACACTTGCTTTTTGTTGATTTATTAAAGATAGTCATTCTGACAGGTGTAAAGTCGTATCTCATTGTGGATTGTTGTTTTGTTTTGTTTTTTGGTTACTCCTCACCTGAGGACATTTTTCCCCCCATTGACTTTTAGAGAGAGTAGAAGAAAGAGAGAGGGTGAGATAGAGATAGATAGAGAAACATCCATGTGAGAAAGACACATCATCGATTGGTTGCCTCCCACACTGAGGTCAAACCTGAAACCCAGGTATGTGCCATTGACCAGCAATCAAACCTGAGACCCTTCCATGCACAGGCTAACGCTCTATCCACTGAGCTGCACCGGCCAGGGCTTATTGTGTTTGTTTTGTTTTGTTTTGTTTAATTCTCACCTGAGGATATTTTTCCATCGATTTTAGAGAGAGTGGAACAGAGAGGGAAAGACAGAGAGAAACATCGATGTGAGAGAAACACACCGATTGGTTGCCTCCTGCATGGTCCCTAACCAGGGACCAGGTCAGGGAGGAGCCTGCAACCGAAGTTAGTGCCGACCAGAATCAAACCCGGGACCCCTTGGTCCACAGGCTGACACTCTATCCACTGAGCCAAACTGGCTAGGGCCTCATTGTGGTTTTAATTTGTATTTCTCTGATGATTAATGAGCATCTTTTCATATATGTTAGCCATCTGCATATACTCTTTAGAGAAAGGTCTATCCAGGTCTTCTCCCCATTTTTAAATCAGATTGGGGATTCTTTTATGTTAAATTGTACAGTTTTTCTACATATTTTGAATATTAACCCCTTAGCCAATGTATCATTGGCAAATATGTTCTCCCATTCAGTAGGTTGTCTTTTCATTTTGTTGATGGCTTGCTTTGATGTGCAAAAACCTTTTAGTTTATTGTAGTCCCATATATTTATTTTTTCATTTGTAACCCATGCCTGAGGAGACATATCAAAAAATATATTGTTAAGAGCAATGTTACAGAGTTTACTGCATATATTTTCTTCTGGGAGTTTTATGGTTTCAGGTCTTTAAGTATTTTTTTATTTTTCTATAATCCTCACCTGAGAATATGTTTTTATTGATTTTAGAGAGAGGTTGCCTTCCATACACACCCGGACTGGGGACCAAACCCACAACCTTTTGGTGTATGGGATAATGCTCTAACCAACTGAGCCACTGGCCAGGGCTCAGGACTTTAAGTCTTTAATCCATTTTGAGTTTATTCTTGTACTAGAGGCCCAGTGCACGAATTCATGCACCAGTGGGGTTCCCTCGGCCTGGCCTGCAAGATCGGGCTGAAACCAGCTCTCCAACATCCCCTGAGGGGTCCCAGATTGTGAGAGGATGCAGGCCACGCCAAGGGACCCCACCAGTGCACGATCGGGGCCGGGGAGAGACACAGGAAGTTGGAAGTTGGCCAGCCAGGGAAGGACCACGGGAGGGCTCCAGGGCATGTCTGGCCTGTTTCACTCAGTCCCGATGGGCCGGACCCCAGCAGCAAGCTAACTTACCCGTTGGAGCATCTTCCCGCTGGTGGTCAGTGCACATCAGAGCGAGGGGTTGAGCAGCCTTAGCATATCATTAGCATATTACACTTTGATTGGTTGAACGGCGGACCAGTCGATCACACTTAGCATACTGGCTTGTATTATATAGGATGCGGTGTAAGAAAGTGGTCTAGTTTAGTTTTTTTGCATATTATCTGTCCAATTTTCCCAACACCATTTATTGAAGAGACTGTCTTTGTCCCATTATATATTCTTGCCTCCTTTGTCAGAGATTAATTGATCATATAGGTGTGATTTTTTTTCTGGGCTCTCTATTTTGTTCCATGACCTATGGATGTTTTATGCTAGTACCATGCTGTTTTTAAAATATATATTTTTTATTGATTTTTTGAGAGAGGAAAGGAGAGGGATAGAGAGATAGAAAC
This sequence comes from Myotis brandtii, assembly GCF_000412655.1. Lineage (NCBI taxonomy): Eukaryota > Metazoa > Chordata > Mammalia > Chiroptera > Vespertilionidae > Myotis > Myotis brandtii. Next base: position 886,762 of record NW_005370731.1, read on the forward strand.
ATCCATGAGAGAATGAGAGAAAAACATAGGATCAGCTGCCTTCTGTATGCCCCCTACTGGGGATTTATCCACAACCTCCTGTCCAGGAATCAAACCATGAACTCCTGGTTCATAGGTTGATGCTCAACCATTGAAAAACAGTGGCCAGGCAGTACCATGCTGTTTTGATTACAATAACCTTGTAGTATAGTTTGGAATTGTAATGAATCTGTAGGTTGCTTTGGGTAGTATGGACATTTTAATAATGTTAATTCTTCCTATTCATGAGCACAGCATAACTTTCCATTTATTGTATCTTCAATTTTTCTTTTTTTTAAAAAATAGTTTAATATATTTTAATAGCAAACTTACAGGAACAGCACAGAAGACAGACAACATTAAAAACATGTAATTGCATGTAGGACAACTAAGTTAGAAAAGTATAGTGAATGGATGGATGGAATGTACTGTTTGATAAAAATGCTACAAACACCATTTAGTTGCCATCAATAAGAAATTTACTTGTTTTTTATTTTTTTTTTT
>NW_005370731.1:888066-896282 GCF_000412655.1 Myotis brandtii
GTGCGCCCGGCGGACGCGCGCTGCCAGGACCTTCTTTACTTGTTTTTTAAAAAAATCCAAATGCTGGCATTGTCCAGAAAAATTTAACAAGTTTATTTATATTGTTATAAAGTTGAACTGCTGAAACTTGTTTACTGAAACATTTGACTTACATTAATGCTTTATATCCCCTCATTTATATTTTAAAAATTCACACACAAATGAAAATGGAAAAACTGCCAATACCTGATTTCTGTCCCCTATTTTCAACTTGCAATAATATACTTAGGTACCTTTTGACCCCATGGGGGGAAAAAACAAACAAACACCCTAATGTTCAGAACTACCAATAACGGGAAGAAGAGAAATTTTTTTAAAAGAATGAAATGTTTTCCATCTTAGTGGATTCTTAAGCACGTTCTCCAGGTATGCGGCGTGCTGGCCGGATGTCTCCTGGCATAATTGTTACACGTTTGGCGTGGAGAGCACACAGGTTGGTGTCTTCAAAAAGGCCAACCAGATAGACCTCCCTTGCCTCCTGCAAAGCACCAACAGCTGCATTTTGGAAGCACAGATCTGTTTTGAACTCCAGAGCAATTTCTCACACCAGACGCTGGAAGGGAAGTTTGCAAATCAGTTCAGTGAACTTCTGATAAAGTCTAATGTCATGAAGTGGCACGGTACCAGGCCTGTAACGATGAGGGTTTTTTCACCCCTGCAGTAGAGGGCGCACTCTTTCAAGCGGCTTTGGTAGCCAGTGGCTTCCTCGGTGCTTTACAAGGAGTCGATTTGCAGGCAGTCGGCTTTGTACTAGCCATGGTATAGTGACCTCTTTACTTACCACACACCCCCCCCCCCTTCTCCTATGGCTGGAGCTTGGCAAGCTGGAGGCGGCGCAGGCGTTTGAGAGTGACGGCAGCTGCAAACACCCATTTTTTTCTTCAGTGTCATAGTTTTCTTACTACAGGTCTTTACCTCCTTAGTTAAATTTATTCCTAAGTACTTTATTCTTTTTTCATGCAATTGTAAATGATATTGTTTTCTTAATTTCTCTTTCTGATAGTTCATTATTAGTGTAGAAAATGCAACAGATTTCTGAATATTAATTTTGTATTCTGCTACTATACTGAATTCATTTATTTTAAAGTTTTTTTGTGTGTGGAATCTTCAGGGTTCTCTCTATATAGTATCTTGTTGTTTTTATAATGGCCATTTAACAGATGTGAGGTGATATCTCATTCTGGTTTTAATTTGCATTTTCCTAAGGACTAATGATGTTGAGCATCTTTTCATTTTAGCCGTTCATTTATCTTCTTTGAAAAAAGTGTCTAGTCAGATCCTTTGCCCACTTTTAAATTGGGTTATTTGGTTTTTTGCCATTGTGTTGTATATGTTATTTATGTATTTTGGATATTAACCCCTTATCAGATATATGCCACAGCTTATTTATCTATTCATATACTGAAGGACATCTTGGTTGCTTCCAAGTTTTGGCAATCTATATATATAAAAGGCTAATATGCTAAGTGTCCCTCCGACCGGTCGCTATGACATGCACTGATCACCAGGAGGCAGATGTTCAATGCAGGAGCTGCCATGAGGCACACTGGCCATTTACAAAGAAATAAATTACCTGGCGCCCACAAAGCAACACTTGGCCTGGCCACCACCCTGGAGCAACAGCCCACCAAATCGCAACCTACACTGCCAAGACCCCATGGCACAAAAGGTGGCCCACAGCCCAGCCCAGAAATGGACAGTGTGGGCGCCGGGTAATGATGTCACATAGCAACGCCTGGCTTCCTCTCCCTAGCAACAACTAGCCTCCTTGCAGTTTCTTCAGCCCAGGAACATGACTTGCTTTATAGCCAGGTGCAAACATTTTACAATTTAACCAAATGTCTGAAGCATTTTCCCATGCCTCATCTCATTTGATCCTCACAGAAGTTCTGGAGTAGGTAGATAGGAGACTTGGTAGAATTCTATTTTCTTTTCATTAGCCGGAAAACAGAGATTTAGAAAGTTTAGAAACTTGACCTGACTGAAAAGAAGTAAGAAATGGTGGACCTTGAAAATGACTTCAGGTTTTTTCACTGTGCAAAATATAGTCAAACACTGCTGTAGTTAAATATTTTACCCTTTGTTCTCCCTGCGTGATCTACAATAATAATCTGCTTTGTGTTGATATTTACTGCTGTGTTGCTGACAATTACCTGAAAGAGAAGTTGGGGTGCTTCACTGGGCTGGAAAAAGTTTAGCTAATTTAGAGAGCAGGTCTAATTAAGCAAGTTTATTCTCTTTATATAAAAGGCTAAATTGACACACGCATGTGCGATACATATAAAGCTCTTGCTGGCGCCAGTGGCACGCATGTGTTTCCATCTGTCATTGTCAGTTGAGAATTTGGATGACACTTATAAAGGGCAAATAGCGATATTAAAATATTTCTTCTAATTAATTTCCTTTCAATATGCATGAATCTGTGCACCGGGCCACTAGTCATGAATAAAACCTCTATAAATACCTGTGTGTAGTTTTTGGATGGGCATAAGTTTTTCAACTCCGTTTTGAGTTACAAAGAGTGTAATTGCTGCTTCCTGTAGTGAGGGTATGCTTACTCTTATAAGAAACTACCAAACTGTCTTCAAAGTGGCTGCAGTATTTTGCTTTTCCACCAGTTATAAATGAGAGTTCTTATTGTTTCACATCTTCAGTATTTGGTACTGTCAGTATTCCAGATTTTGGCCATTCAGATAGATAAGTAGTGCTATCTTATAGTTATTTTAATGTGCATTTTCCTGATAACATGATGTAGTGCACCTTTTTGTTTTTTTCTCTTTTTTTTTTGGAGTATCTTTTTATATGCATATTTGACATCTGTATGTCTGATGAGTTGTCTGTTAAGGTCTTTGGCTCATTTTTAATCAGCTTGCTTGTTTTCTTATTGTAGAGTTTTAAGAGTTCTTTGTATATTTTGGATAAGTCCTTTATCAGATGTGTCTTTTACAAATATTTTCTCCTAGTCTGTGGCTGTCTTATTGCTTGACATTGTCTTTCACAGAGCAGAAGTTTTAAATTTAGTGAAGTTCAGATTGTCAATTATTTCTTCCAGGGATCGTGCCTTTGGTGTTGTATCAAAAAGTCATCATTGTCACATCCAAGGTCATCTAGGTTTTTCTCCTATTTTTCTCTTACCTTCTATTTTTTTAATCTTTAAAAATATATTTTTATTGATTTCAGAGAAGGGAGAGGAAGAGATAGAAATACCAGTGATGAGAGAGAATCATTGATTGGCCACTTCCTGCACGCCCCACACCGGGGATCAAGCCTGCAGCAACCCAGCATATGCTCTGACTGGGAATCGAACCATGACATCCTGGTTCATAGGTTGACACTCAACCACTGATCCATGCCAGCCAGCCGCCTACCTTCTATTTTATCCTGTTATCTTATGGAAGTTTTATAGCTTTGTGCTTCACATCTAGGTCTGTGTTCTATATTGAGTTAATTTTTGTGAAGGGTGTAAGGTCTATGTTGAGATTAATATTTTTGTCGATGTCCAGTTGTTCCAGCATCATTCGTTATAAAGACTATCTTTGCTCCATTGTATTACTTTTTGTTCCTTTGTCAAAGAGCAGTTGACTATATTTATGTGGGTCAACTTATAGGCTTTTTATTCAGTTCCACTGATCTATTTGTCTAGTCTTTCACCAAAATCACACTGTCTTGATTACTGCAGCTTTATAGTCTTGGTGTCAGATTATGGCAGTTTTTCAATTTTGTTCTCCTTCAATATTGTGTTGGCTATTCTGGGTCTTTTGCCCCTCCATATAAACTTTGGAATTAGTCCATTGATATCCACAGAACAACCTACTGAGATTTTGATTGGGATTGCATTAAATCTATGGATCAAGTTTGGAAGAAAAACTGAAATCTTGATGATATTGAGTCTTTATCATTCATTTTTCATCCAACCAAAATTTCATTTGTAAATGTGAACCAACAATCTCTTTCTCACTAGGTTGTTTGAAATGTTTTTCATTAATTTATTAGTTATCTAGAGAGTACTTCAAACTCTGTAATAATGTCCCTGCTCTCAGAGAGTTTATCTTGGGTAGGGAGATATACAATAAACAAGCATATAAATAAATTAATAATTTCAGATAAGTGAGGAAAACATGTGATAGAGTGACTGGCAGTGAAAAGGATACTTAATGCCAGGAAACTTCTCAGAGGAGGCAATGTTTGAACTATGATCTTCATGAAAAGGGAGAAGTAGCCATGAGAAAAAAATTCAGACAACGAAGATGGGGGCTTTGGGAGCAGCAGAAATGAACTCGATGGATGGTTTAGAGAAGAGCATGGTGGCTATAGTACAGTGAGCAAGGGGTAAATGAAGTTAAAAAAAAAATAGGCAGGTGCCAATGCCTATAGAGTTATTTTTATTTATTTTTTAAATAAAGTTAGTTTTAAATTTTAAGTATAAAATACATGCTGCGAGGTACATAAATTTTAAGTGCACAGCTCAGAGAATGTTTACATCTGTACACACCCTTGGATATAACCTCATTCAGATCAAGACATAGAACAGAGGTCAGGAAACTTTTTTTGTAAAGTGTCAGATAGAAAATAGTTTAGACTTTGTGGGCCTATGGTTTCAGTTGCAACTACTCAGCTCTGCTATTGCAGCCGGAAAGAAGCCATAGATGCTATATAAGCGGATGCACACAGCTTTTTCAATAAACCTTTAGTGAACACTGAAATTTTAATCATATAGAATTTTCATGTGTCACAAAATACTAGTCTCATTGTGATTTTTACTCAACCACTTGAAAATGTAAAAAGCATTCTTAGCTTATGGGCTGTATAAAAACATTTAGTGGGCAGGACTTGCCCTTCAGGCCATAGTTTACCAACTTCTTATATAATTCATTTTTAGTATCCTCCTTGTACCTCCTCTCAGTAAAATACCTCTCCCCCAAAGTTATTGCTATGATTTCGTCACCATCAATTAATTTTGCCTGCTCTGGAACTTTAAAGAAATGGAATCATATGTATACAGTCTTATTAGAGGCCCGGTGCATGAAATTCGTGCATGGGTGCGGTCCCTAGGCCTGGCCGGCGATTGAAGCATGAGCTTCTGGCATGGAAGAGCAGGTCTCAGCTGACCTCTTGACCTCTGGGCCCTGGGCAGCACCTGGGGCCCCATACGCCCCTCTCCGCCTGAGTCACCAGTCAGATGCCATGGGTCGGGGCCCAGGCCACCCAGAGGTGCCACACGAAAGCCAGGTGGGCAGCACACTCTCTCCCGGCCGGCCTCGCAGACTGGCTCCTGCGCAAACCCACGGGGAGCACAACTGGCCCCTGCGGTCCCAGCGGCTGCGGCCTGGCTCCCCCTGAAGAGGCCACGCTGGGACCTGAGCACGGGGCTTCCCTGGCACAGGCAGGTAGCAGGCAGAGTGAGAGCAAGCTCCCTGGACACTGGGCATTCTCACCACACCTCTGTCCCCATCACCCCCGCCCCCAGGTGGTCAGTGAACGTCATAGCAAGCAGTCGAACTCCCGGTCTCCCGGTCAGTCGAACCACTGCCTGAGGGGACAATTTGCATATTAGGCTTTTATAATATAGGATGTTTGGCTTCTTCAGCTCATCATGTCTGTTCTGTGATGATTTAAGTGGACTAAGATGCCATTTGGAGGTCTTAAGTTTGAGAGCAACATGATCTGATTTACATGAAAAAGACACTCTGGTTGCTGTATGAATAATGGAGTGAAGGGAAATAGGAGTGGAAGTGGAAGCCCGGTTAGGAGTAATCCAAGCAAGAGGTGATGGTAACTGGACCAGGGTAATAGTCATGGAAATAGGAGGTTTGGATTTGAGTTTGAGACCACGTATCCAATACCAGTTATTTTTTAAAGTATTATAATGCAAGTAGTTCATATTAATTTCCTGAATCTTTCTGAGACTGGAATCATAAATTTGCATGTATCAACTATGTCTCTACACTTAAAGAGTTAATAATACCTTTTGGAGTGGTGTAGACAGACCATGAATCCACATACAATGCAACCAGTGCCTTAAGAAGCCTATGGGAGCCAGAATGGTGTTATACCAGCCTGTGGTTGGTCAAGAGAGATCACCTGGGGGTTGTGGTCCTTGAGCTAAATTCTAAGAAGGAATAGTTTAAAGCAGCAGTCACCAACCTTTCGGACCTCACGGACCACCAGTGTCAGTGCCTTAAGAAGCCTAGGAAGCTATGGGAGCCAGAATGGTGTTATACTAGCCTGGGGGTGGTCAAGAGAGATCACCTGGGGTTGTGATCCTTGAGCTAAATTCTAAGAAGGAATAGTTTAAAGCAGCAGTCACCAACCTTTCGGACCTCACGGACCACCAGTGGTCCACAGACCACCGGTTGGCGACTGCTGGTTTAAAGGATAAAAGGTATATGGGAAGGCCAAATGATGTGAAATCTCTTGGAAGTTCAGTTTGGTTCTATGATGAGATCTCATAAATATATGAGCCTGGCCTGGAAAAAGACTTTGAACTGGGTCTAAATGGTTGGGCATTCCATTTATTCAATCAAACAACTACTCCTAGGTGCTTCTATGTGCCTTGAGACTCAAGGAGAGGCCTGAGGTGGCAAACTAGAAACCTGTGTGCTGAATCGGACCAACACATGCATTTTGCCCCACATTCCTATAGGATCACTGGAATAGTGGTTTTAACGGTGGCTGTTCTTTAAGACAGAGTATATGGTCTCCTGTTCTTCCCATTCCTCCTTTGCTTCTCTTCACCTTATTTACACTACTTCCTGGCCCTTTGAGGTTTTTGAGTTTTCATCCCCCGGTTTTTGTTGTAAGTAAAATAGGACTTCAAGTCCATGACACAGAGAAAATGATCAACATTTGAATAGGGAAGAGCTAACCTAAGTAGATGAAGAGGAGATGAGAGCTTTATCAGGGCTTCCTAACCTGACTCCTAGGGTGGACTTTAGGTGGTGCAACCAAACATATATATTTATTGATTTCAGAGAGAGGAAGAGGGAGATAAAAACATCAATGATGTGAGAGAATCATCGATCAGCTGCCTCCTACATGCCCCCTACTGGGGATCGAGCCCACAACCTGGGTATGTAACCTAGAAACGTGACCTCCTAGTTCATAGGTTGATTGACGCTCAACCACTGAACCACACCAGCCAGGCAGGTGGTGCAATTTGTGAGTGTGAGCATCCTTGTGACTTAGACTGCTTGGCTATGAATCTTGGCTTTGGGCTCCGTCACTAGTTTATAAGCCTCAATTCATTTGTAAAATGGGTGTATTGTTGAGATTAAATGAGACAATTCATGTATAAAGTGGCCTTAGTAGACATTAACTGCTATTATTATTCTATCCTGGGGTTAGGGTATCGATTTTCAAAGGGGTTCTTAACCTGGAAGTTGGCCAACAGGTGGCACAGGTGTTTGGGAGCTATCTGCAATACCACCCTTCTCTAAAAGGAAGCAGCTCTATGTGGAGTGGATTGCAGTGGGAATCCGGAGGCCCCGCTCCACTGTTAACTTGTTGAAAGTACCTGACAAATTGCTTCAGCTTTCTGGGTAATCTATCAAACGGGGGGAACTGGTTCGACTTGGCAGCCGCAATGCAGCCCAGGGGCAGCTTCAGTGAGGGAGGGTAAAGACCTTCCGCCGCGGGGCAACTACACCTCCCAGCCTGCTTTGCGCCTCGGACAGCGCCCTACGCTAGCACGCGAGCCTCTCCGCATTTCCAACCTCCAGTTACCGTCTCTCGCGAGAGGACGGGCCGCGCCGGCGGTAGCGATAGCTGTAGTGGTGCTGGTGCAGGTGGTGGCGGCCGAGACGGCAGCGGCCATTTTGGTGAGGCCTCGGAAACGGCGGCGGCGGCGGCGGTTCGCTGGGGCTACCGTCTCATTTTTCCCACCCACCGTCCGCACCTTTGTGGTGTGAGAGGAGGCAGTGGAAGCAAGGCGGTGGCAGTAGCCGCAGGCCCCCGGGGAATTTAAAGGCCGCGAAGGCGGCGGCCAAGAGGGGGTCCTCCCCCCTCCTCTTCTGCGGGAGGGGGGTGGTGCGTACGCCCCCGAGGACGCAGGTAAGGAGAGGGAGACAAGATGGCGGACGCTCCACAGTTCCCCCTCCCCTGACGGGTGACTGCGCGCGCATCTTTCCGCCACCGCCTTCCCTCCCTCCTTCCCGGGGTGCTGCGCGCGCACCTTCGGC
>NW_005370731.1:896773-928728 GCF_000412655.1 Myotis brandtii
GGCCCCTCCCCCACTCGCGCATGTTGGGTGGGGTGTTCGTCCAGGAGGGGGCGGGGCTACCTCAGGGCTAGTGGCCACTGGGGGTAGAGGTCAGAGGTCATGCCGGGTTGGACTGTTGGGAGGGGTGTGGGACGGTCCTGACGCCGGGGGTGAGGCGTCCTAGCCAGCTGCCTGTGTGCCAGGTAGCTCGGGCCCTGGCTGTTGTGGAGGAGGGGGCGAGCCAGAGGCAGCACCGGGGCTGAGGATTTCCTTAAACACGGGGAAACACTTCCGGGCCTTGTGTGGATTTGCCCGCCTGTTTCCGGGCCGTGTTTCTTTGCGAGGCGGCCTTGCTCCCAGGCTTGTTCCTCTCATGTTTCCTGCGGTAGCTCTAGTGTTTCGGGAAGTGTCTCCTGGTGCAGGTACGGGAGTCAGGGGCCCGGCCCCGAGGAAGGGTGCGTTCTCCTGTGACAGCGGCCTGTTCTCACTGCAAGGGGAGCAGCTGCCAGGCACCTCGCACCTTTCCAGCTTCTAGATGTGACAAGTTTTTTTCTTGGTTATTTGCCCTCCATTCAGTTGTTGGAACCTTTCACCCTTAGGCTTTTTGAACTTTTTTTTTTTTTTGCTTCCCTGCTCTTCCCACCGTCAGAATCTGGATTTGCTTTGATTTTTCTGAAATTCGAGCTTTTCCTAATATTGTAACTCTTTTTTTCAGCCTTGCACTGATTTGGGTATACTTAAAAGCCTCAAAAGTTGGTGTAAAGAAGGCTTGGATGGATGTTGGTAAATGTGGATTGATTCCTCACTGCTGTTTTCTTCTGTTTCAGTTGTGCTTCCCCTCAGTACGGCGGCACCGTGGAAGTACAGACTTTCACAGGGGGTGTGGTCTCAGCTCACACAGGTAAGGGTTCAGATACCATTTTGTATACTGATGCTAATGAGAGAGACGTTTGAGATAACGAGAGAAATTATAGCTTAATATTTCTGGGTTGATGATAACATTGCAACAATAGACCTGGGACTGTGGATAGAGAAAGGTTTGCTCACCCTGGCTCTGCCAAGAATAGCATGTCCTCCATGGTTTTGGCATTAGCCTACCTAAGTTTAAGTCCTCCAACCACTTCCTTACTGTGACCTTATGCAAGTCATTTGTTGTTTTTGTATCCTGATTTCTTTCTAACTTGTAAAATACAGAAAATATTAGAATGTAAGCTCCATTTAGGCCAGGATTTTTTCTGCATGGCTTTATCCTTAGTATGTAGAAGGAACTAAGTAAATAATTATGAAATGAAAAGTACCTGGTTCATAAGGTACATAAGAGGGTATAGAATACATCAAGTACAAAGTAAAGCATCTGACACATAGTAGATGCTCAAGAAATGCAGGTTATAAACAATGTTTACTTTTTAGTGTTATATTTGCTTATTTAAAAGATTCTTTAATATTTTAAAAATCCCATTTCTACTCTTTTCTACCCTACTTTAGGTGCTCCAGAGGCCAGTGGACCTGAGCGGAGGCTGGGACGCCCTAGTGGGCCCCGGGCCCTGGAAGGCGGGTCCCGGTGGCCTGTGGCCCAGAATGAGGCCAGCTCCCAGCATGCCCTGCAGCCGGACGCCAACCCCTCGGCCAGCAGCAGTGGTGACAACGACCCAGTCGTACTTCAGGCATCCAAAGAGGAGCCTGGGAGTGGGACCATGCAGAGCAGCCCCTCCCCTGCTCACCCTCAACTCCCAGTCCTACAGACACAGGTTTGAAAGTGGGGAGAGTTTCTTCTCTGCTTCTGCTTTGTGGGCTGCTGGCTCTGAGGCAGAAGAGCAGGACCTAGCCATATTTCCATGATCCTAGCTACCTTGATACTGAAGTAGGGGAGAATCTTCAGGTGGACTGGTAAACCTGTTGGATACTTACATTGTATTTGATTTTTTTTTTTTAATTTAGTCTATTCTTTTTTTAAAAAATATATTTTATTGATTTTTTACAGAGAGGAAGGGAGAGGGAATAGAGAGTTAGAAACATTGATGAGAGAGAAACATCGATCAGCTGCCTTTTGCACACCTCCTACTGGGGATGTGCCCACAACCAAGGTACATGCCCTTGGCAGGAATCGAACCTGTGACCCTTCTGTCCGAAGGCTGACACTCTATCCACTGAGCCAAACCGGCCAGGGCTGTATTTGATATTAGTGTGTCATTGATCACTGAGAGTCTGGAAACTTCTTGTTACCTGAAAAAGGTTGAAATAGGCCAGGTTGGAAATGGAGGTTGGGACAATATGCTCCCAAGACTGACTGCTTTGCAAATAGCTCAGTTTCTTTCTCAGAACTGGAATAAGTTAAGCGTTATAGATGGTGTGTGTGTGTGTGTAGTGTTCATTCCTTTTTCATACCAAGGAAGTTAAGGGAGTGGGGGAGGGGGGAATCACAGCTTTTTAAACTAGACTGACCTAGGTTTGTGTACAGTAGGCTTTTGATGGTTATGGATTTGAAATTTATAATTTTCCTGAGCAGCTAGGAAACTTTGTGACATAGTCTTTTGTCATTTAGCCGAGTAGGAATTTAAGTAGCACACTGAAGCTTGTGTGCTGGAGTGAATTTAATGAGTTCTCTCACAATCCACATTTAAGTAGGACTTTGTTCTCTACTTCATATTGCTTGTGCAAGACCTTGTAAAATAATAGGTGGGTGTTTGAAGACAGTGACCAACCCCCCATCCCTTTCCCCTTACACCTCACCAGTAAAGCAAACTACCAAGACTGGTAATAAAGAGGCTTAGGTGATCTTGTGGGGGTTTTTGTTTGTTTTTTTGAGGCCTTTTGAATTTGGTGGTAGCTCAAATTTATTTGCATAGGTGAATCTGCCATACTTGATGGGAAAATAGGGATTTATTTGTGTAAGTGAAATCATTGAGGTCCTGAAAAGTTCATTAAAATTTGAAATCATCTGCTATAGTATTCTTGAATACTATAGCTATGAATGAATAGTATATAGTATTCTTTAACACCATTAGGCTATAACTCCTCTTGCATGCCAGACTTCTATTATAAGTTTGGTCTGCCCTCTTGAACACCTTAAAACTTTACCACGTAGGTTTTTGTTTATAAGATGAGGTTGATACATTACTTCAGAGCTTTTTTCTTGTAAAGATAGAGTGAAATAATGTACTTTAAACTCCCGGTACAGTGTTAAGCATTCATTTTATCTTTCATTTTTCCTTTTCTAGATGGTGTCGGACGGCATGACAGGCAGCAATCCTGTGTCCCCTGCCTCATCCAGTTCCCCAGCCTCTAGTGGGGCAGGTGGCATCTCCCCCCAGCATATAGCTCAAGATTCCTCTCTGGATGGACCTCCAGGGCCCCCAGATGGTGCCACCGTGTCCCTGGAGGGGCTCAGCTTATTCCAGGCCGCTGACTTAGCTAACAAGGGCCCAAAGTGGGAGAAGAGCCATGCTGAGATCGCAGAGCAGGCCAAGCATGTATGTATTGGGAGGGCTCATGAGGATTCTTGATAATTGTCTTCCCTGAACGCCTATGTTCCATGGATATTTTACATTTCTTTTCTCATTATGTGTAAGTTCTGCCTTAACTTACATGATCTTGAGCAAGTCTCTTGAACTCTGAGCCTCTTCTCCTTTTCTATAAAATAGAGCTGGTGTAATAGTCTATAGCAGTGGTTCTCAACCTGTGGGTCGTGACCCCTTTGGGGGTCGAATGACCCTTTCACAGGGGTCGCCTAAGACCATCGGAAAACATATATAATTACATATTGTTTTTGTGATTAATCACTATGCTTTAATTATGTAACATTGAAAATACATCCTGCATATCAGATATTTACATTACGATTCATAACAGTAGCAAAATTATAGTTATGAAGTAGCAACAAAAATAATTTTATGGTTGGGGGTCACCACAACATGAGGAACTGTATTAAAGCATTAGCAAGTTTGAGAACCACTGGTCTATAGGCTGTTAGGACATAACATTAAAGACATCAAAGTGCTTTGTAAGCTGTGAGGCTCTTAGGATTTACTGGTTGCTGCTGCTTATTTACCCGGTGGTGAGTGTGGTCCTGGGCCTGCAGCCTCGCACCAGCTGGACAATTGTTAGATATGCACATTCTTACTCCTCTCTTCCTACCCATTCAAACTAAAGGGTGGGGCCCACAATCTGTCTTTAAAAGTACTTCAGATGATTCTCATGCATGCCCATGTTGTTCCTGATATTTTCTTCATCAGATCATTTAGTTTCGTGATTCATGTCTGGCTATTACTTCCTCTGGATTAGTTTTTGTCAGGAGAGCATAAGAATAATGAGGGCAGTTGTCTTCAGTTTTTAAGTCATGTCTCTTAAATGAAAAATACTAAAATGTTGTTATTTTTCTCCTTATGAAATACAGGGTGGGGCAAAATATGTTCACAGTTTATATGTAAAATATTACAATAAGTATTCTATAATAATAAAAGTATAATATGCTAATTAGACCGACATCCTTCCGGATGAAGCCGAGGCTGCAAGGGATGCCCGGGTCCTGGGTGCTACAGGGAAGCCGGTGCTGGCAGCAGGGGAAAGAAGGCCTACTCTTGCACGAATTTTGTGCATTGGGCCTCTAGTACAAGAATAAAATGTTTCATGTACTTACAACTGTAAATCTACTCTTGCTCTACCTTGTATAATCAATGTACAAACAATTTTTTTTTTTATTAATCCTCACCCGAGGATATTTTTTCATTGATTTTTAGGGAGAGTGGAAGAGAGAGGGAAAGACAGAAACATCGATGTGAAACACATCGATTGGTTGCCTCCTTCACGAGCCCTGACCAGGGCCCAGGCCAGGGAAGAGCCTGCAGCCAAGGTACGTGCCCTTGACTGGAATTGAACTGGACCCTTTGGTTCGCAGGCCAGCGCTCTATCCACTGAGCTAAACCGGCTAGGGCAGCAATATTATTTCTTATTGTGGTAAGCACTTAGTTTTTTGGTGTATAACTTTTCAGTATTTTCACCAAAATATATTTTTCTAAAAATAGTATTTAAAACAAACAAAATTGTGTAAATTGGGCTTTATAGCATACTTCTCGTCATGAACATGCTCCTGCATAAGTAGAATTCTACAGTGAGAAGAACCCTTATATCTAGAGTCAGTAAAGAAACTTGTGCTCCCTCCTTCTCTGGGAAGTACCCTTGGGATATGTTTTCCGAAGTCTTGCCTATATGTTTGTGGGGAGTGGAGATTGTGTGAAATAATGGAAAGAGCATTAAATTTGGTGTTTGGGGTCATTAGACATATTTTTAATCCTCAGCTTGTTAATACTTCCTAGCTATGTGATCTCAGGTAAATCACATAATCTTTCTGATGGTTACTTTAATCATTTGAAGATGATATAATACCTACTTGTAGGATTGATAGGTGGATTTAAGACAGCATAAAACATTCAGTCCAGCCAGTTTCTATGCGTAGTCGGTGCTCAGGAGTTCAGCATGGTCATGAGGTGAAGTATATGTCCAATAACGATCGACCTCGCTCTCCCTCAATAGGAGGCTGAGATTGAGACTCGGATTGCTGAGCTTCGGAAGGAGGGTTTCTGGTCACTGAAGAGGCTGCCTAAAGTACCTGAGCCTCCTCGCCCCAAAGGCCACTGGGACTATCTGTGTGAGGAGATGCAGTGGCTATCTGCTGACTTTGCTCAGGAGCGCCGTTGGAAACGGGGTGTGGCCCGTAAGGTATGTCTTCCAACTGGGTCTACTTTCCATTTCTTTTTCAGGTTTGCTTTTTGTTTTTTTGATGGGTGGGTTGATTGGAGGGAAACTAAACAGAACAATGTAGGATGCTTATTAATGCCAAGTCTCAAGAGGCAAGCTGACTTCCCAGGTTTCTTGGCCTTGATTATTTTCTTTGCTTTTGACTTGGGGAGAGGGCAGGAGTCTGGCCATGGAGTGTTTCTATGCTGGTTCCTCATTTCCACAGGTAGTGCGAATGGTGATCCGGCACCATGAGGAACAACGGCAGAAAGAGGAACGGGCTCGGAGGGAGGAGCAGGCTAAGCTGCGCCGAATCGCCTCCACCATGGCCAAGGATGTCAGGCAGTTCTGGAGCAATGTGGAGAAGGTAGGCAGCAGGGCTTGGTTTGAAAGGTAGATGCCTTCGGTTTGATTGGTGGGTAGTGTGGTAGCAGGAATGATCAAAACTTTGTGAGAGAGTGAAATTATGATTTCAAGCAATTTTAATGACATTTCTATTGTACATTGGGCCTTTCTTGCATTAAGTGTTATTAAGAAGAAAGAAATACAGTGGAAAATAGGCCCTGCCTTTGGGGATAGTTTTAAATTTTTATTTTCTAATTACAGCTGACATTTAATATATTGGTTTCAGGTATGCAATGTAGTGGTCAGACATCTATATAACTTACGAAGTGATCCCCTGATAAGTCCAGTACACCCTTGACACCATACATAGTTTTTACAATATTATTGGCCATATTCCTTATGCTATACTTTACATCCCCATGACTATTTCTAACTGCCATTTTGTACTTCTTAATCCCTTCACCTTTATCACCCAGCCCCCCAATCTCCTTCATTTCTGGCAACTATCAGTTTGTTCTCTGTATCTATGAGTCTTGTTTCTGTTTTGTTCACTTATTTTGTTTTTTAGATACATATAAGTGGAAATCATATGATATTCGTATTTTTCAGTCTCCATTCAGTCTCTATTTCCATCCATGTTGTCACAAATGGCAAGATTGCATTCTTTTTTTATGGCAGAGTAGTATACCATTGTATATATGTACCACATCTCTCTCTCTCTCTCTCTCTCTCTCTCTCTCTCTCTTTTTTTTTTAAGAGAGGAAGGGAGAGAGAGAAATACTGATTTGTTGTTCTGTGTACTTATGCATTCATTGGTTGATTCTTGTATGTGCCCTGACCTGGGATTGAACCTGTAACCTTAGCATATTGGGACAATGCTCTCTACCTGGCCAGGGCTGTACCACATCTTTTTTTTTTTAATGTTTTTATTAATTTGAGAGAGAGAGAGAGCGACATCAATGAGAGAAAAACATTGGTCAGCTGCCTCATGCATGCCCCAAACCGGAGATCGAGCCTGCAACTCAGGCATGTGTTCTGATCAGGAATCAAACTGGTGACCTCTTGGTGTATGATTCAATGCTCAACCACTGAGGCACGCCTATCAGCGTGTACCACATATTCTTTATTCACTGTCTCTCCATGGACACTTAAGTTGCTTCCTACCTTGGCTATTGTAAAGAATGCTACAGTGAATATGGGGGTGCATATTTCTTTTTGAATTAGTATTTTGGAATTACTAATATTCTTCAGAAATATACCCAAAAGTGTGACTGCTGGGTCATATGGTAGTTTTATTTTTAATTTTTGAGGTTCTTAGTTTTTATTATTTTGAGGAATCTCCGTGCTGTTTTCCATAATGGCTGTACCAATATGCAATCCCACTGACAGCACACGAGTGTTCCCTTTTCTCTGCATCCTCACCAACATTTGTTGTTTGCTGATTTATTGATGACAGCCATTCTGACAGGAGTGAGGTGATATCTTATTGTGGTTTTAATTTGCACTTCTCTGATCATTACTAGCCATCTATATGTCCTCTCTGCCCTATTTTTAATTGGATTAGGGATTATTAATAGGACTTATTGAGTCCTCTAGGCCATCTGTCTTTTGCAAGGCATTCAGCATACTTTTTCTAAAACTTATTTGTGCCAGTTACCTGTTTAAATACCATCAAAGTTCTCATTACTAAATTGTTCATATATATTTACGTCATTGTTTCTCAAGCACTACATGGCTTTTGTTTATATTTTCAGTCTTTTGTTTTCTGTCAGCTCCTTTTCTCTTTTCCATTGCAAACTGTTCCTTCTTTTGCACATCCCTGGCCATTAATATATGGCTCTTTCTGCTGCTGGAAATGCCTTTTTCCTCATTCCACTTAGTGAAGAGCTACTTAGACTTTAAGGTTTAGCTCCAGCCCTGGCCAGTGTGGCTCAGTTGGTTGGAGCATCGTCCCGTACACCAAAAGGTGACAGGTTCGATCCCCAGTCAGAGCTCGTGTGGAGGCAGCTGGTAGATGTTTCTCTCTCATATCAGTGTTTCTCTTCCTCTCTCTCCCAATTCAATTTAAAAAAAAAGATTCAGCTCCAGATACATTTGCAAACCTTTCTCTGTTGCCTGAAGCTAAGCTGGCTCTTCTCTCCCCTGTGCTCCCTTTTTGTTTTCCTCAGAAGCACCATTAAGTACATTTAGTTCATCCTCCTAAAAAGCCATCCAGGGCCTAGCATAGGCGGAGACTTCCCTAAATGTTGCGTAAAAGAGTACATGAATAAAAGATTATTTTGGTGAACCATCCATGTCATGCTTGTGGCAGGTGGTGCAATTCAAGCAACAGTCCCGGCTGGAGGAAAAGCGCAAAAAGGCTCTGGACCTGCACCTGGACTTCATTGTGGGGCAAACTGAAAAGTACTCAGACCTTCTATCTCAGAGCCTCAACCAGCCAGTAGCCTCCAGCAAAGCTGGCTCCTCCCCTTGTCTTGGCTCTTCCTCAGCTGCCTCTAGTCCTCCACCCCCAGTTTCCCAGCTGGATGATGAAGGTGTGTGTCCTCTTTGGCTCTGTTACTCCTCCTCATGTACCCTTTCAAGAGCTGAAAACCCACCCTGTGGCTTGCAGGGCCCCGTGGACTTTGTGACCTTGTTCTCCTGCTATAGATGGGGACTTCCAACCCCAAGAGGAGGAAGAGGATGATGAGGAGACGATTGAGGTTGAAGAACAGCAGGAAGGCAATGATGCAGAGACGCAGAGGCGTGAGATTGAGCTGCTTAAACGTGAGGGAGAACTGCCACTGGAAGAGCTGCTCCGTTCCCTTCCCCCTCAGCTGCTAGGAGGGCCTTGCAGCCCCTCAAGAACCCCATCATCTCATGATAGTGACACCAGAGATGAACCTGAAGATGGTGGTGAAGAAGAGCCCTCTCAAGTATTGAAGGTGTGGGCAGAAGGGATAGGGGGAGGGCTCAGAGTGGGGCAGGGATGGGATTCTGGTCTATAAGGTTAGATGTGGTTTTCAGGAGTTCTCGCTGTTTAAAGGTAATTTTGGGGCTCTCATTTGGGGGTAACTAAGGAAGAATCTGGGTTGGGGCAAGTTACAGTCTGAGATGGGCAGAGTTTCTAATGCCATAGTGGAAGTCTACTGTACTCTACTCTTTAAATTACTGTGTGACCTTAAAAATACTTATGCTGGCCCTTGCCACATCTATGAAATGGTCTTAATACTCCCTTACTGGTTTGTAGATTTGGAGCTGGGATGGTAACCTTAAAGTCTCTTTTGGACCTAATTTCTCTGTTTCTTCATATGTCTGCATGCATGGGAATGGTGTTGGGGGCCTACATTTGTTATCTAGCACTTTCACAGGTCCTCCCCCGGGCAGTGGGGCCAGGATTTGGTAGCTGGTGCTGAAAGAAAACCCTTGATTGCATCTTTGCCCTGGGATTGTGCCAGTGGCAGCTGTCACTCAATGGCACAGAGAAACTGTTCTGTAGCATTGTATTCTCATTGTGCCTTTCTCCTGTTTTAACCTTAGGCCCTCTTCCTTTTCATCCTTTGACATACAGGTAAACCCCCCACCCTCTGTTGCACAGCGTAACAAACAACCTTGGCATCCAGATGAGGACGATGAAGAGTTCACTGCCAATGAGGATGAAGGTTAGACCTATTCTCTTTATCCTGTTCCCCTTAACCCTTGAATAGTTTGGACCTAATGTTTTAGGCTTTCTTACCTCTTCCACTTAGACTGTGTCTGTGTCTCTTCCCTATTGATATGGCTTTATTCTCTTTCCTAGCGGAGGATGAAGAGGATACCATAGCAGCTGAGGAGCAGTTGGAAGGGGAGGTGGATCATGCCATGGAGCTGAGCGAGTTGGCTCGAGAAGGTGACATTCACTAGACATTTTAATGAACATCTACTTTGGTGTCTCCTCTGCAGAATGACAGGAATAAAGAGATGATTAAGACACATTTTATCCTCCTAGAGCAGTGATGGCGAACCTTTTGAGCTCAGCGTGTTAGCATTTTGAAAAACCCTAACTTAACTCTGGTGCCGTGTCATCTATAGAAATTTTTTGATATTTGAACCATAGTAAAACAAAGGTTTATATTTTTGATATTTATTTTATATATTTAAATGCCATTTAACAAAGAAAAATCAACCAAAAAAATGAGTTCGCATGTCACCTCTGACACGCGTGTCATAGGTTCGCCATCACTGTCCTAGAGGAACTCCTAGATCTGATGACAAAGATAGATTTATAAGTGAATACTTAAAAATAGAATATGATGACTAATTATGATGGCATTTTGAACAAAGTAATGTGAGAGCTCATGGAGGGAAGAGCTGTTGTGAAAGGATTTGGGTTATGTTTTACCTAAACCTCAAAGCAGGGGTGGGGAACCTTTCTTCTGCCAAGGGCCATTTGGATATTTATAACATTCATGGGCCATACAAAATTATTAACTTAGAAATTAGCCTGCTATATTTGGTCAAACATTTAACCCCTAGAGTGCCGGGGAGCGCAATCGCGCTCCTCCTGTCTTTCGCCAAAAGTGCCGGGAGCACTATCAAAGCTTCAAAATGGCGTCCAGTTCTAAGTCTGCTTTTATTAGTGATGATGATATTGCTAAATATGTCAATGTAGTAAAGGTTTCCTTAAGTTTTTGAATATGTAACTTCATTTACTTGCGATTCATAATTTTTTCCCTAAACTGTTGTAAAATCAGCAAAAATGCCTTGGCAGTTTTAGCATAGTTCCTAGGATATTGGTTGGCACTCAAAGGGTTAATGAATAAAGGTGTCTAAAATACATCTGAGGGCCAGACCAAATCATTTTGGGGTCCGGAAGTTCCACCCCTGCCTTAAAGGGAGGTTCATCACATTGATATTATCCTTCCCAATGGAAGGCAGCACCATCCATGGCTCTAGCCCATGTAAGACTTGGCTTTAGTAGCTGGTGCTGAAAGTAAACTTTTCGTTGCCTTTTCTCGGACCTGGGCCTAGCAGTATCTACAGAGACCTAGGTAAAACCAATGGCACCCTCAGACCTCTTCTCCCTTCCCCTCAATGCATCCAAAAACGTACTCTCTCTTTTTTTTCAGGTGAGCTATCTGTGGAGGAGCTGTTGCAGCGGTATGCAGGAGCCTATGCCTCTGATGCCTCTGCCCCAGGTTCTGGGAGTAGTGAAGAGGAAGAGGAAGATGAGGTTGATGCTAACAGCTCTGACTGTGAACCAGAGGGGGCCACAGAAGCTGAAGAGGCTCCTCAGGAGGATAGTAGCAGTCAGTCAGGTAAATGTGTGGTTATGAGGCAGGAGCTGGGGAGGTAGGCACTGGAGGAGCAGGTATGGTTAACACTAAGCCTTGGTCTTGTGCTTTAGACTCTTCGGAGGAGCAGAGTGAGGACGAGGAAGATGAGCATTCCGAGGAGGAAGAAACAAGCGGGAGTTCAGAATCAGAGGAATCTGATTCTGACGAGTCTGAGGAGTCCCAGTCACAGAGCCAAGCAGATGAGGAGGAGGAGGAGGAGGAGGATGACTTTGGGGTGGAGTACTTGCTTGCCCGGGATGAAGAGCAGAGTGAGGCAGATGGGGGCAGTGGACCTCCCACCCCAGGGCCCACCACCACCCTAGGCCCTAAGAAAGAAATTACTGACATCGCTGCAGCAGCTGAAAGTCTCCAACCCAAGGGATACACCTTGGCTACTACGCAGGTGGTATCCCCAGGCCCCCAGCTTCTGCTTTCTCATATCTTGACTTCTCTGTTTCTCGGTGACAGATGCCTCAGTTCACCTTGACACCTCTCTTCTTCCCTACCAGGTGAAGACACCCATTCCCTTGCTCCTGCGGGGCCAGCTCCGGGAGTACCAACATATTGGGTTGGACTGGCTGGTTACCATGTATGAGAAGAAGCTTAATGGCATTCTTGCTGATGAAATGGGGCTGGGCAAGACGATCCAGACCATCTCCCTGCTTGCCCACTTGGCTTGTGAGAAAGGTAACTAGACAGGGCCCCTTCCTCTTGGGTCTC
Source organism: Myotis brandtii (assembly GCF_000412655.1). Taxonomy (NCBI): domain Eukaryota; kingdom Metazoa; phylum Chordata; class Mammalia; order Chiroptera; family Vespertilionidae; genus Myotis; species Myotis brandtii. Next base: position 908,845 of record NW_005370731.1, read on the forward strand.
CTTGGGGGTGACTCCAGCTACAGGATAGTGAAGTACTCTTTTGCTGGAATCTTAATAGCTTCATTGACTGGTCAGTAACTGTATAGCAAGGCCAGCATAAGTGCTGCGATTCTTAGGGCCATTAGGACAGACTGGTCAGGGTTAGGTGTGAGGAGCAAGAACCTTAAATTGTATATCTCCTTGACTTCTCTCGTTCTTATTTATAAAAATTCATCTGTTTAAAATCTTTCTGCATTTTATTTATTTAAATATGTATTTTTATTGACTTCAGAGCGGAAGGGAGAGGGAGAGAGATAAAAACATCAATGATGAGAGAGAATTATTGATTGGCTGCCTGGGGATTTAGCCTGCAACTCGGGCATGTGCCCTGCCTGGAAATCGAACCATGACCTCTTGGTTCATAGTCAGCACTTAACCACTGAGCCATGCTGGGCGGGCTGAATTTTATTTTTTTTAATCATGTATTGACATGTTACTTTCAGGTGTATAACATTATTCAGTACTTGTATACATTGTGAAATGATCACAATAAACATGTCATCATACATATTACAAACAATTATTTTTCTATGATGAGAACTTTTAAGATCTGTCTTAGCAACTTTCAAATAATACAGTATAGTATTATACTGTATAGTATTATACTGACTATAGTTACCATGTTATACATCTCTCATTCTTTTGCTAAACAGGTAACTGGGGTCCTCATTTGATCATTGTCCCCACCAGTGTGATGTTGAACTGGGAGATGGAACTGAAGCGTTGGTGCCCCAGCTTTAAAATTCTCACTTACTATGGAGCCCAGAAAGAGAGGAAGCTCAAGCGGCAGGTTTGCTCCTCCATGTGACCACCTCTCTCCCCCCAGTTGATGCCTCATTTTTTTTTTAGGCCCTTTTTCTTCAGATGAATTTCTTTCCCTCCCCTTTCTATTGCTTCATTCTGCTTCTGGGACTTTCTGTTTCCTCCCAACCTGATTTCTGTCCCCTGAGGACCTTAGCATGTCTTCCCTTTACCTTTTTTTTTTTTTTTCATCTCACTATCTGCTACTTTCTCTTGATACCTCAGGGCTGGACCAAGCCCAATGCCTTCCATGTGTGTATCACGTCTTACAAGCTGGTGCTGCAGGATCACCAGGCCTTTCGCCGCAAAAACTGGCGCTATCTCATTCTGGATGAGGCTCAGAACATCAAAAACTTCAAGTCACAGCGTTGGCAGTCACTGCTCAACTTCAACAGGTGGAAATGGAGTTGGAGATTCATGGGAGGCTTGATTGGGTTTGAAGGGTGGGATGCTCAGAAGGTTGAGAATTTGCTGACTATCCTCCCTTTAATTCCCTCTGTCTCTTTGCAGCCAGAGACGCCTGCTCCTGACAGGAACTCCCTTGCAGAATAGCCTCATGGAGCTGTGGTCCTTGATGCACTTTTTGATGCCCCATGTCTTCCAGTCTCACCGCGAGTTCAAAGAGTGGTTCTCTAACCCCCTAACTGGCATGATTGAGGGCAGCCAAGAGTACAATGAAGGTCTAGTCAAACGCCTCCACAAGGTAGGGCCTGCAACAGTTTGTCAGGGGTCTTGGGAATGGTGAGGAACTAAGGGCAGAAAACCTTTAGGGAGAGGGAAGTCAGACAGATAGGCTGAATTCACCCATTTGTCAAGCTTCAGTGTTTTCTTTAATGGGAGACATGTCTGTGCGTATTCTCTGAGTAGAATAATATTGCTCATCAGTCCCTGCTTGGATTTCTCTTTACCTGGCTTTCCTCAGCTTTGTATTTTTATTGCGTTTCTTTTCTCTTCCCCTCTTTCTCTTCCTCCCTCTCTTCCTCCCTTTTCCTCTCTCCCTGTCTGTCTCCCTCCCTCTCCTCTCCTCCTCTCTCTCTCTTTTTCTCTTTCCCCCCTCACTCCCTCCCTCCTCCCTTTCTTATGTTTTTTTGTCTTCTCTTTGTCGTTTTTAAATAACATCTCTCAGCATTCTGATCTTCACTTTTTTTGTCTCCCAATTTATGTATCTCACTCATAAGGCTTTAAAGACTCCAATTTGTGTTTTTAATTCCTCAACTCTGTAGACCACTTGGCCTGTATTTAAATTTGACTTTATGTCTTTAATTGAAAGTTGCTGTTGAACTCAACTCTGTTTTAGCCCAAATATCTCACGTTTTATAGCCTATTTCTATTCCATTCTGGTCAGTCACACCATCATTTTGGTAAATCATAGAAACCAATAAGTCTTCCTTAACTATACCTCTTCACCTCCATTCACTTCTTCCATGTTAACTTAATGACTGTGTCTTGTCAGATTTTGCCTCCTGAAATCTCACATTTGCCTTTTGTTTTCTATGCTGCTGTCACTGCCCCAATTTTTGTTCTCAGCTTCTCTCCTGGACTTAACTTTCATAATCTTGTATATTTACATTTACTGTAATTTGAGTCACCCCTCCTGTGTAGGTAGTTGCTCTGCCCTCAGTGCTCTTCTTTATCACTTCTTATGTTGGGGTATTATAATAATAATGTCTGTCCTTCAGCAGATAGTAAATTCCTTGAGAGAAAGGAGGGCTTGCATCTGACTCATCTTTGTGTGATTAGTTCTGGGCATGCTACATAGCTCCATGAGTATTTACTGATCGGGCTAAGGCAGTGCCCAGCTGATCATCAAGCTAAGACCCAGCTAGAAGAGCTAGACTAGGGCTCAGTCTCCTGCTGTTCTCCTGTCAGCCTCTTGATTATTTACTTTTAGGTTTTGCGGCCTTTTTTGTTGCGCCGAGTTAAGGTGGATGTTGAGAAGCAGATGCCTAAAAAGTATGAGCATGTTATCCGCTGCCGGCTCTCCAAGCGCCAACGCTATCTCTATGATGACTTCATGGCACAAACTACGTAAGGGAGAACTGAGGGTGGGTCCTGGGACTCTAGATTATAGCAAAGGTCAGAGGTGAGAGTTAGGATGCCCTATTTATTTTTCTTCTCTCCCAGAACTAAAGAGACACTAGCCACGGGCCATTTCATGAGCGTCATCAACATTTTGATGCAGCTGCGAAAAGTCTGTAATCATCCAAACCTGTTTGACCCTAGACCTGTTACCTCCCCCTTCATCACCCCAGGCATCTGCTTCAGCACCGCCTCTCTGGTCCTACAGGCCACTGATATCCATCCCCTCCAGGTAAGTAGTTGCCCCAAGGTTATTGGCCCTATCCCAAACCTTAATTTATTTTCTTTAGGCTAAAGTCTGACCTTTTGCATCCTTCCTTCTCCTATCATCTTAAAACTATTCCCCTGCTTTTATTATTTTTTTAGCTGTGTCACTTTAGGCAAGCTAATTATTAACCTCTAACCCTAAGTTTGCTTGCCCTTCAAAATAGGGATTATATGGCCTATTTTGCAGTAGGTTTGTGAGAATTTTGTTAATCTTTTTGAAAGGGCTTGGCATGTTAACATTTAATTATTTTGTTTTTCTGTTTCCTCTTTTTGGCTACTTCGTTCCCGCTCCCTCCAATTTTTTTTTTAATATATATATTTTTTATTTCAGAGAAGAAGGGAGAAGGGGGGAGAGATAGAAACATCAGTGCTGAGAGAGAATCATCTATCGGTTGCCTCCTGCACACCCGCTACTGGAATCAAGCCCACAACCCTGGAATCAAACTTTGACCTCCTGGTTCATAGGTTGATGCTCAACCATTGAGCCACACCGGCCAAGCCCATTTTTGTTTTTGTGGTAAAACACATAGCAAATTTTACTACTTGAGCCATTTTAAGCATATGATTCAGCGGCATTAAGTACAGTTAATTTGTACAACGCTTACCCACCATCCATCTTCAGAACTTTTCTCATCTTTCCAAATTGAAACTCTGTACATATTAAATATTAACTCTTCATTTCCCCCCTTTCCCTAGCTCTTGTTAGCCACCATTCTACTTGCGGTTTATAAATTTTAGTACTCTGAGTACTTCATATAAGTGGAATCATACAATATTTGTCCTTTTGTGAATGGCTATTTCATTTAGCAGAATGTTTTTAAGGTTCATACATGTATACCACATTTTGATTATCTATCCATCATTGGACACTTGGATTGCTTCCACCTTTTGGCTATTTTGAATAATGCTGCTATGAACATAGGTGTACAAATATCTGTCCAAGTCTCTACTTTCAATTCTCTCATTTTTAAAAATTTATTGGGGTGACATTGGTTAATAACATTATACAGGTTTTAAGTATATAATTCTAAAATACATCATCTGTATAGTATTGCTTTGTGTGTTCACCACCCAAAGTCAAGTCTTGTTCTGCCACCATATATCTGACCCCCTTTACCTTTTCTACTTCCTTCCTAACCCTTGCCCTCTGGTAACCACCATACTGTTGTATGTGTCTATGGGTTTTTGTTTGTCTTGTTTGTTCATTTGTTGCTTTCAGTTTTATATCCCACATATGAATGAAGTCATAGTTCTTGACTTTCAATCCTCTCTTGGGTATACAGTCATGCTCTGCTTAATGAGGGGGATATATTAAGAGAAATGTGTCTTTAGGTGATTTCATCATTGTGGTAACATCATAGAGTGCACTTACACAAACTAATTGGTGTAATCTACTACATACCTAGGCTATATGGTGTAGCATATTGCTCCTAGGTTATATGCCTGAACAGCGTATTAGACTGAATACTGTAGGCAGTAGTAACACAATGGCAAGTATTTGTGTATCTAAACATAGAAAAGGGACAGTAAAAATATGGTATAAAAGTTAAAAATGATACACCTGTATAGGACACTTCCCATGAATGGAGGTTGTAGGATTGGAAATGGTTCTGAGTAAGTTGATGAGTGAATGGTGAGTTAATTGTGAAGGTGTAGGACATTACTGTACACTTAGGCTACATTAAATTTATAAAACAACACAAGATTAAGTGAAGCACAAGAGAAACTGATACAATCAAGAGACATAAACACAAGATGTATGGGGCTGCTGCTGGCCTAACAGCATACTGTTATATAGCAGACTTAAAAAAAAAAAAAAAAGTACATTCTAAAATAATGGTAAAAACATAGTGTGGTAATTACATAAGCTTATAATATAGTCATTTATTATAATTGTTAAATATGCACTATACAGCTCTGGCTGGTGTGGCTCAGTTGGTTGAGTGTCATCCCATGTACTGAGAGGTCACTGGTTCATTCCCGGTCAGGGCACATTCCCGGGTTTAAGGCTCAATCCCCAGTGGGGGCATGCAGGAGGCAGCCAGTCTGTTTCTCTCTCATCGATGTTGCACTCTCTCTCTCTCGTCCGTGTGTGTGTGTGTGTGTGTGTGTGTGTGTGTCTCTGTCTGTGTCTTTCTCTCTCTCTCTCTCTCTCTCTCTCAGTCTTCCTCCCTAAAAAAATCAATAAAAATGTATTTTAAAAACATGCACTATACATAATTATATGTACAATGCTTTTATATGACTGGTAGCACAGTAGGTATGTTTACACCAGTATTACCATAAACACATACTGAATTCCACTACAATATTAGGATGCCTAGACATCACTAGACAATAGGGATTTTTCAGCTCCATTATAATCTTACAGGACCACCCTTGTATATGCAGTCCTACATTGACTGACATGTGATACATGACCGTATATCCAGAAATGGAATTGCTGGATTATATAGAAATTTGTAATTCTATTTTTAATTTTTTGAGGAATCACCATACTGTTTTTCATAGTGACTGCCAACCCTGTTATTTTTCTGTGTTTTTTAAAAAAATAATATCTAAATGGATAAGAGGTAGTATCCTGTGATTTTGACTTGCATATTCCTAATGATAGTGATGAACATCTTTTCTTGTGTTTATTTTGTATTTTCTTTGGAGAAATGTCTATTAAAGGCCTTTGCTAATTTTTAAAATGGGTTGTTTGTGTTTTTGTTATTGAGTTGTAGGAGTTCTTTATATGTTCTGGATATAACCCCTTATGAGACATGATTTGCAAATATTTTGTTCCATTCTATGGGTTGCCTATTCATTCTATTGAAAGTGTCCTTTGATGGAGTTCAGTTTATCAATTCTTTTTGGTTATTATCTGTGCTTTTGGTGTCGTATCTAAGAAATTATTGCCACATTGATCCTTTTGACACCATGCTTTTGTGTTCCTTCTTGTGCCAGCGGATAGACATGGGTCGTTTTGATCTTATTGGCCTGGAGGGTCGAATTTCTAGATATGAGGCCGACACATTTCTACCCCGGCACCGCCTGTCCCGCCGGGTACTGCTAGAGGTGGCTACTGCTCCTGACCCCCCACCCCGGCCCAAGCCTGTCAAGATGAAGGTCAACAGGTACCAGGGCTGAGGAATTAAGGGGATGGATTCCTAGAAAAACTGACTACAGCTGGCTGGGGGGGGATTGGGATGGCAAGGAGAGGGTTGTAGAGTAGGCTAGAATGTTTATATGGGACAGATGCAAAATACTGTGGCCATGTTAGGGGAGACAATAACTAGAGGCTCCTGGGAGGGGCCCTTGTGTTTGTCATTGATTCCCCCCCCCCCCCCCCCCCCCCCCCTTCCCTGCTTGGTGCTTTCTGGTTATAAGATAACCAAAAAGCACCCTTTCTCTTTTGGGTCTTTAGCCTTTTCCCCCTTTGCTTTTACAATCTTTGTCTTTTTGCCTTGTCTTTCTTGTTTCTTTTTTTTCCTTACTCCTTATTCTCCTTCCTCACCCCCTTGTTTTTTTTTCTCATAGGATGTTGCAGCCAGTGACCAAGCAAGAAGGCCGGACAGTGGTGGTAGTGAACAGCCCACGGACCCTCCTGGGTCCTGTCCCAGTCCGACCCCCTCCAGGCCCGGAGCTGTCAGTTCAGCCGACCCCTTGCCCAACCCCTCCAGTGCTGCCAGCACCACTGATGGTGTCAACCTCGCCTACCGGATCCCCACTTATTCCGGCATCCCGGCCTCCAGGCCCTGTTCTGTTGCCCCCGTTGCAGCCAAACAGTGGGCCTCTTCCCCCGGGTGAGTTACGAGGGAGCCAGAGTGTTGGGTTAGGGGGCACTTCAGGTAGATTGGTCAGATTGATTAGCAGTAATAAAAATAGAGTGAAAAGTTGGGTTAGAGATGGGTGTGGTCTTTGTTGGGCTGGAAGGGAGTATGTATGTGTGGAGGCTGCTGGGAGCTGGCTAAGGCTCTGGTCAGGGTATATTTGACAGATGTTTCCTTTGTGTTCACAGTGTTACCTTCCCCCCTGGGGGTCCTGAGTGGGACCTCACGGCCTCCAACACCAACCCTGTCCCTAAAGCCAGCCCCACCTGCCCCTGTTCGCCTGAGTCCTGCCCCACCCCCAGGCTCCTCCAGCCTGTTGAAGCCCCTGACAGTGCCACCAGGCTATACCTTCCCTTCTGCCACTGCCACTGCCACCTCCACTTCTACCACCACAGCCACTGCTCCTACCACGGCAGTACCAGCTCCTACTCCTGCACCACAGCGCCTCATCCTGTCTCCTGATATGCAAGCTCGCCTGCCCTGTAAGTTCCCAGGGCTCTGAGGGTGAGGGACCTGAGAAGGGAGGAAGGCTTATATGCCCCAGAGCTGGAGAAGAAAAACTCGGGAGTATGATCGAGTATCAAATTCTAGGTAGCTAACTACATAGGGTATTTTGCCAGACATTGGTAACTTATAATCAAGAGCCCTCAGGGAGATCATAATTTAGTTGGGGAGGTGACATGTAAGCCTCGTGGTAGAAAATCATGAGGCGAAAGGGCAGCATAGAGGAGGGGGGTGGTGAGTGATAAATTAGCTCAGTATGGTGGCAGGCCTTTGCAGCGGTCGCCAGCCGGTGGTCCGTGAGGTCCAAAAGGTTGGCGACCGCTGCTTTAGAGGATATAAAGGAAATTGTTAAGCAAATGAGTGGAATAGGAAGGAGTAGCATGTCAAAAGTTCAGACTGTAGTTGAAGGCTGAGCTTGTTGAAACATGAGAAATTGAGGGGAAGAGTTAGAGGAACTAAGACTTGTACCTCATGAGGGTCTGCAAAGTGGCATTGAGCAGAGTGATCCCTGTGTTCATTAAGCCCCTTCTTTGTTTATAGCAGGTGAAGTGGTCAGCATCGGCCAATTGGCCTCACTGGCACAACGTCCAGTGGCTAGTGCAGGGGGAAGCAAACCTCTCACCTTCCAAATCCAGGGCAACAAGCTGACTTTGACTGGTGCCCAGGTGCGCCAGCTTGCCGTGGGGCAACCCCGCCCGCTGCAAAGTAGGTAAAACCCACCCCCTGTCCTGCCTTTTTCCTCTTCTTCCTTATCCTCTTGTTTTTTTATGGCTCTTTAAAAATGTCAGCCTGTGTGTTTCTTTCCCTAGTATTTGGTGGGTGGGACCAAAGAGAATGATTAGAGGAAATTTTTTATAAAGATAAGGATGAGGTCATTTTATTTATTTATTTAAATATATTTGTATTGATTTCAGAGGGGAAGGGAGAGGGGGAGAGAGATAGAAACATCAATAATGAGAGAGACTCATTGATCAGCTGCCTCCTGCGCACCCCACACTGGGGATTGAGTCCTCAATCCAGGCATGTGCCCTGACTGGGAATCGAACTGTGACCTGGTTCATAGGTCAATGCTCAACCACTGAGCCATGCTGGCTGGGCCGGATGAGGTTATTTTAGAGATGTTATCTTCTCTCTGTTCTTTCTCCTCTAGCCCTTGCCTCTTTGCCTCCCTCCGGCTGATAGCTACTTCTCTTTCTCTCTTCCCTTAACCCAGGGAATGTGGTGCACCTGGTGTCCGCAGGGGGGCAGCACCACCTCATCAGTCAGCCTGCCCATGTGGCACTCATCCAGGCCGTGGCCCCGACCCCTGGCCCCACCCCTGTCTCTGTGCTGCCTTCTTCGACCCCCAGCACCACCCCTGCCCCCACTGGCCTCAGCCTTCCGCTTGCTGCTAACCAGGGTGAGGCTCCTGGCCTTCCTACTTAGCTCTTGCAGGCCTTGGTCCTTCCAGGCATGTCCTGGGCTACTGTCTGTCCAGCCTTCCCTCAGTATTGTTTTCCCTTGCTGGTGTCTCCAATATCTGTCTGCTTCCCTCTCCTGCCCCCGGACTTCTTCCATCTTTTGGGTCTCTTGTTTCTTTTCTACCTTTCCCTCAATGTAGCTTCCTCTTGCAGTGCCACCAACCATGGTGAATAATACAGGCGTGGTGAAGATTGTAGTGAGACAGGCCCCTCGGGATGGACTGACTCCTGTTCCTCCGTTGGCCCCAGCACCCCGACCTCCGAGCTCTGGGATTCCAGCTGTGTTGACTCCACGGCCCACATTAACCCCTGGCCGGCTACCCACACCTACTCTGGGTGTTGCCCGGGCTCCCATACCCACATCCACTCTAGTGAGGCCCCTTCTCAAGCTGGTCCAGAGTCCTTCGCCCGAAGTCAGTGGTGAGTCAACATGGCTAAGGCCAGAATTGGCCCCAAGGGTTTCTTTTTTTTTTTTTTTTTTTTAAATACATTTTCATTTATTTCAGAGAGGAAGGAGAGAGAGAAACATCAATGATGACAGAATCATTGATCGGTTGCCTCCTGCATGCCCCCTACTGGGGATCGAGCCCACAACCCGGGCATGTGCCCTGATTGGGAATTGAACCGTGACCTCCTGGTTCGTAGGTCGACACTCAACCACTGAGACACCTCGGCCGGGTGCCTTAAGGGTTTCTAAGTCACAACAGATCCCTTCATTATCCAGCATACTGACTTGCTGTGCAGTGGACCCCAAAACTGGGCTGCCGAGCCCTTGCCTAATTCCAACATACATTTATTGGATTCTTGGAGGGAAAGGAAATGTTAAGTTGACAGATTCCTTGATTCTTTGATCTCAAAGTGTGGGAGTGAAGGTTTTCTGGGAAACAGGTGAAACTTGCGAGTAAGGGAAGGGGTGGGACAGGATAATAGGAGGAGCAAGAAAAGAATTTTGGGCCTAACTCATCCTCTGTCTCCACAGCTTCAGCAACCGGAACTGCTCCCTTGACCATCTCTTCTTCCCTTCCTGTGCCATCCTCACTCCCTGGGCCAGCATCTTCTCCAATGCCAGTTCCCAACTCCTCTCCCCTTGCTAGTCCTGTGTCCTCTACAGTCTCCGTTCCAGTGTCATCTTCACTCCCTATCTCTGTCTCCACCACGCTTCCTGCCCCAGCCTCAGCTCCACTCACCATCCCAATCTCAGCTCCCTTACCTGTTTCGGCTTCAGGCCCAACTGTGTTGACCACTGTGACTCCAACAATGGCACCTGTTGTCTCAGCGGCTCCTGGACTTCCCTCTTTGGCACCAGCTGGGGCTTCCCCATCAGCATCAGCCTTGACTCTAGGTTTGGCCACAACTTCATCCCTGTCCCCATCTCAGGCACCTGGTCACCCTCTGTTGTTGGCTCCAGCCTCTTCACATGTTCCAGGGTTGAATTCAGCCGTGGCCCCAGCATGTTCACCTGTCCTGGTGCCAGCTTCTGCTCTGGCTAATTCTTTTCCGGCAGCACCAAATCCAGCTCCAGCTCAGGCTTCCCTTCTGGCTCCAACACCTTCTGCATCTCAGGCTCTAGCCACCTCTATGGCTCCCATGGCGGCTCCACAGACAGCAATCCTGGCTCCTCCAGCTCCTTCCCTGACTCCTCTTCCAGTCCTGGCTCCATCGCAGACTCCAGTTCCAGTTCTGGCTTCATCATCTACTCCAGGAACTCCTTTAGCCTCAGCTTCTTCACTGGTGCCAGTCCAAAGTCCTGTGTTGGCTCCGACATCAACTCAAACTATGGTACCAGCCCCGATTCCGTCACCTCTCCCAAGCCCGGCTTCTACACAGACACTGGCCTTAGCCCCAGCTTTAGCATCCACTCTTGGCGGCTCGTCTCCATCTCAGACACTCTCTTTGGGAACAGGGAATCCCCAGAAGCCCTTTCCAGCTCAGACATTGTCATTGACTCCAGCAGCAGCCCTAGTACCAGCTCCAGCCCAGACACTGTCTTTGGCACCAGGACCACCACTGGGTCCAACTCAGACGCTGTCCCTGGCTCCAGCACCCTCTCTGGCTCCTGCTTCTTCGATGGGCCCAACCCCAGCTCACACTTTGACTTTGGCTCCGGTATCATCATCTGCTTCACTCCTGGCCCCAGCTTCAGTGCAAACACTGACCTTGAGCCCTGCCCCAGTTCCAGTGCCCACCTTGGGCCCAGCCACAGCCCAGACTCTGGCACTGGCCCCAGCCTCAACACAGGCCCCAGCTTCCCAGGCATCCTCCCTTGTGGTTTCTGCACCTGGGGCCGCTTCCTTGCCCATCACCATGGTATCCCGGCTGCCTGTTTCCAAGGATGAGCCTGAGACACTGACATTGCGCTCTGGTCCCCCCAGCCCTCCCTCCACTGCTACCTCGTTCAGTGGTCCCAGGCCTCGACGCCAGCCCCCACCACCACCTCGTTCCCCTTTCTATCTGGTAAGTTTTATTGCCTCAAAGGAGAGGGAATGGGAAGTTGAGTTTCTTTGGAATGTTGATAGAATGGATGGAACAGAATAATGTCACTTTTATCTTGGTAAATTACAAAGTCTAGTTTTGTGGACCTGATATTTCAGTGCCATTGGACAAGTCCTTTTCCCTGAGCTTGTTGTATTTTCTGTAAAATGGGAATAATCATGTTCTACTTATAGGGGTAATGAGAACCTAATGTGCTTTTAAAACTATTATTCACTGATATGTTGAAGGCCTTATTGTTATCACTGGTCTCTTTCTTCTTGCTTACTCTTTTGAGTTAGTGTTGGCATTTAATTGCCTCATTTTACAGATGAAGAAACTAGCCTATTAAATGATGTTATAAATGTTACACAGCTTGTGAGAACAGAGATGTGCTGACTCCATTGCTTTCTCCTCTTCCCCACAAGAGGCAGTCCTTAGAGACATACTTTCTTCAGTTGCTGAAACCATTACCATCAGCAAGTATTTGAACTTCTAAGGGAGGGATGACACCATGGAATGCAGTTCCCCAAAGATCATCATCTGACTTTGATGGCCATTTCTTAAAGTTTTTTACCTCCGTGGTAATTAAGTGGCAATAAAAAGAACTCTGGCCCTGTCCGGGTGGCTCAGTTAGTTGGAATGTCATCCCGTACACCAAAAGGTTACGGGTTTGATTCCCAGTCAGGGCACATACCTAGGTTGCGGGTTCAATCCCTGGTCAAGGCGCATATGGGAGGCAACCAATCAATGTTTTTCTCTCACATCAATGTTTCTCTCTCTCTCTCCCTCTCCCTTCCTCTCTCTCTAAAACATCAATAAAAAAATATCCTCGGTTGATGATTAAAAAAAATAGAACTGTTCCCTATCACTTCCTTAGCTTTCTGGTAGCCATTGTTTTTCTATCATATAAATAGTTCCATATATGTTTGGTTAAGTTAAACTTAGAACTCAGATTCAAGTAAATAACCCAGGAACAAATTTGAAGAAAGTTCTAGTGAATCCCCCAGGCCTTCTTATCTTTTGCTCATTCTATTACAGAGCTGCTGCTTATTCTTGGCCTCAGCCTCAGTACCCCACCCTCCATCAGTGCCACTAACTCCACCTTTTGTCTTTCTGGTGCTGCCAAGTTGGTCTGGCTTGTTGGAAGTAAAACAGAACCTAGATCCTGGCCCAAGTGTGACAGCCCATGGTCTATGCTAAATTTTGGTTGCTCTGCAAGTAGATAGCAGCTTTTTGACACTATTTTTTCCTTAAAACAGTTTGAAATATGTCACATACCATACAGTTAATCCAGTTAAAGTGTACACATTCAGTGGCTTTTATTATATTCACAGAGTTGTACAGCCATTACCACAGTCTTACTTTGGAACATTTTTATGGCCCTAAAGAGAAACTTTACACCTTAGCCATCATCCCCAAACTTCTCTATCTCTCCTAGCCTTCGGCAACTACTTATTTTCTGTCTTTATAGATTTGTCTATTGAGTCACATAATATATGGCCTTTTGTGATTGGCTTCTTTCACTTGGCTTAATGTTCCTGAGGTTCATTCATGTTATAGCACATATCAGTACTTAATTTCTTTTTATTGTTAAATATTCCATTTTATGGATATAGCACATTTCCTACATCAGTTGATAGGGACATTTGAATTATTTCACTTGTTGGCTGTTATGAATAATGCAGCTATGAAATAAGATCTTGTGTCTTTTCATGTTTTCCATTATATTGAATGTAAACCTAGGACTGGAATTGCTGGGCCTTATGGTAACTACGTTTAATTGTTTGAGGAACTGCCGAACTGTTTTCCAGTGTAGCTGTACCATTTTACATTCCCACCAGCAGCCTGTAAGGGTGGTTCCAGGATCTCCACAACTTTGCCAACACTTGTTATTTGTCTTTTTTATTACATTCTAGTGTGTATGAAGTAGAACCTAATGGTTTTGATTTGCATTTTTCTGATGGCTAATGATGTTATGCATCTTTTAAGTGGTTGTTGACCATTTGTGTATCTATATATATAAAAGCCAAGCAACCTGTGGCTATGATGCACACTGCAGCGACCAACCAGCCCGATTGAGGCCCCAATCATCCCCCCCTCCCCCCCACCCCACTCGTGCATGAATTCATGCCTCTAGTCTTTGAAGAAATATCTATGATCCTTTGCCCTTTTTAATTGGGTTATTCTATTTTTATTATTGAGCCATAAGAGTCCATTATATATTTTAGATACAAGCCCCTTTTCAGTTATATGATTTGCAAATCTTTCCTATTTTGCTACTATTTGAGAACTCACCTGGATTGATTTTTCTCAGTGTTAGGATGCTTCCTCACTTAGATCACAAGGAGCCAAGAGGTTATGCTTGATGTAGCCATCAAAAAGGGAGATTTGGGCCTTGGCCAGTGTGGTTCAGTTGGCTGGAGCATTGTCCCATACACCGAAAGGTTGCGGGTTCGATTCCTGGTTTGGGCCCATACCCAGGTTGTGGGTTTGATCCCTGGTTGGGGTGTGTACGGGAGGCAACAGATCGGTGTTTCTCTCCTCTCCCTACTTTTCTCTCTCTCTAAAATCAATGAAAACATAATCCTCGAGTGAGGATTAAAAAATCTTGGAGGCACTGCTATTTTTTAGGACCATTTTCTGGGATCCATTCTATTAACAGATTTATTGAGAGCCTACTTTGTGCCAGATACTGAGCTAGGTAGTGGGTGATTATAGTTAACAAGATCAGATATGGTCCATGATATATGGGCCTTAAATTTAGTGGGTAGAAGACATCAAAAATATCCCCTTTCCTTTCTTACAAAGTAAAATTGCAAGTGTAGTAAGTGCTTAAAATATATACTATATATAGAGAGAGGTGGTTTTATAACCTGTGAAACTGGAAGCACAACAAATGGGGAAGGATTGGATCAAAGTCATAGAGATATCCTGCCAGGCACTCCCCTTTTCTCTCTCAGAGTGATGATATTAAATACCTGGTTATGTTCCCATCCCAGTTCATTCCAGTCTGGCCCTTGACAGAAACCTGCTGTGGATTTGATTAGCCTCTCTGTATCCTGGTCAGTGATTTGAGGAAGGCTTTTAATACTTGTTTTTGATATACTGCAAGAAGATAAATTAATTGAATGTTTGGAGTTAAATGTTATATAGGAAAATTTCCACAAATCATCTATTTTATAAGATTGTTGGAATGCAGATCTTAAATTTGAATATTCAGGCATTCTGCTTTGGTAGCATACAAGGAAAGATCAGTTTTCTTTTGCAGAGAACTTCACTTAAAAATTGTGAAAGGAATAATGCCCTTTGATGACTTGGAAAACTAAAAGCATAATGTATTTTAAAATATTATGGTTCCCATAGATTGTTTAATTGTGGGAGGAACTGTCAGGTTTTCTATGAGGACACTGATTACTTTTTCTGTTTTTTTTTTTTCTCTCATCCCCAGGACTCTCTAGAGGAAAAGCGAAAACGACAGCGGTCTGAACGCCTGGAACGGATTTTCCAACTTAGTGAGGCTCATGGGGCCCTGGCACCCGTGTATGGGACTGAAGTCCTGGATTTCTGTACCTTGCCCCAACCTGTTGCCAGCCCCATCGGCCCTTGTTCTCGCCCCAGCCACCCCACCTTTTGGACTTATACTGAGGCTGCCCGCCGGGCTGTACTGTTTCCTCAGCAACGCCTAGACCAGCTGTCTGAAATCATTGAGAGGTTGGCAGGGCTAAGTGCTCATGGGAAGAGGGTCTTGGGGCCTCTGAGTGGATGTAGTGGTTAGGGATATTGAAGGTGCTATCTCTTGGGACTCTACAGAGTTCCATCTTTTATACTGCTTGCCTTCTTCCTTTTGCAGGTTCATCTTTGTCATGCCTCCTGTGGAGGCACCTCCCCCTTCCCTGCATGCCTGCCACCCACCTCCTTGGCTGGCCCCACGTCAGGCAGCCTTCCAGGAGCAATTGGCCTGTGAGCTCTGGCCCCGGGCTCGTCCTTTGCACCGTATTGTGTGTAACATGCGCACCCAGTTCCCTGACTTGAGGCTCATCCAGTACGATTGCGGTGAGTTCATTGACCAGTGAGGGTCCCTTGACCTCTTTTCCTCTTTTCAGGGATGCTGTACATAAGGTCTTGGTAGATTTCATTAAACATTAGACAGTTTTTTTAGGTTATGCTTATGGGAAAGATGGAGAATTGTAGACGTATGTTGGATTCTTGGCATTCATGAATTTGACTTTGATGAAAGTTGAAAATGTGTGTTAACTCATTTATTTGTTCAGTGATTATTTTGTGAACATCTATCTGTTTTGCTAATCATTTGGGATTCAATGGCGAACAAGATAGCACAGCATGGAGTTTTCAGATTTATGCTGTACAAGACTGCACAGTAAATAGTAAATTTTGTTTTGTGAAAAGACAAGAATCCTTATCTTTTGGTTATAATCTTATTGATTAGAATGCATTAGGCTGCAAGTAACAGAAAACCAAAAGTGAACATTTATTGTTGACTTAATGAGCAATTAGAATAATGGTGTGTTGTTGGTTCAGCAGATTAGTGGTGTCTTCATGTATCTAGGACCTTCTTGTCTTTCTACCTTGCTTTCTACCATCCTTAATATTTATCTTTTTATTCTCATGCTTATTTCTTCATGGTCAGAAGATGGCTGCCGTAACTCCAGGGAGCACACCAAATGCTCTGAGTAGGAAGCCAGGGGTTGAGACAAAAGACTCCTAGCAAATCTTCTTTTTTGGGAAAGAAAGCCCTCCCAGTTGACTTTGCTTCATAATTCATTGGCTCAAATTGGGCCTTATGCCCATCCCTAGAGCAATCACTGTCAAAAGAAAATGGCAAAAAGGAACTCTGGCTTATTTAGGATCACTTATGATTTGTCTTCTCTGGGTTGGTTTGAGGCTTGCCTTGCCAGGTGTCCACAGTGTCATTCATGTTCTGTTAACCAAGAATGGCTCTGTCACAGTCCTGCACAGATATTTCTATAGTAACATGTTTTTGGAGATTTCCTAAATGTCTTATAAGAAAGTCAGCAGAACTTTTATTACTATACGCAATATATATTTTAGTAAAAAAACACACACACGTTTGAAATCATTCAGAGGAGATGAATTCAAAGTCTTTGTTAAAGTGTTTCAGACTGACTTACTAGAAATGTTTCACAAGTTAATTCTGTGTTTGATGGGAGGTTGAACTAAGATAACCTAAGATCTTGCCTCTATGGTTCTGATCTTGGTGACCTTCAATCCCTGTCTGTAAACCATGAATCGGGGGATTTGTTGATATTTATTCTGTGAATCTGTCCTGTGATTCAGCTGGTATAACTCATTGTAGTACTTAAAAATTTCTTGCTCAAACTACTGCAGATTACTTTCCCCCCGTGAGGGTGTATATTACCTTACCCCTAGTAAGACTATAGAAGTTAAATCCAAGACAGAAGCAGACTGAAGAGGAGAACCCTTAGGGAAAGAAAATAGGTTAATTCAGATTTTTTGGTATCCTGTGCTAATTGAAATCCTGGCCTAAAATTTTGGTTGCCATTCAACTACAGCCTTTCAGTGTTAAGTGTTCTCCTCATTCCAGTTTATAGCTAGCTCCCTGCACCCCTTCATATCTCTTCAGGAAAGTTGCAAACGTTAGCAGTGCTGTTGCGACAGCTCAAGGTGGAGGGCCACCGAGTACTCATATTCACCCAGATGACCCGGATGCTGGATGTATTGGAGCAGTTTCTAACCTACCACGGCCACCTCTACTTGCGTCTGGATGGGTCTACTAGAGTTGAACAGAGACAGGTAATCCAGGCATTGCAGCCCTTAGAGACTCACCTCAGCTTCTGTCTCCTTTTTCCAGGCCTTGGGGGTCCAAGAAGGGGCCCTACTAAGCCTTGGGTCTATTTTTGGGGATTTCTCCCAATGTTATCTTTTTTTTCCCTTTCCCTCTAGGCCTTGATGGAACGATTCAATGCAGACAAACGTATATTCTGCTTCATCCTATCAACTCGAAGTGGGGGTGTGGGCGTGAACCTGACGGGAGCAGACACTGTTGTTTTTTATGACAGCGACTGGAATCCCACCATGGATGCTCAGGCCCAGGATCGCTGTCACCGAATTGGCCAGACCCGAGATGTTCACATCTATAGGTATTGCCTAGTCTCCCCTACCTTGCTTCCCCTTTGCTGGAAGGATTTTATTGATGTATTTGGCTGTTTACCCATGGCTTTCATCAACCCCTAGGCTTATCAGTGAACGGACAGTGGAGGAGAACATCCTAAAAAAGGCAAATCAGAAGAGAATGTTGGGAGACATGGCCATTGAGGGAGGCAACTTTACCACAGCATATTTTAAACAGGTACTACTATCTTCCAGTCTATGGAAGGTAGAACTGCTTTGCCTGTAAGAGTTACTCCTGCTTATGAAAGAGGATGCTTTGACCTCTACAGACCTGCTTCTTCAACCAGTGGCACCTGATACTTCTAAGAACCATCATCAGATTCATAGTTGTAGGCCTGGGACCAGCATTCCATTGACTCTGACATTTTTTCTTCTGTTCTTTCCAAAGCAGACCATCCGAGAGCTGTTTGATATGCCCCTGGAGGAGTCATCTGGCTCCTCTGTACCCTCTGCCTCTGAAGAGGAGGAAGAAACTGTGGCCAGCAAGCAGACCCACATCCTGGAGCAGGTGAAAAAAGTGGGCGGTCCCTAGAGGAGAGCTAATGGTTACAGTGTGTGTTGTCTTTGGATCTGTTGAGTTTGTCCAGGGGGAAAGAACTATTTCTGCTGCTTCTCAAATTACAGTTGGCCTTTGATAGTTGTGAATAGATTGTTTATTCACATGGTTTCATAGAAAAAGACAGGATTTAGTTTTTATTTCTAACTTTTCTAAGTTTAAAAAAAGCAGCAGTGCTTTTTTTAAAACAAAACAATAAATATACGTATTTATTTAAATATCTTTTTATTGATTTTAGAGAGGGAGGGAGGAGAGAGAAAGAGAGAAACATTGATGTGAGAGAGAAGCATTGATAGGATCAGCTGCCTCCTGCATGCACCCCAATCCAGGATCAAGCCCGCAACCTGGACATGTGCCTGGACTAGGACCGAACCAGTGACCCTTCAGTGCGTGGAATGATCACCAACTGAGCCACACTGGCCAGGGCCAGCAGTTCTTTTTAGTAATTGTATTTGTTAAGCTAAGTCTGTTTAGTCTTCTGAGCCTCACTTTCCATTTTTCTAAAATGCTAATGACAAGGAAGTAACTGAGGTTAAATGACATTGTGGATTAAGAAGTGCTTTGTTGCCCGGCTGGTGTGGCTGTGGTTGAGCGTCGACCTATGAACCAGGAGGTCACAGTTCAATTCCCAGTCAGGGCACATGCCCAGGTTGTACGCTTGGTCCCCAGTAGGGTGTGTGTAGGAGGCAGCTGATCAATGAATCTCTGCATTATTGATGTTTCAATCTTTCTCTCCCTCTCCCTTCCTCTCTGAAATCGATAAAAATATATTTCTTTTTAAAAAAGAAGTGTTTTGTACATGGGTAGAACTCATTTTCCAAACATTGATGCATAATAGAATCACTTGGAAAGCTTTTAAAAGGATTGATTCCTGGACCTCGTCTGAAAATCTAAATCATTTTAGGAGGTGAGGTCTGACCATATGTATTTTTTCAGAGCTCTTCAGAAGTAAACGAATGTTTAGGAACTACAGATGTAGAGTGTCATGGAAATGTTTTTCTCTACCTAGTGCCTTCTCATGGTTGACCATACTCTAGGCTACTTCCTTCAGTGACTTGGTTATAAGCTCCCATCATATCTCAAGGGAAAGATTAGATGTGGTTAGTCTATTGCCATGAGACATCTCAGTACAAAAATAGAATTTTATTTTTAAAACTTTCTGCCTTAAAAAAATTTTTTTATTGTTGAAAATTTTACATATGTCCCTCTCTCCCCCACATTGACCTCCTGTAGCCCACTCCCCTCCCCACCCCAGGCTTTTACGATCCTACAGTCTGTGTCCATGGGTTATTCATATCTATATATATAAAAGCCTAAGCAACCTTTGCAACCGGAATGACCAGTCACTATGACATGCACTGACCACCGGGGGGCAGACGCTCAACACAGGAGCTGCCCCCCAGTGGTCAGTGTGCTCCCATAGCCAACCTCCCGCTGCCCCTCTCCCCCTTGCCCAACCTGGTTTTGATGGGCCCCAATCAGGGGCGGGGCCAGCCAGCCAACTTCCCGCAGCCTCTCCCCCTGACTGGCCTCAATTGCTGGCCAAGCTGAGGGATCCCATCCATGCACGAATTCATGCACTGGGCCTCTAATCCTAGCTAATAGACAGAATATGCAAATTAACTGTCACACCTTCACAAATATGGTGGCGCCCATAGCCACAAGATGGCGGCGCCCACTCCCGTCAGCCCCACTGGAGTCCCCCAGTCCTTTCAGCCCA
>NW_005370731.1:929037-946758 GCF_000412655.1 Myotis brandtii
TATGTGTACAACTGCATTGCTTTGGTAACTTTGGGGGCCCAGATGAGACTTGAGTTCTGTTATTTATATATATAAAAGCCCAGCGACCGGAATGGCAGAATGACCAGAATGATCGGTGGCTATGACATGCACTGTGGCAGCCAACCAGCCTGATCCGGGCCCTGATTGGCCTCCACCCTCCACCCCAGTCGCGGGCAGGGCTGGCCAGCCAACCACCCGCAGCCCCTCCCCCCGGCCAGCCCGTTCCAATGGACCCCCATTGGGGCAGGCCAGCTGGACCCCACCCATGCACGATTTTGTGCACCAGCCTCTAGTAATGTTATAAACCTGGTTTGGTATAAATGTTTTTTTGTTATTGTTTTAAATCTGGGCTGTGACCAAGACAACATTTAATTTATTCCAGACTCTACCATGTAGAGTGAAGAATCAATTTAGTCCAGTCCTTATAATAATGATACCACTTTTATAGCACTTAATAAATTATAAACATATCGTATGTTTAAATACAGTAAATGCCTCAGGGTAAGCAGGCAAAGTGCTGTGATGTCATTTTACAGATGAGAAAACTGCTCCTTAGAAATTTAACTGGCTTATCTATGAAAAAAGGCAAGGATACAACCATGACTGCGATCCAGGGTTTTGGAGTCCAATGCTTTTTTATTTCCTCATTTTGTTGTAAACTTGGCCTCAAATTTTTGCCAGAATCAAATCACAGGATGTAAAGTTTGTTAATTCTCATGGATTTTCTTTCACATGCCCTTGCAGGCATTATGTCGGGCAGAAGATGAAGAGGATATTCGTGCGGCCACCCAAGCCAAGGCTGAACAGGTTGCTGAGCTTGCAGAATTCAATGAGAATGATGGGTTTCCTGCTGGTGAGGGAGAGGAGGCTGGTCGGCCTGGGGCTGAGGATGAGGAAATGTCCCGAGCTGAGCAGGAAATTGCTGCCCTTGTCGAACAGGTCAGTGTTGGACCCACTAGTTCTCAACTCCTTCCTCTGGACTCTGTGACCCTCCTATCTTCCCTGGTAAAAATGGCTGATGGGTGGGCCCTGGGCACCAGGTCCCTCTGTTCATCACCACTCTTCCTCCCCACAGCTGACCCCTATTGAGCGCTATGCTATGAAATTCCTGGAAGCCTCACTGGAGGAGGTGAGCCGAGAGGAGCTCAAGCAGGCAGAAGTGAGTAGTTCTAGGGGGAGGGATTGGAAGTGGGAGGCTACTGTTTTCTATCCATTACCACCTTGAGTGCCTCTCCCTGACCACCCCGTGGGATCTGTTGGTAGGAGCAAGTGGAAGCTGCCCGCAAGGACCTGGACCAAGCCAAGGAGGAGGTGTTCCGCCTACCCCAAGAGGAGGAGGAGGGACCAGGGGCTGGGGATGAGGTTTCCTGTGGGACTGGTGGAGGCAGCCACCGGCGCAGTAAGAAGGTCAAGGCCCCTGAAAGGCCAGGGACTCGAGTCAGTGAGCGTCTTCGTGGAGCCCGGGCTGAGACTCAAGGGGCAAACCACACTCCTGTCGTATCCACTCATCATACCCGCAGCACTTCCACGCCTCCCCGCTGTAGCCCTGCCAGGGAGCGAGTTCCCAGGCCAGCACCTAAGCCTCGACCCGCTCCAGCTTCGGCTGCTGCAGATCCCATACCAATCCCTGCCCCAATCCCCATTTCAGCTCCAAATCCATTAACCATGCTTCCTGTCCATATCTTGCCTTCTCCCCCACTTCCTCCGCAGATTCCTCCCTCTTGTTCTTCTGCCTGCACACCTCCTTCTGCCTATACCCCTCCACCAGCTCATACCCCACCTCCAGCTCAAACCTCTGTCTTAACTCCTACCTCCCCTCTCTTGCTTGGTCTACCCTCTGTGCCCATCTTCCCCCCAGTCACCAACCTCACCTTGGGCTTGGGGCCTGAGGCAGAGCTGTGTACACAAACATTGGCATCTAGTGAGTCCCTGGAGCTGGCTGATATGACCAGCTCTGAGACTTCCCCGCTTACTCATATGCCCCCTAAGGATCTGTTGCCAGTTGCTGTTGAGATCCTGCCTATGTCAGAAAAGAACCTTTCTCTCACCTCTTCTGCACCTAGCCCAATCCTGGAGACTGGCAGTTTTCCCAATGGTCAAGAGCAGGAGGTACCAGAGCCTGCTGAGGGGACCATCCTCACAGTGCTGCCTGATGGTGAGGAGGTGCCCACGTGTCCGAGTGAGAACAGTGATCTGGCGCTCCCACCTTCAGCAGTATCTGATGAGCTACTTCAGTTGCCATTGGAGGCTGACAAGAACTCAGAAGAGCTAGTGGAAGCCCAGACCCCAACATCCAGCCCACAGAAGCTGCAGGAACTTGGTTCAGCTGAGGTTACAGCTCCATCAACCTCATCTTCAGCCACCTCCTCACCTGAGGGTTCTTCACCTGCCCGGCCCCCTCGACGTCGCACCAGTGCTGATGTAGAAATTAGAGGTCAGGGGGCTGGTCGGCCGGGGCAGCCTCCAGGCCCCAAAGTGCTTCGCAAGTTGCCAGGACGGCTAGTGACTGTGGTAGAGGAAAAGGAACTGGTGAGGCGACGGCGACAGCAGCGGGGAACTGCCAGCATCCTAGTGCCTGGGGTCTCTGAGACTGGTGCCAGCCCAGGAAGCCCATCTACCCACAACATGTTGGGGCCAGAATCCTCACCTCCCACCAGTGGGCCCTGTGAAGCTGCTCCCCCATCCATACTGCCCACCCCAACCCAGCAGCCCTTCATAGCTCGCCGTCACATCGAGCTGGGGGTGACTGGAGAGGTCAGCCCAGAGAATGGAGAAGGGGCACTGCTTGCCATCACCTCTCCTGCTATGAAACGTCGGAGGGGGAGGCCTCCCAAGAAGAACAGGTCTCCTGCAGATGCTGGACGAGGGGTGGATGAGGCACCTTCATCCACCTCTAAGGGAAAAACCAATGGGGCTGACCAGGTCCCTGGGGCTGACCCCCTTATTGTTGCAGAGCCTGTTTTGGGACCCCAGCTTATTCCTGGGCCCCAGCCTCTTGGACCCCAGCCAACTCATAAACCCGAGCCCATCATCCTATCACCTGTGGAGAAAAGAAGGCGCGGGCGGCCCCCTAAGGCACGTGATTTACCCATTCCTGGGACCACTTCCTCTCCAGGGGATGGCAGCTTAGAGAGCCGGACACAGCCACTCCCGATGCCACCACTCCCACCACTCCTATCCTGTCCCATTGCTACTGTCGCCAACACTGTCACCACTCTCACCATTTCAACATCCCCACCCAAGCGGAAGCGAGGCCGACCTCCCAAGAATCCACCATCGCCGCGGCCCAGCCAGCTCCCTGTCTTGGACCGTGACACGTCTTCTGTCCTTGAGAGCTGTGGATTGGGGAGGCGGCAGCAACCCCAGGGCCAGGGGGAGAGTGAGGGTAGTTCTTCTGATGAGGATGGAAGCCGCCCCCTCACCCGCCTGGCCCGCTTGCGCCTTGAAGCAGAGGGGATGCGGGGACGAAAAAGTGAAGGGTCCATGGTGGTGGCTGTAATTCAGGATGACCTGGATTTAGCAGATGGTGGACCAGGCGGGTTAGAATTGACACCTCCCATAGTCTCAGCTCCAAAACTGCGCTCCACCCGGCTACGTCCAGGTTCTCTAGTTCCCCCACTAGAGACTGAGAAGGTGCCTCGCAAACGGGCCGGTGTCCCAGTTGGCAGAGGTCCTGGGCAGGCAAAGCGGAGCTGCCTGCAGTCCCTAAGTCCCTTGGGGCCTGAGGGTTCAGTAGAAGAGTCTGAGGCTGAAGCCTCGGGTGAAGAAGAGGAAGGGGATGGGACCCCACGCCGCAGGTCTGGCTCCCACCGCCTTGGTGGGACAACCAACCAAGGGGACCAGCGCATCCTGCGCAGCAGTGCCCCGCCCCACCCAGCTGGCCCCACTGTTAGTCACAGAGGCCGAAAGGCCAAGACGTGAGTGGGCTGCCCCTCCACCTAGGCTTTCCACCATGGCCCCTCTCCCTCCACAACCAGGCCTGACTCTGTTAACCACTACTTGAAGTCTTTTGAGGGGGAAAGCCTCCAGGGAGACATAGGGGCCTTCTCCCTTCTTTCCACCAAAGTAGGGGGTAGGAAACTGGTTGTCATGGAAATGGGGCGCTTCACATATTCCCTTCCCTTCCACCCCACATGGCTGGGCAGTGTTAAGGGTGGCAAGATAGTCTCTGTCCCCACCCCCTTGTACTTGATTCCCCAGCAGTCTTTCACAGCTCTCCACCCTTAAGGAAAGGGGGAGGGACTTCTCTACAATAAGGTTTTTTTTCTTTCTTTTTTTTTTTTTTTTAAGAAGAAAAAATAATAAACTTAGTTTCTGTATGAGCATCCGCGTAAGGAGGCTTCTGATTTTCTGGTCTGGTGGAGGGTTGGGTGGGAACTTGGGCATCTTTTTTATTTCCCTTCCTCCTGCCAAGATCCTAGTACCTCATCTCTAACCCAGAATTACATATCTTGGAGGTAGAAATGTCCACCCAAGAAGAGGGAAGATTTGGCAAATCTGATCTGGTAGGGCACCTTTCTCTAAAGTTTTAGTTTTCAGTCACTCAGACTCATACTTTTCCTCTCCTCCCTTCTATTCTCTCAGTTCCTGACTTTCCCTCGAGCCCTCTGATGCCTTAGACTTTTTCCTGCTTTTATCTTCCTTGCTCAGGTGCTTTTCCTTTCCCAGAAGGCAGGCATCACTACCTTGGGTTGCTCCCGTCATTTTTCCTCCCTTGCTTTCCTCCATCTAGCCAAACTGGTTTGAGTCAGCTACACCCCCATATGAGCTCCTGGGGCTCTTCAGGTGGTGACTGGCCACCCAACCCCACCCCTGGGCTTGGCTTGGAGCCCTGAGTCAGCTCCATCTCTACCCAAGCCAAATCAAACCTGAGGCAGAAGCCGAAACTCACAGTACCTCAAGGCCTATAGCCAGGTAAGAGCTCCTGTTCATTTTACATTTTCTCTGATCTCAACTCCCTGGCCCCTCTCCTTGTGTTCTCCCCATCATGTCTGTATCTGTTTACTCCATCTGAGTTCTTTTCTCAAACCCACTTCTGCAGCTTCATGGCACATATTCTTTGCTTTCTGCTTATCTTGACTCTTTTCACCCTTTTTATCCTGGGTTGTGTTCAGAGAACTGCAAATGGTTTCATTTTATCTAGGATATAGGGGAATGGTTGGAGATGGTGGTTTGGTATCAAAGCTCAGAGGACCTGAGAAATAGGGAGATGAGAAATGATTAAGTAGGGCATCATTATGCAGGTTTCTGTGTGGGTTATGAGGTCATTCAAACTCAGTGTTAATCTGATTGTGTTGTGTGGCCTGGGTTGAAATGGAGAGGAGATGGCAGGGAGTCAGCATAGCAAAGGAGGCCCTACTGGGGAGGGATTTAAGGTCTTTTCTGGTGTTCCGTTTCCTCAACTATAAAGAGCTTAGATGGGTACTTTTTCCCTCCTTTCTTCCATCTCCAGAATTATTATCACATGAAATGGCAGTTTTGCTTGAAGTAGGGAATGGCCTAGCATGTCAGTCTCTCAGGAACTTCAGGGAATTGTAGTGCCCTTTGAAATACAGTTTAAAAATCAGACTTTGATAGTCTCCAATTCCTAGCAGCTGTTGAGATTCTATTTCCTGCTTCTTGGTGTGCACCTGTCATTCTGCTTCTCCCCACTTGTCAAAACAATAATACAGATAATGCTATGTTCACGCTAGCATGTCTTTAAAGACTTGAAATCTTAGGCTGAGGAAGGATTCCAGCCACACATTTCCTCTTGGTCTATGAGTCATTAGAGGAATTCCCTAGTAAGGCGGCATTCTTAAGAGTTGGGCTAGGCCACAAGGACATGATTAGAGAGGGGTGGAGTCTGAGAAAGCCAGGCCAAGGGCTCAGTTTTGGGGCTTAAAAGTACCTCGACTGTATCGCCCACAGGTGATGGAGGACGAGGAGAATGCAGTGGAGATCTTGGTGAGCAACATGGAAGCTGCTCATTCTCCATCCCCCATTCGCTGCTGCTGGCTCCGCCTCCGCTACTTGGCAGCTACTAGCATTATCTGTGGCTGCTCTTGCCTGGGAGTCGTGGCCCTTGTGTTTGCCATCAAGGTGAGGAATGCAGTTCCTATGGGAGCAGAAGGGTGGGTGTAGTAAGGCAGTGGCTTCATATCTGATCTGTCTACACTGATCAAACGGTTACTAAGTGCCTGTCAGAGCTTGGTGTTGGGCCGCGTGCCTGAAGTAAGAAGAAGACATGGTTCCTGCCATCAAAGGTCCCACAGTCTAATGGAAGAGATGGCTTTGAAAATGGATAATTATTAATGGGATGTAGCCATCAGTACTGTCGTAGAGGAAGCACAAAGTATTTTGGGAGCTGGGGGAGGATACATAGGGTGGGGCAAAAGTAGGTTGACAGTTGTAAGTACCTA
This sequence comes from Myotis brandtii, assembly GCF_000412655.1. NCBI lineage: Eukaryota > Metazoa > Chordata > Mammalia > Chiroptera > Vespertilionidae > Myotis > Myotis brandtii. The sequence goes on from NW_005370731.1 coordinate 935,460, forward strand.
CAGTTTATTCTTGTATTATTTTCCATACAAACAACTGTAAACCTACTTTTGCTCCACCCTTTATGTGTGTGATTAGAGTAGAGTAGGTGGCAGGAAAATAACCTTCAAGGATGAGTGAATTAGGGTGAAAGGCATTCCAGGTAAAGGAAGCAGTGTGTACGAAGGCCTGGACTATTAGTTCAGCCTAAATGGACCAGTAAGAAATAGTGAGCGATGAAGCCAGAGGGCCCAGATTCCCAAGGGCCTCCAGTGTTCTGCTTAGGAGTTTTGACTTTATCTTGAAAGTACTGGGGAACCATTCAAAGGTGTTTGCAGAGGAGGGTGACATGGTCAGATTTGTGTTTCAGTAAGATCCACTCTCAAGTCCTACATGGAGAATGAATTAGAAAACTGGAGGCAGCTGAGCAGCGATGAGAGCAGTCTACAGGAGCCAGGAGAAGCTATGAGGGTTTTGAGGGGGTTCCACCATTTCAAAATATCTGTCACACAGGCTAACTTAAACACCAGGCTTGAATTTTCTCAACCCTAGTTGTATTTTAACCATCAGAAACTGTACTCCTGTCATCATAAAAATTTCTGGGTTTCATTAAGGTACAATCATAAAAAGAATCCTTAAAAGATGAGGCCCATTGACTAATGAGAATGGGGTGTTATATGACTGGACATGAATGAAAAATACAAAAATACTCCAAGATAGCTCACTTTGTGTGTGTGTGTGTTTTTTAAATTTTTATTGATTTCAGAGAGGAAGGAAGAGGGAAAGATAGAAACATCAGTGATGAGAGAGGATCATCAATTGGCTGCCTCCTGCACACCCCCCACTGGGGATCGAGCCCGCAACCCAGGCATGTGCCCTTGACTGGAATCAAACCCAGGACCCTTCAGTCCGCAGGCTGACACTATCCACTGAGCCAAACCAGTTAGGGCTAGCTCACTATTTCTTGCCAAGAATTCCAAATTTGGAATGAATCTGGGATAAGTAAAAAAGGATAGGGAATAAAAGGATTGAAAAGTATTTTACCATATATGATCTTGTGCGTTAACAATGGCCACTCTGAAAAGTAGGCAGAGCAGAATGGATAACTTATTTTGCAGATGAGGCATGAGAAATAGAAACTAGAAAGGAAGGTAGAGGATTTGGATGTGAGGTTTTGAGCCATGACAGGGATGGAGGATTGTAGTGGGTCAATGGGCACTTTGGGACAGAAGCAGGGGGAGAACCTAACCAAAAACCTGCCCCCACAGGCAGAAGAGCGGCATAAGGCAGGCCACTCCGAGGAAGCAGTGCACTGGGGGGCCCGGGCCCGGAGGTACATCCTGGCCAGCTTTGCTATCTGGATTGCTGTCCTCGTTCTGGGCCCCCTGCTTCTGTGGCTGCTCTCTTACATCATCGCCCAAGCTGAGTGAGTGAGGGTGGCCTCTGCAGAGAGTCAGCCGGAACCTCCTGGATCCTTCAAGGCGGCATTGCTAGGGTCGAGTGCCAGCAGTGGTCCTCCCTGGCTGGAGGATGGTGCCTCTCTCAAAGGGCTTTGGAAGAGCTCTTCTAGCCCTTTATAAAAGGAAACGGCAACTGAGACTGATGAGGGGAGGTCAGCCTGCTCTGTTCTTTCAGTGTTCATCATTCCCTGTTCCCCCCCAACCTACCCCATTCTAGGGGCCTCTACCCAGAGGTGGGGTTGAAGACCAGGCCTGATTTTATTAGAATTTGTTTTATAATAAAAGCCTTTTTTAGTGGTGAAATGCTGTTCCTGTCTACTTGTTCTTCCCCTGCTTTTCCCTGGGACCTTGGTAAGAGCCAGAGAGGGCATCTGACTGATGGCAGAAGTTTGCATCTCCCGGTGCCTCGTTGCTCCATGAGAACGAAATATTTCTTTTTCTTTTTCTGGAAGCTCTTGGAAAGACCCCAGCTTCTTTCTTATACCTGAAGAGAGACCCAGAGACCAGAGAGCAAGAGTAGTAGCATCAGCTACTATTTATTGAATGTTTGATATATTCCAAGCTGTGTTCTAGACACTTTATATTTCTTAACTTCTTCAGTTCTCATAATCACTCAGTACCTAGTACCATTGTTCTCACTTTATAGTTGAGGAAACAGGCACAGATTATAATGGCACACAGCTAGTAAATGGCAGAGCTGGGATTGAACTCAAGACATTTTGGTTACAGAGTTGAGAGAGGAGTGAAAGGGTTGAATACAGCAACCATCCCTTATATAGAGAGATTTCTATGATTATATTGAATTTGCATAGCCTTTATCTTGGGCTTATTGATATTTATTTTATATTTTTATTGATTTCAGAGAAGGGAGAGGGAGAGAGAGAAACATCAATAATGAGAGAGAGTCATTGATTTGCTGCCTCCTGCACACCCCCTACTGGAAATCAAGCCCACAATCTGGGCATGTGCCCTTGACTGGAATTGAACCCGGGACCCTTCAGTCCACAGGCCGACGCTCTATCCACTGAGCCAAACCGGCCAGGGCTCAGGCTGACACTCTTATCCACTGAGCCAAACTGGCTAGGGCTGATAACATTTTAAACATTTTTAATATGAGATATATCACACATACAGGAAAATATCCAAAACAAATACAAAGCTTAATAAGTTAACAAATCAAACATCTGAAAAACTACCACTCAGTCAAGAAATGAACATTGCCAGCACTTCAGAGCCTGCTTTATATCCCTTATAATCACTACTGCGTCCTTTCTTCCCACAGGTAACTATCATTCTGACTTCAAACAATGTAGTTTTCGTTTTGCCTGCATTTGAACATTATATAAATGGATTCATGTATATTTTTTATCCTCACCCAAGAATATGTTTATTGATTTTAGGGAGAGAGAGAGAGAGAGAGAGAGAGAGAGAGAAACATACATCAGTGAGAGAAACATTGACAGTTGTCTCCCGCACGTGCCCCAAACAGATCACACCTGCAACCTAGGTATGTGCCCTAGCTGGGAATCAAACCCGTGACCTTTCGTTGCACAAGACGATACTCCAACCAAAGGAACCACCTGGCCAGGGCTCATGGATTCTTTTTATGCCTGGCTTCTTGTTGTTTATGAGATTTATCAATCTTTGGTATAGCTATAGTTTTCATTACTGTATAGTATTCCATTGCATGAATATATTACATTTTATATTGGTAGATTTTGGGGATGTTTCCAGTTTTGGGATATTATGAATCATTCTGCTGTGGATATTTTTTTATTTTATTTTTTATTGATTTCCGAGAGGAAGGGAAAGGGGGAGAGAGGTAGAAATATCAGTGATGAGAAAGAATCATTGATTGGCTGCCTCCTGCACACCCCACACTGGGGATCAAGCCTGCAACCCAGGCATGTGAACTTGATGGGAATTGAACCTGGGACCCTTCAGTCTGCAGGCCAGCGCTCTAGCCACTGAGCCAAACCAGCTAGGACTGCTGTGGATATTCTTGTACATGTCTCTTGGAATACATATGTCTTGTGAGTGGAATTTTGGGGTTATTTTACCATAATTCTGCTTTATTTTACCATAAAGCAGAGCACCTAAAAGAATTAGAGATGGGGGGGCGGGGGGTAAGAGATCAACTGAAGGACTTGTCTGCATGCATATAAGCATAACCAATGGACACAAGACACTGGGGGGTAGGAAAGGTCGGGGGAAGGTCAAGGGGGGAAAAAAAGGAGACATGTAATACTCTTTGTAATACTTTAAGCAATAAAACAAAATAAAAAAAATAATTAGAGATAGTGCACACTGAAGAGAGAAGATTAAAGGGGAAGACGAGCCATATGATAGTTGTCCTTAGTGTTTCAAAATGCTCCAGCAAGGAAGAAGTGAAGAGAATCCATTGTTGGTCCCAGATTTTAGAATGACAACAATGGGTAGAAGCCATACTTAGGGCAGTGATTCTCAGCCTTGTCTTCAACAATGGAACCATGTCGGGAGCCTTAAAAAGTACCTATGCCTGAGCTTTACCTTTAGAGATTCTAACTTAACTAGTGTGAGGTGCTACATAGTCTTCCGGACAACACATTCTAGAGCAGCGGTTCTCAACCTGGGGGTCGAATGACCCTTTCACAGGGGTTGCCTAAGACCATTGGAAAACACATATATAATTACATATTGTTTTTGTGATTAATCACTATGCTTTAATTATGTTCAATTTGTAGCAATGAAATTGGGGGTCACCACAACGTGAGGAACTATATTAAAGGGTCGCAGCATTAGGAAGGTTGAGAACCACTGTTCTAGATTTTTAAGAAACTTAAATTTGCTAAACTTTTTTTAAGCTAATATTTGATTAATCAGAAGCTTCAGTTTACTAGAAAAGAATATCTCATTCCCCCAAACTGATTAAACTGATTTTAACACTCTGTTTTGAAAAAGTTTCAAACCTACAGAACAATAAAATAATAGTACAATGAACTTGTACTTTTCACCTAGGTTTATAAATTTTAATATTTCTCCACATTTACTGTATGTCTTTTACTGTATGTACATATTGTTATTACTGAACCATTTGAAGTTAAGTCCAAGGCCCATCATTCCCAAATACTTCATGATCTATCTCCTAAGAACAAGGATATTTTCTCAGATAACTAGGGAACAATTATGTAATCCACAGAAAGCAACATCAATACAATATTATCTTCTAATATATAGTACATATTCAAATTTTCCAGTTGTCTCAATAACCTTTATAACCATTTCTTTTCTGCTTTAAGCTCCAGGGTGGGAACACAGTCATTGCATTCAATTGTATCTCTCTTTTTTTTTACATATATTTTTATTGATTTCAGAGAGGCAGGGAGAAGGAGAGAGCGATAGAAACATCAATGATGAGAATCATTGATTGGCTGCCTCATGCACACCCCCTACTGGGGATCACCCCTACAATCCAGACACGTGCCTTTGAGTGCCCTAGAACAGAATTGAACCAGAGACCCTTCAGTCCGCAGATCAATGCTCTATCCACTGAGCCAAACTGGCTAGGGCAATTGTCGTATCTCTTTAGCCTCCTTCAATTTTTAGTAGGTCCTCATCTTTTTTTTTTTTTTTTTTTGGTTAAACCTTACCCAAGGATATTTTTCCATTGATTTTGAGAGAATGGAAGGGAGAGGGAGAGACACAGAGAGAGAAACATCAATGTGAGAGAGACACATCAATTGGTTGCCTCCCACAGAAGCCCTGACCAGGGATCGACCCTGCAACCAAGGTACATGCCTTTAACTGGAACCCGGGACCCTTCAGTCCACTCAGCCAAACTGGCTAGGGCTCATACTCTTTTTTTTTTTTTTTTTTTTTTTTTTTTTTTGGTCTTTCATGACATTTTTTAGGGCAAGCCAGTTTTTAGAATTTCTCAATTTAGGTTCTTATGATTGGATTCAGGTTAGAAATACTACATAATGTCAGTGTGTCTTCAGTACATCACATCAAGAGGCATATGATGTCAATTTACTCTCTTATTGATGGTAGTAATATTGACAACTTGGTCAAGGTAGTGTCTGTCAGACTTCTGAAAGGTAAAGCTAACTTTTATCCTTTGTAATGAAAAACTAATCTGTGTAAGTATCCTGTTCCCCAGCAAATTTTCACCAATCATTTTAATGCCCAGTTTGCCCAACGCAGTTATGAGGCTTACAGAATGTTGCTGTTTTTAGTTTATCATTCTACACTTATTAGTTAGTTGGCATTCTACTATGAAGACAGTCCTTTTCTCCATTATTTATTTACAATTTTTTAGTGTCAGTATGGTCTCGGATTGTTCTGTAGTTCAATTTATTATATCCATTAACTGTCATTAACCTTCTTAAAATATTTTGTTGAAATATAGTAACCTTCTTAAAATATATAGTTTACATATAGTAAAGTGCACAGATCTTAAGTGTGCAGCATGATGAATGATTTCATATAAACACATCTGTGTAATCACCACCTAAATCGGGTAGAGAATGTCTGGCCTGCCAAGGCATTAGGAGTGAGTTAATTAAATGTTTGAACAAATATAGCAGAATAATTTTTTAAGTTGATAATTTTGTATGGTCCCTGAATGAAGTTATAAATATCCAAATGGCCCTTGGTAGAAAAAAGGTTCCCCACCCCTGAATGGGTGAATAGACAATTTCTAGCACCTCAGAAGCCTCCCTCATGGCCCTCTCAGTCTCATTATTTTTGTCCCTGATTTTGACCAGTGGAAACCCCTTCAACCTGGTTCTTGTATCCTGATAAGTCCCCAACTTTTTTCACTCTCTGGCACAAATTATTGTAGATTCATCTTGCACTTTCTCTGCTCCAGCCTGGGAATTGGCCATTTCTTAAATGAGCTTTGGTTCCTTTTACTGGGGACTGTTACTTTGAAATTAGTATCTAGACACTAGCTGTGCTCATTCTACTGGGATGTTACTGCATCTAGGCCCTTTCAGAGGTTTGTGCTCGAAATACCTAATTTTATCTATTTTAAAAAATCACATCTGACTTAATCAATCATAAGGTTCTCTCCTTTCCCCCATTCTATTTTTTTTTACTTTTTTGTGTGTTTTTTTCTTTTGTTTTTTTCCCCCCATTCTATTTTTTTTTAATAATTTTATTGAATTTTAGAGCAGAAGGGAGAGGGAGAGGGAGAGAGAAGCATCAATGGGAGAGGGGAATATTGATCAGCTGCCTCCTGTATGCTTCCCCACCTGGGATGGAGCCTGAAACCTGAGCTGGTGCCCTGACCAGGAATGGGACCAGCAACCCCTCTGTGCATGGGATGATGCCACACTGACCCACACTGGTCAGGCTGTTTCCCTATTCTTAATTCCATATTCCCACAGTAAGACCCTAATGTTTATTCACTGCTCAACTTTAGAATATCCCATTGTAGTACTAAATAACAAGCCTACTAAGTAAAGTTAAAGATTTCTTCACAATTATTTTGTCTTTATTTTTATTTTGAGAGTACATTTATTAAAGCTGGGGACAGTGCAACAAGGAAGGATTTAGGGTACAAGCAGCAGCAGGAGAGACAGTCAGGGGCCGCTGTGGCTCTAGAAACGCCATGGGAAAGAAGTGAGCCAACCCGGGCTGCTACCCGCTCAGTGAGAGTCAGAGAAAAGGGGACCTTGGAGACAGGTTCAGGGGTTAGCCCAGGAGGAGCTGCTGCTGCCCACTGCTCCCCTGGTTGCAAGTCTCATGGGGTCCCTTAGAGTTTAGGATAGGAATGCCTGTGGGGGAAGATGGGGAGGGGAGGGGAGGATGCTGATGTGCTCCTGGGAGGGACAGTGTGCCTATTTTATCTATTTAAAAATAATATATTTCCATTGATTTCAGAGAGAGGGAGAGGGAGATGGAAACATCAATGATGAGAGAGAATCATTGGCTGCTTCTTGCACACCCCCCACTGGGGATCTAGCAGCAACCCAGGCATGTGCCCCCATGGGGAATCCAACCCTGACCTCCTGGCTCATACACCAGGCCTATTTCAAAGTACTCTGTTAAAAAGGTACTTGGACTCGTTAAATGGTTGTGATCCCAAAGTGACATTTCTAAGATGGTTGTTAGCAGGTTATATTAATTCATTCTGTGCCTCCTTCCTGGGGAATAGAACTGCCACAAGGGTAAGCACTTTTTCTTTTTCTTTTTTTTTTCATTGCTGTTAGTCTAGCGCTGTGATTTTCAACCGGTGGCCACAAGAATGTTTAAAACATGCAATACCTGACTATTTAGTCAGGGGCACTGACCTCTTTTCCCATAGACTGTCAAATTAAAATATGACAACAGCCAACACTACAATAGCCAGCTGGTATAAATCAAAAGTATACCTACTTTTTGGCCAGGTCGGCAAAAATTATAACATTTTTTTGGTGTGCCCAGAATTTTAGTAGTTTATGTGTGCCATGAGATGAAAAGGTTGAACAAATATTCATTGAATGAGTAAGTGAATGCCAGGGTTGAGGTATGCACAGAAGGCTTATGAAGCAAGTCCCTCCTGGCAGAATCTCATAACCTGGTAGCCTTAAAACAGAGTGTAGTGCTCCCCAAGGCTTTGGGGCGGGGGGTGGGGGGAAGGCTGGGGAAACAGCACCCCCAGCTGGTGAGTACAGGGCTTTAGAAGTATTCAAGAGTCAGCAGTCACGGGACGAGGGAGCCTCTTCAGGCTGCACCAAGCGGCCAAGGTGGGCAGTTTTCGCGGCTGGAGTCCGCCCTCAAAGCAGGGCTGCCAATACCCTGGTAGAGCCGAATCCCGACAAGGATGCTGGGAGGAGACTGCGAGGGCCGTGCCCGCGTCTGGGAACCCAGGCGCAGCGAGGCTTGCATCCCAGCAACCCAGGGCTTCTGCTTCCCAGTAAACCGAGCTTCCCGATCGCTTCCAGGCCTCCAACCACCCGGTCAACAAGCCCCGCCCTCCGCCGTCTCAGGCAGGTGCCGGGCGCCGATTGGCTCTATTTGAAGCCTTGCGTCGCAGCCTTAGGTAACCGAGCGCCAACGCGCTCCGGCCCCCGGCCTCTCGGCTTCCTATTAGACAGCCAGTGTCCAATCGGAAGGGCTTTTGAAGCTCAGTCCTCGGCAGGCGCTGGCTATTGCCCAACCCCGTCCCCACTCCCCAAGATCCTGGCGCCCCAGCCGCAGGGACTGTGCCTCCGCGAGCCGCGATGTGTGTCCTCTCAGAGCCTGTGGGCCTCCCTGCCCTCCGTTTCCTCCTCACAGGCCCCCACCTCCGTCAGAATGACGCTGGACGTGGGACCCGAGGATGAGCTGCCCGACTGGGCCGCGGCCAAGGAGTTTTACCAGAAGTACGACCCCAAGGACGTCATCGGCAGGTGAGGCCGCGGCGGGGGGGCGGGGTCCGGGGGGGGGCCAGGGTCCTGGCGGGACGGTGCTGAACGGGGTAGGTCAGTGCTCCGCTTGGTGGCGAGACTGGTATTCTGGGTCAACCCCCGTTTCCCACCAACTCGTGGATGTGTTCAAACGGTTGAATTACCTGCTGGGTGCCAGGTACAAAGCTAAACAGAAAGGGAAGGAGAGGTGCGTGTGCCCCGGAGGTGCTCCCAGTGAAGTAACTGAAAGAGACACAGGCACAGTCAGAAAGTGTCGGCTGTGAAAAGTGCTGGGGTCTCAGAACCACGGCTCCCGGAGGCGGTATCGGGGCCCCGGAGGACGGTGCGAGCTCAGCGTGCGGAGACGAGAAGGCCGTGTACAGCGTGCTGGGTGCGCTGTGCAGGGCGCCGGGCATACAGGACCCACAAGGTTTCTGTTCTGGAAATTATAGTTGTAGCGACAGACAGACAATAAACACAAAAACAGGATGAAGATCAACGCGCTGTGGAGACGATAGTGATGGCACGAGAGTCATTAATGAGCTGAGACTTGAAGGATGGGAATGAACAGGGCACGACTCAGGTAAGATATACTCCAGGCAGAGGGAACAATGAGTGCAAAGGCTCACGGTACGAAAGGGCCTCCTCAAGCGATAGATGGAAGAGCATAGTGGCTAGAAGTAAACAAAGTAGGAAATTAAATTGGAGAAGTGAATGGAGGTTGGGTTATGTAAGGTCTTAGGCCATGATAAGGAATTTAAATTTGAGCATCAGCCTGGGACTGAAGGGTCCCAGGTTTAATTCCCGGCCAGGGCACATGCCTGGGTTGTGGGCTCGATACCCAGTAAGTGGCGTGCAGGAGGCAGCCGATCAATGATTCTCTGTCATCATTGATGTTTCTCTCTCTCTCTCCTTCTCCCTTTACAAATATATTTGTAAAAAAAAAAGGAATTTAAATTTTAGTGAAATTGGTCATTTCAAACAAGGTAGTAACCTGAACTGATTTACATTTCTGTGATTTGGGAGCTAGGAACTTACCCTTTCTATGCCTCAATTGTGTGTGTGTGTGTTTAATAGATTTTTCTTGATTTCAGAGAGGGAGAGAGAGAGAGAGAGAGAGAGAAACATCAATGATGGGAGAGAATCACTGATGGGCTGTTTCCTCCACACCCCACAGGGGATTGAGCCCGCAACCCAGGCATGTGCCCTAACCAGAAATTGAGCCATGATTTCCTGATTCATAGGTCAACGCTCAACCACTGAGCCATGCCAGCTCTCAGTTTCTTAATTGTAAATTGGGAATAAAAATAAATCCTACTTTGTAGGTTGCTGTGAGGAAGAAAAGAATTAATATGGTACTTTTAGAACACTTTCAGGCACTTGGTAAGTGCTCAATACAGGTGTGTTAATTACAGTTCTAAAAGATCATTCTGGCTCTTGTGTAGAGAGTGGAGGAGGAGGGGGGCAGGAATGGAAGCATAGAGACCAGTTATGAAGCTGTTGATTCATTTAGGCTAGTGATGGTGGTGGGTTAAGACTGGGGTGGGGGTGATAAAGATGAAAAGAAATCGATAGTTTTAGGTGATGACTTGATACAGTTTCCTAAAGGATTGGATATGACCATGAGGGATAAATAGAAGACAGAAGAATAACCTCTAAGGTTTGGATTTGAGCACTTGAGTACCATTTATTGAAACAGAGAAGACAGGAGAATCAGATTATCGGGACAGGTGAGCAAGTCAAGAAATCCATTTTTTTTGCCCTCACTGGTTTGGCTCAGTGGATAGAGCATCAGCCTGTGGACTGAAGGGTTCCGGGTTCGATTCTGGTCAAGGGCACATGCCCAGGTTGCGGGCTCGATCTCCAGTAGGGGGCATGCAGGAAGCAGCTGATCAATGATTCTCTCTTATCATTGATGTTTCTATCTCTCCCTCTTCCTTCCTCTCTGAAATCAATAATTAAATAAACTCTGTTGATACCCTTCTGTGTATCCTTCAATCAAAGGTCTATGGGTATATATATTTTTTTTTTTTTTTTTAAAAAAAACCATTTTGGAAATGTTGACTTTGAGATACACAACTGGAGCTGTCAAGTGGGTCTTTGATTCTGGAACTAAAGGGAGAGGGCTGGGCTAAAGCTATAAATTTGCGAGGCATCAGTGTATAGATAGTAGTTGGCGAGAGAATATAGACAGAGAAGTGAAAGTGGCATGGGCTTAGTCTCTGGGATGTATCATGGGTTAGAGAAGGAAGAGCCAACAAGGGAGACCAAGGAGATGTCATCTGTGAGCTACAAAGAACAACAGGAAGAATGTGCTTCTGCAAGCTTGGCATGGTCTGCTGTGATAAGTGCTGCTGAGGCCCTGCTGGTGTGGCTCAGTGGTTGAGGATTGACCTATGAACCAGGAGGTCACGGTTTGATTCCCAGTCAGGGCACATGCCTGGGTTGCGGGCTCAATCCCCAGAGTGGGGCATGTGCAGGAGGCAGCCATCAATAATTCTCATCATTGA
>NW_005370731.1:946861-982622 GCF_000412655.1 Myotis brandtii
AAATCTGGAATTCTGGAGAGAAATAATGAAGGCTCAGGACAGTGTAGCAGGAATCATTTACACATAGTTGCTATTAAAGCTCCTGGGACTGGAGGGAGGTCAGCAGGGGAGAGTATTGGGAAAAGAAGAGAGAGAGCTGAGATCCAAGTCCTGAGTAGCGGGGTTTCAGGACCAGGTAAGGGGGGATTCACAGAGGCTAGGAAGAACCTCAGGGAAGAATGGTGATTCCACTGCCATGGGGCACAGAAAGGCCAGTTTTGGCAAAGGCAGATCAGAGGGTAGTGTCTTATTCATCTCCTTCCAAGGTTACTGTGGTAGCATGATCCCTTGTCTCCTCTATTTTCCCTCTTGTTTTTCCTGCACACTCTCACTCAATTTTCCCAGAGTATCAGTTTCTTCATGTCTAAAGACCTGAAGCTTTAAAATAGTTGTACTAGGCCTCAAACTCAGATGCATTTAGTGGTTGAGCACAAAATAAAACTGTGAGTGGCTAACAGTAAGACAGTAGGAAGTGGTAAGCATTGTGGCAGCTGGAGGATTCTTGTCCCATCTAAGATGTATGAATTCAGATTTGGAAAGAATATTGGACTGACCAAAACGTAATTCATATATGGACTGTTTAGCCAGAGGGTTAATAGTTTGCATCCTTTGATCGAACCAGAGATATGGGTGACAGGCATTCCAAACCAAGGGAGTTTTGTAAGGTCAAGGGGGCCGTGAGAGCACAGCAGGAGGTTATGTGAAGGGCAGCCAGGGAATCAGCCTGTGAAATGTGGTGTGATCCTGGAAAGATTTGCACCTTAGCCTGAAGTCAGAGAGAGTTGGTGACGGAGCCCAAGCGAGGAAATCTGTCTAGGACTTTCTCTTTACAGTGCCAAAAGGGCTTTCCTGTCTCTACCTCAGTCTGTCTTTCAGCATCCCTTCAAGATAGTTTTGGCTACATTTCAGAGCTGGGGAAGCGGAAACCCAGAGACCTTATGTTAGTGGGTTCCTTAGAGATTAATTAGTGGCAAATTTGGGGCCTAAACTGATATCTTTAATTCTCAACTTTGGTCTTCTAGTCACTTGCCCAATATTTATTTAGAACCTCCTGTGCTTGAGCTAATGTAGGGGAACTGTGGGGTTTGGATGGGGTAATCAGGAAGTGTGAGTAAAATTGGAAGGAGTCTTAGGTAATTTCTTCTCACTTTCTCCTTGTGAGGTTTCGGGGCCAGGGGCAGGTTCTGGGGCTCAGTGTAGAAGGGACTTGTCTAGGTTCACTCATTGAGGGCATGGCAGAGGCTGGGTTAGAAACCAACACCTGGGCCTGCCTTCCCTGTTAGCTTTGTGTTTCACCTTCCTGGGCACCTGCGTTGCTTGCTGAGGCCACTGTGAATCTATTGTAGGCCAGGACGAGCTTCTTGGGAGGTTGCCTTGTCCAGATGGGTCTTCAGAATCTGGTGCAGTATATATGAGGGTGCCGAGGCTCTACTCTGTTTGGAAACGAGAGAGTAGGAGGCCCTGACCCCTGTGTTGTCTGACTCTGGCAGAGGAGTGAGCTCTGTGGTCCGCCGTTGTGTTCATCGAGCTACTGGCCATGAGTTTGCGGTGAAAATCATGGAGGTGACGGCTGAGCGACTGAGTCCTGAGCAGTTGGAGGAGGTGCGGGAAGCCACGCGGCGAGAGACACACATCCTTCGCCAGGTCGCTGGCCACCCCCATATCAGTGAGGCTGCATCCCCTGTTCCTGTTAGATTACAGCCACATCCTGCTGGTCCTGCCCAGAGCCCATTCCCCCCAACACTGCCTCCGCCCCTCTGCTCCCTTCCTCCTGGCTCTGTTCCACCTCAAAGTGTGGCCAGCCTTTGGGTCCCTACTGCCTCCTTTGATTTTCCTTCCCAGTAACAGCCACTGTTGCCTCAGGGTGGAAAGCCCCTTTAATATGCATCCGCTCCTTTCCATCTCTGTCTCTCTGCCTTTCTGCCTCTTTCCCCAGTCACTCTCATCGATTCCTACGAGTCTTCTAGCTTCATGTTCCTGGTGTTTGACTTGTGAGTATCTCCCTGCCCCAATCTGAGAAGCCTCCTCACCTCCATGCACAGCCCCAGACTCACAGCACAGTGGGCTGAAGACCACCCTGCTCACACCTTCCTCTGTTCCAGCCAGGGCCTGCCTGGCAGTCCATGGCTCTGGCCTCTTTCCTTGGTGCCCTGATTGAGGCACGTTCTTCAAAGAGTAATAGTGGCCCTAACCGGTTTGGCTCAGTGGATAGAGCGTCAGCCTATGGACTCAAGGGTCCCAGGTTCGATTCCAGTCAAGGGCATGTACCTTGGTTGTGGGCACATCCCCAGTAGGGAGTGTGCAGGAGGCAGCTGATCGATGTTTCTAACTCTCTATCCCTCTCCCTTCCTCTCTGTAAAAAATCAATAAAATATTTTAAAAAAAAGAGTAATAGTGACCAAAGACAAAGGGTCTTTATGACCCAAATCCCCAACTCTCTTAATCCCCCATGGTTATAAGGTTAGCAGGGAGGAAAGGGCTGATTTGAGAGTGTCTGTCTAGGAACTGACCACTTATAAAATAGATATTTGCTCACCAGTCTCACATTGTTTAACACCCTATGCTGGTGTCTATCTCTGCTCATCAATTCTTTTTCTGGTCAATGTAAATCTGAATGTCACATGCTATACCATATAATGCAAACCAGTTGCAAAGGTTCTTCAAAAGAGAATGGTTTGAATATTAAATATTTAAGAGAGGCCTTGGAAAATATTTTCATACAGAAATGACCCTCTGCAAAAGTGTGAGGGGAGGTTGGAAGTGTCCATTTTATTTACCCATTATGCAACTTTGCCCAACAATAATACTCCCAAAACAATACCTGATGTGTTTTTTATATTTCAATGATTGACACAAAGTTACAATTATAACCTCACTCTTTAAAGAGAAGACAAAATAAGCAAAAATCAAAGCCCTATACAACTTTTTTTCTACTATTAATTGAAATTTTGGTCGGTGCTATAAATAGAGACACTTTAAAAGGCCTTTTTGAGTACCAGATAACAAGGACCGCCTGAAAATTATTGGCACAAGAAGGCACTCATTCTTGCTGAAATAGCCCCCTCAGGCACAATGAAGATATTTGAACTGCCAACCCACTGGGCCAAACTGCCCCTGGCATTCCTCTCACTCTTGGAGTGCTCTGTCTTGAGACCCTTTAGTTTGTCTACAGAGGAATTTCTCTCTCTTTTTGAAAAAACATGTTTTTATTTATATTAGAGGGAGAGGAAGGAAGAGGGAGAGAGAGATTGAAACATCGATGAGAAAGAAACATCAATCGGCTGCCTCTTGCATGCCCCCCAATGGGGATCGAACCTGCAACCCAGGCATGTGTCCTTTCTGGGAATTGAACTGACAACCTCGTGGTGCATGGGTCAACACTCAACCACTGAGCAACACCAGCCAGGCCAGAGAAATCTCTCTACTGGCCTGTTCTATAGTATTTTCTCTGAGCACTGGCTTATTTTCTCAGCCCTCACTGTGAGGTGCACCTCCCTCCCTCCCACTCCTATCTCCTAGGATGCGGAAGGGAGAGCTGTTTGACTATCTCACAGAGAAGGTGGCCCTCTCAGAAAAGGAAACCAGGTAATGGCTGAGCCTGCAGCCCCTGGGGTGAGCAGGGAGTGGGGTGGGGCAGGGAGAAGCAGAGGAGACTGCCCCTCCCCCAGGTCCATCATGAGGTCTCTGCTGGAAGCAGTGAACTTTCTCCATGCCAACAACATTGTGCACCGAGACCTGAAGCCCGAGAATATTCTCCTAGATGACAATATGCAGATCCGACTTTCCGATTTTGGATTCTCCTGCCACTTGGAACCTGGCGAGAAGCTTCGAGGTGAGGGGACCTGGTGCCCTAAGAGGCTTGAGAGGGAAGGAGACCCAGACATGAGTGCTTGGCTGGATCTGAGAACTGAGTCCCAGCTACCAAGCAAAGGGGAGTCAGTAAACACTTGCCAAGTACCCTCTGGGTGCAAAGCCTTGTTTGCAGCTCAGAATGTATTTCCTGACTTGGGGAGGATGGAGACAGGAAAGTGAGCAGATAAGTGGCACACAGCAGGGGCTAGGGGTCATGTGGGGAAACCAGGAGAAAGGAGCACCTGATTTAGCTAGAGGGACCTACAGAGCAGGGGCTCCGAGCTGGGCTTTGGGAGGCTGGGCTTGTCCCAGGAGGAAAAAGGGAGAAGGGCATAGCAGGACTCAGCTGCACACTTGGGGTCTAACAGTGTGGGTCTTAGGTGCTATGAGGAACCTGGTACTCTGGGACTCAGGTTCACCCAGTGTTAATACATTTGTTGTGACAAAATAATTCTGGTGCAAATGGAAAACTAAGCAAAGTTCAACTGCAAGACTCCTCAGAACTTTTTTTTTTTTTAATATATTTTTTGATTTCAGAGAGGAAGGGAGGGGAAGAGAGAGATAGAAATATCAATGATGAGAGGGAATCATTGATTGGCTGCCTCCTGCATGTTGGACTGAGCCCGCAACCTAGGAATGTGCCCCTGACTGGAATCGAACCTGGGACCCTTCAGTCCGCAGGCCAACGCTCTATCCACTGAGCCAAAACCGGTCAGGGCCTCAGAGCTTTTAATATGCTACTTTCTCTCCCTCAATGGGCTCTGCACTGAATTTATTAACATTTACTGAGTGCTTAGTGTGAGCTAGGCTCCATGCTGAGTCTTTACGTGGCTTATTTCTCTAGACCCTCTCAACTTTTTTATTATTAAAATTTTTTAATGTTGAAATTATTGCAGGTGTCCTCCTTTCCCCCCCTCAACATAGCATTTGTGTGTCCATTTTATAGATGTGTTGTGACTTGCCCAAGTTCCTGTGGCTGGGATTTGAACTTGGGCAGTCTGACTCTAATGCTGTTAATCTGTGGACTTACATATCTTACAGATGTTGTGCTGTATTTTCCTCTGTGCTTCCGAATATACTTTTCTCCATTCTGGAATCACCTTCACCATTGCCCACTCCACCCTCTCTCTTAGCTTTGGTACCAGGTTTCACTTGAATGTTCTAGGTTAAATTCCTTTCTTTTTAAAAAAAAAAATTTTTTTTTTATTGATTTCAGAGAGGAAGGCAGAGGGAGAGAGAGAAACATCAATGATAAGAGAGAATCACTGATCGGCTGCCTTCTGCATGCCCCACATTAGGGATCGAGCCTGCAGCCAGGGCATGTGCCCTGACCGGGAATCGAACCATGACCTCATGGTTCACAGGCTGATGCTAACCACTGAACAATGCTGGCCGGGCTAGATCCCTTTCTTTTTGTTCTTTTTAAAAAATATATATTTTTATTGATTTCAGAGAGGAAGGAAAGGGGGAGATAGAAACATCAATGATGACAGAGCATCATTAATCTGCTGCCTCCTGCACACCTCTTACTGGGGATCAAGCCTGCAACCCAGGCACGTGCCCTTGACCGGAATCAAACCTGGTACCCTTTGGTCCAAAGGCTAACGCTCTATCCACTGAGCCAAACCAGCTAGGGCCTTTCCTTTTTGTTCTTTACTCCCTTCATGGCACCCATCTTACTCTATTATTTCTCATTTGCTTTTTAGTGGACATGAAGTTTAGTAAGAGCACATCTAATTTACCACTGTGTCCAATGTGGTGCTAGGTACATGGTAGGCAATAAATACTTAGCTTAGGAATGAGTTTCCTGAGAGTCATGTTCAGTTTAGGCCTATTAAGCTCTCCTGGAAGTGTGCCATGGAATACAGTTTGGAAATTTCTAGGATGTTAGAATTGGGGCCTGAAGTGGTAGAAACAAAAAATAAGGGTTTGGATCAAGTCATGGAGGGCTCTGTGCTATAAGAATAGACTTGATCTTGAGGCCATATTGGGAGCCAGGGAAGAGTTTTAAATAAGGGACTTAACCAGTATGTACTTGAAGAAATCCCATACTCCCACTCCTTCCCCTTGGTTTGAGTGGTGGTTCCACCAACCAGAGTAGAGATTATAGGAAGAGTAGATTTGCGCAGAAAGGAATGCAGAAAAGTTTTGTTTTTCATGTATGTTATGAATGTAAAAATGTGGTAACACTTTGTGTGAGGAATGAGTAGGTTTGGCCAGAGGGTTGGAGGCAAGTGATAGTTGGATAGGACCTTGAAGTAAATCTAAAAATCATGTTTTTCTTGATTTCTCCAAGGCCACCAGGAGCCTTGGTGGGTAGTTGAGTTGTTCACCAGGGTCAGGGTCTAGTACTGAGACTCAGCAGAGTCTGGCAGGAGCAGAATGAGGAACACTTGTTGAGGCTCCAGTAGAGGGTTGGTGTTAAGGGCCATGAGGGGGCTGGTGGCATCCCATCAACCTCAGCCCTCTCTCCCCAGAGTTGTGTGGGACCCCAGGATATCTAGCACCTGAGATCCTTAAATGCTCCATGGATGAAACCCACCCGGGCTACGGCAAGGAGGTCGACCTGTGAGTTTCTGGTATCCCGTCCTCTTCCTGTGTACATTTGCCCAGCACCTACTCCTGCCTGACTTTGGTCTTCTTCCCAGCTGGGCCTGTGGGGTCATCTTGTTCACACTCCTGGCTGGCTCACCACCATTCTGGCACCGGCGTCAGATCCTGATGTTACGCATGATCATGGAAGGCCAGTACCAGTTTAACTCACCCGAATGGGATGACCGTTCAAACACTGTTAAAGACCTGGTGAGCTGGGACCCTGAGGGTGCAAGGCGGGAGGCCCAAGAGCTATCTCTCATGTTCTGGCGTTCCCCTAGATTTCAAGGCTGCTGCAAGTGGATCCTGAAGAGCGTTTGACAGCTGAGCAAGCTCTACAGCACCCCTTCTTTGAGCGTTGTGAAGGCAGCCAACCCTGGAACCTCACCCCCCGACAGCGGTTCCGGGTAAGCATAAGAGGGTCAGGTCTTGGCCTATTCTTCTGTCCCCTGTGGCAGTGCTATACTGGAGCTCACACTCCCCTCCCCCTTCCCAGGTGGCAGTGTGGACAGTGTTGGCTGCTGGACGAGTGGCCTTAAGCATCCACCATGCACGTCCGCTGACGAAGAGTGCGCTGTTGAGGGACCCCTATGCATTGCGGCCAGTGCGGCGCCTCATTGACAGCTGTGCCTTCCGGCTCTATGGGCACTGGGTGAAGAAGGGCGAGCAGCAGAACCGCGCAGCCCTCTTCCAGCACCGGCCGCCTGGGCCTTTTCCCATCATGGGCCCTGAAGAGGAGGGGGACTCAGCTGCTATCACCGAGGATGAGGCCATGCTGGTGCTGGGCTAGCACCTGAGCCCTGGGGAATGCCAGAAAGCAGGACTTTCCATGAGGAGGATTTTTATCATTCCAGCCCCTTTTGGCTCTGGCCGTAGGCCCCGGCCCCACTGCTTGGCTAGGCCACCACTCACTGTACTATCATAAAGTCCAGTCTGTCCCCACTGGCCAGGGCTTTCAGATCAGAGCTGAGGTAGAAGGGAGCCGCTTAAGAGTGCCATGCCTGGCCTTGTCAGTGCTACCTGTGCTGTGTATGCAATAAAATCTACACACCAGGGAGCCAATGCCCTATGTCTGGTGTCTGGCTTTGGCAGGAAAGCCCAGAAGTTGCTCAGGATGGGGGTGGGGGCGCGAATGGGGCCACTCTGGCCGAGGCCTTTATTGGGGAAAACACGGGGAGTCACTTGGTCTTATTCTTGTTTTTGCCTGGAGGTAGTTGGAAGGGCCGCTCTAGTGTGGTCAGCTTGCTGTTGAGCCTTTCCTCGCTGGCCTTGAGCCGCTCATCCACCAGCTGCTGCAACAGCTCCAGCTCCTTGTTCAGCTGGGTCTTGATGTAGGCTCGGAGGAGGGAGACCTGGCCTGCGGGGCAGGGAAGGAGAGATGCTGCTTGGGCTGAAGGATTGCCCCTAGCTGGGCAAGCAATTTGCAAGGTGTCCCTGGGGACTACACAGGTGGAAATATTGCTTCAATTCAGAAAATGTTAGCCAGCCCTTCTGTGAGAGAAGTGGGCAGAATGGCTACTTCCGGCCAGACTTTCTGGATTGCTACTTAATAGCTTTGTGAACTTAGGCAGGTGAGTTAACCTCTCTATGCCTTAGGTTTCCTCCTACGTAAAATGTGGATAGTGATAGCACCTAGCATCTAGGATTGAGGGAGAATTAAATGGGTTAATGTACATAAAATGTTTAAAATAGGGCTTGCCTGGCCCTGGCCTGTTTGGCTCAGTGGATAGAGCATTGGCCTGTGGACCCAAGGGTCCCCAGTTCGATTCCAGTCAAGGGCATGTACCTTGGTTGTAGGCTTCTCCCTGGCCCGAGCCCTGGTCAGGGCGCATGCAGGAAGCAACCAGTTGATGTGTTTCTCTTACATTGATGTTTCTCTCTGTCTTTCCCTCTCTCTAAAAATCAATAGAAAAAGTGTCCTCGGGTGAGGATTTAAAAAACAATAAAAAATAAAATAAAATAGGGCTTGCCTGGCACAAAGTGTTATCAGCTATGTGCTGGCTATTATTGTCATCAGTTTTTCTGGAGCTCCTAGCAGCTGTGCTTTATCTGTCACCTTGGACTCCTGCACGCTGAATCATTTGGAGAAAGGACACCATGACTAAAAGTCTGAAGTCTGTGGACCCAAGGGTCCCCAGTTCGATTCCAGTCAAGGGCATGTACCTTGGTTGTAGGCTTCTCCCTGGCCCGAGCCCTGGTCAGGGCGCATGCAGGAAGCAACCAGTTGATGTGTTTCTCTTACATTGATGTTTCTCTCTGTCTTTCCCTCTCTCTAAAAATCAATAGAAAAAGTGTCCTCGGGTGAGGATTTAAAAAACAATAAAAAATAAAATAAAATAGGGCTTGCCTGGCACAAAGTGTTATCAGCTATGTGCTGGCTATTATTGTCATCAGTTTTTCTGGAGCTCCTAGCAGCTGTGCTTTATCTGTCACCTTGGACTCCTGCACGCTGAATCATTTGGAGAAAGGACACCATGACTAAAAGTCTGAAGTCCTGATGTGGTCTAAACCCTTCATTTCACATTTGCCCCAAATCATAGAGAACCCAAACTCCTCCAGGTCCTCACTTGGCTCTTGCTGTGGCTCAGCCACCGTTTCTGGTTCCTCCTCCTGTAGGGTGGCTGCCTGGTCCTCCACCTCCTCACCACCTTCTTTCTCTGCAACCAGAAGCAGGAAGAACCTTTAGCTTCAGCCCCAGCCCCAGCCCCAGCCCTGGCATTCTCCCTTACCTCTCTCATCCTCTGACCAGAGCTTGGGTGGCTGCAGCCCTAAATAAGTCAAAGACAGATCTAGCCGCACCTGGGAAGACAAAGAGGGCAGCTGAGAGGACGGCATCTGCACTGAGGGAAGTGGGGAGCTGAGGGGTGGTCTCGTAGCCCAGGGCCCAATACCTGGGGAGTAAAGACGTATTTGTAGAGCTTGAAGTGGCGAAAGTAGGTGTTGACCACATAATCAGCCAGGGCCAGCAGCTGTTGCTCCTTAAAAAGGTTGATACTGAAAGGGGGCCGCTGTGGGGGTGATTGGGAGTTAGAGGACTGACCACCTCCTGAAGCTCTGGCCTTTTCTCCCAGTGCCCAGCAGTCCAGGAGCAGGGAGAGCCCACTGTGGCCTTCAGAGGAAGATGAGGGTGATGAGGGTGAGAACAGGCGATTGGGCTAGACCTTGTCTGGGGAGGAGCGAAGATCCCATCAGGGGAACTGACCCTGACTCCATGGCAAAAAAGAACACTGGTGAAGTAGCGGTAACATTCCTCCACATTGCCCAGGGGGGTTGCTGGGAGGGAAAACAAGATATTCCAGTGAGTCACCTCTGTGATAACCATTCATTTTACTCACTCAACTGCTACTTACTGAGCACGAGCTTTAGAAGTGGACAGATCTAGGTTTAAGTACTGGGTTGTTTCATTAACCCAAACACTGAGTACCCACTATGACTTCTGGGCACTGAACAAGACAGATAAGGTCTTGCCCCTTTAAGAGGCTGACATGGTAGTGGAAGTGACATACAATAAACCAAGAAATACATAATTTCAGCTCTTGTTAAACATTTTGAAGAAAACCAGTTCTGGGAATAAAAGGGAGAAAGCAAGAACTATTTTACTGAGCACTGTGCGTATATTTATATATATTTCATATACAGGGTGTCCTAAAAAATATATACACTGTATAATTATTAATTCTAATGTCTTTTTTCAGATTTAACCCATTGGAATTAATAATTATTCAGTGTGTATACATTTTTTGATACATCCCCCCCCCCTATAGCAGAACAGTCAGTATTCATAGATAAGGAAATGAAGGGTTTCATAGGTGAAATAACTGTGTGGTAACACTGCTAGTAATGACAGCAGATTCCAGGTGGTGATCTCCCTATTTCTACTTCCCATGGTTACTTGTGCCATCCAGAATCCTCTTTCCTGGGCTCAAACCTTCTGGTCACCGCCACCTCTTACCAACACAGGCCTTGTGAAGATCTTGGAGCAGGGCACAAGCCGTTGATGTCTGCTCCATCGAGAAGCCCTGCTGGCGGCAGAAGATGAGTGCATGGGAGAAGAGATCCAGGGTGATGGCATCCTGAAGGCTCTGCTCAGGCCATCCTAGCCCCAACAGGTTGGCCAGCACCCTTGAGAGGGGGCGAGGACAGAGTGAGAGACAATGGAAGCCTCCCTTCACTACCCCACACTAGTGTACAGCATGCTTTGGAGCCAGGATTTCTCATGCCTTCCCAGTACACCCTCAGCCTTTCCCATGCTCCTTCCCTTCCCTGCTTCTCCACCCCCCCCCTCCATACTCCCTCATCTCCTCAGTGTTGGCCGTCTTCTCCAGCCTGTGCATGGAATGGATGTCCAGGTACTTCCTGCCATAGGAAAAGAGGAGAAATGGTGTTGGTGGCCATTATACATTAGTCTCAAGGCAGGACTAGAGCACTAGACTGGGAACCAGGAAACCTCAGTTTGAAGTTCGGCCTTTCCACTAACTTGCTGGTGACCTTAGGCAAGCCACTTCCCTCTCTGGGAATCATGTTTTCCATCTATAAATAACTGATACGGTCTAAATGAACTTGTGTGTGTGTTAATCCTCAGGATATTTCTTACACTGATATTTAGAATGGGAGAGGGAGGGGTAGGGGGAAAAGAGAAAGAAACATTGATATGAGAGACATCCGTCAATTGGTTGCCTCCTGCTTGTGCCCCGACTGGGCCAGGGATCGAACCTGCAACCCAGGTACATGCCCTTGACCAGGAATGGAACATGTGAGGTTTTAGTGCATGCTGATGCTCTAACCATTAAACCACTGGCCATGGCCTAAATGAATTCTTATGATTATTTTCATTATAAAGCCTACAGTTAGGAAACTTGAGTTCTTGTTTCTGCTCTGTCACTCCCTTATTGTATGACTTTGGGCAAGTACCCCTGTGGGCCTCAGTGTCCCCATTTGCACAATGCTCCATGACAGCTATGACATTCTATTTACATCCTCAGTCTTTGGCTCCCTTCTTCCCACACTTGCTCTTTGGACTGTGGAGGCAGGAGAGCCATTTTCTAGTCATCTTGGGTAATCGCATCTCTGGACCTCAGGCTCCTCATCTGTAAAATGGGGATGTCCTATCTTTTTTTTTCTGCCCTGGCTGTTTGACAGGACTGTTGGGGAAGTACTAAGGGAATCGTGCAAGAGTGAAATGTAACTTTTCCCAAAGCTCTTTACACTCACCACATGCAGATCCGGGGCTGGGGCAGAGGAGGCTGCGAAGAGAAAGCAGATTGGACCAAAGTCCTTGTCCCTGGTCCATGGCAAACCTCCAGCGGACCTGAGAACTCGTTAACTTGCTTTCTCGTCTTAAGGACTGTGAACGAACAACGCGGGCGGGCTGGGCTTCAGCAGGCCCTAAGGCCTACTAATGAGCATATTAACAGTCGGGGTCACACATTCCCTCTTCACCAAGGCAGCCCAGGAGACGCCTTAAAATTAGTAAACATATCACGGGTGGCGCCCTGTCGGGAGCCCTTTTATAACATTGCTGAGCGGATTACTCGTCCTTACCGGGAACAAGTTGGCTGCAGGATCTTCTTCCTCTTCCACCGCGGCCACGGTGCCGAACTCGGACCGCACACCTGTTCCCATACGCGAGGCTAGTTCATCCGCTGAGCTGAGGTCCCTCTTGATTTCCCGCCGCAGTTCGGAGTGTTGTTCAAGGTCCGGCTGCATTCTCGGGCTCTGGAGTTGGCTGGACTTCCGATGGGTCATGTCGCCGCTCCTCCGTGTCACGGTCACCGCAGGCTCTACCTGCCTCTGTTCTGGGACCACCGGTTCTCCTCAGGCACTTCCTGGGTCTGACCCTCTACCACGCTTCAGCCAATCTACGCAGCCGAGAGGTCGGCTGCAGCCAATCCGCGGGGGGCGTCTCCACCCGGACCGTTGCTAAGGCGGCGCTGGGAGGAAAAGGAAGAGTAATGTACTCACCAATTAGAAGAGAATGCGCGTGCGTAATAAATTGCAAAGTGCCCCACGTTTCTCCAAAGTTGCTAATAAGAGGCTGGCGAGGTCGTTAGGCTGGGCGTGGGACGTGGTGTCAGTTACCATAGGAACCGCCTACTGGCCAATCACTGAGAGAAAGAGGAGAAGTTCGGGAAGAAACCGGAGAGGAGGGACAAAGCGCGACCAATAGAAACAGGAAATGCAGTTCCACCATATCCGGCATTGCCTCTGGCGCCTGCGCTCTGTGCTGGGGAGGCCGGGTGACGTCTGGTGAATCCAAGATGGCGGCGCTCGGCTGATCCTGCTGCAGGTGAGGGGCCCGGGGCGGTGGGGGCGGGATGCAGCAGGTATGTGCGGGGCAGGGTTGGGCTGCGGAGCACCGGTCGCGTCCATATCTATGCTCTCCGTCTTCTGCAGGTGACGGAGGTGCCGCCGCCTCCCGCCTGACGTTCCTGGGGAGACCCTGCACCGCTCCTGCCGCCGCGGCCATGTCTGGGCCCGGCAACAAACGCGCCGCCGGCGACGGGGGCTCGGGGCCCCCAGAGAAGTTGAGCCGCGAGGAGAAGACCACGACCACGCTTATAGAACCCATTCGTCTGGGGGGCATCTCTTCTACGGTTCGTTCCCTCCCTCAACTCTGTTCTCCCAACTCTGTTCTCCGCCCAAATCGCCCGGAACCGTATTCCCAGCTCCCCACATTTAGCAGGATCCACTTTACAGAACACTCTGTTGAGGGAAACCGAGAGCAAGACGTCTGCTCTCCCTTTCCAGATGGGAAAACAGGCTGCAGAAGGGTTCGGAGGAGACAGACGCGGCCCCTCCTCCACCAAGGCGCCCTGTGGGTGTCCGCGCCCCTGTAAATCCTGTTAGTTAGCGTGGGGCTCCTCCTCCCACCCATTGCGTTGCTGTCCTCTGTCCGTCTCTCCGATTGATGTCTTGGGTCCCGCTTTCCGTGGCAGGAGGAGATGGACCTGAAGGTTTTGCAGTTCAAGAATAAGAAGCTAGCGGAGCGGTTGGAGCAGCGACAGGCTTGTGAGGATGAGCTCCGGGAGCGCATCGAGAAGCTGGAAAAGCGGCAGGCCACCGACGACGCCACGCTCCTCATCGTCAATCGCTACTGGGCCCAGGTGGATGCCCCTCTGCCTTTCAGGACTGGCCTCGATCCAGTTGCCCATTCTCAGACTCCTGCTGGGAAGCAGTGTTATCAGGGAAGCACCTGAGGAATTCATAACATTTTTGGTGCTTTCTCCCTTCAGCTGGATGAAACTGTGGAAACCCTTCTTCGACACCATGAGAACCAGGGGGAGCTGTCTTCAGGGACAGAGGCGCCTGGAACCCAGGAGGGGCCGACCCGTGATGAGACCCCTCTCACAGAGCCAGGGACGTCAGAACTGAGGGGTAGGGCCAGAGCCCGAGGACCTGGGAGCTTAATTACATTCTGGGAAAGGTCCTGGAGAGGAAGGGACTTTTGATATTAGGCTCCTGGAGTCCCTACCTCCCCTCCCACACAGGCACATAAAATTGATTTCATGTTTGGGCAGCTAGTACAATGGGTCAAAATACAGGCTTTGGAATCTGAGTGACTTGGTTCATAGTGCATTTTATGTTTTGAGATTCGTTTAGTTAAAAGTGTTAATATGGAGTGTTGACTGTGTATCTGGCACTGATCTAGACTTGCAGGAGACATAGATAAGCAAAAAAGAAATACTACCTCTGCCATCAGAGAAGAAGTGATTGTAAATCATAAGTTAAAAGTATAGGGGCCCCTGAACGGGAATTAGTGTGTGCGCACTTGAGTGTGGTTCTATTTTATTTTATTTATTGATTTTAGGGAGAGAGAGAACATCATAGATTTGTTGTTCCACTTTTTTATGCATTCGTTGGTTGATTCTTGTATGTGCTCTGACCAGGGATCAAACCCACAACCTGATGCTCTAACCAACCGAGTGACCCAGCCAGGGCCTGGTGTGGGTTTAATTTAGTTTGAGAAGGCTTCCCTGCAGAAATAATTGGGAGCATTGTGGCCTTGGGGGAATTACCTCTTGAATCTCTGTTGTTTTGATTTCAAGATGGGGATAACAGTGCACTATAGGTGTCCTTGTGTTGATTCAGTGAGCCGAAGAGTGTTGAATGGCTCAGTCTGGAACTTGGTTCAGAGTTGTAACTGCTGCTATTATCCTCATTAGTGTCTCCATCCCTCCTAGAGACCCTGCCCATGCAGCTGCGGCCCCCACTCAGTGAGCCAGCCTTGGCTTTTGTGGTGGCACTGGGTGCCAGCAGCAATGAGGAGGTGGAGCTGCAGCTACAGGGCCAAATGGAGTTCTCCAAGGCAGCCGTGTCCCGTGTCGTGGAGGCCTCAGACCGCCTGCAGCGCCAGGTGGAGGAACTCTGCCAGCGAGTATACAGTGGAGGTTAGTGCTTTGTGCCCCCGCCCCAGAGATCTCCATACCAATTTGCATCTTTATTCTATCCCTTTTTCAATGCCTCTGACCCAGAGGCAGCCAGAATTTCCCAAGGACTAAATCAGTCATGTTCTCAGGGAAGGGTTAGGTTGTAGATGGGGGCTCCGACTTTGATTTCTGGAGTTGAACTCTAAAGAGATCGAGAAGAGGAGCTGTTGATTCTAGTGGGGCTAACCCCTTTTGGCGGGATATCTTTTTTGGAGCACTTTGCACAAGACAGAGCAGCAAGTGCCCAGGCTTTGTAGGCAGACGGGCTTCCCCAAGCCTTAGTTCTGTCACTCTAGC
The DNA here is from genome assembly GCF_000412655.1 of Myotis brandtii. NCBI lineage: Eukaryota > Metazoa > Chordata > Mammalia > Chiroptera > Vespertilionidae > Myotis > Myotis brandtii. Next base: position 962,068 of record NW_005370731.1, read on the forward strand.
CTTGGCATTCTGGGCAGATGGCTCTCCTCTCCGAGCTGGTTTCCTCCTCTGTGCGATGGGGGTAAAGACTCCTAGCTCTGTCATGGTGGATCACACTGGGCACAGAGCAGACCCCAGAATGAGTTAGCACTTTTCCCCATTGCCCTGGACTTGACTCTGACCCGAGCCCTGACTTCCCAGGGGATAGTGAACACCCTGGTGAGGCGGCTCAGGCACGCACCCGGGAGCTGGGCCGTGAGAACCGGCGACTTCAGGACTTGGCCACCCAGCTACAGGAGAAGCACCACCGTATCTCATTGGAGGTGGGCGTTGCATTTTTGGGGGTGGGATTAGACCCAGGGCAGGGTCTAGGTTAGGTGGACACCCAAGGATCTTAGGGAACCAAGTCTCCTCATTTAAGCATCTGCCCTCTTCGTTGTTCTCAGTACTCTGAGCTCCAGGATAAAGTGACTTCAGCAGAGACCAAAGTGCTAGAAATGGAGACGACAGTAGAGGACCTGCAGTGGGACATTGAGAAGCTGCGCAAGCGTGAGCAAAAGCTCAATAAGCACCTGGCGGAGGCCTTGGAGCAGGTGGGGCTAGGGTGCTGTGTCAGATGTAGGGGCTGGGTACCTAGGGCCCTAGGTTCTCTCCTCACACTCATCTGTCTGTCTGTCTGTCTTTCTTTCTCTCCTCTCTACAGCTCAACTCTGGCTACTATGTGTCTGGAAGTTCCTCAGGCTTCCAGGGGGGCCAGATCACACTCAGCATGCAGAAGGTGAGCAGGTATCATTCTTCCCAGTCCCTCCCATAATCTTTTCTCTACCCTTGACATTCCCCACAGAATTATGGTGTCTGAGGTCCTTCCCTGTCACTCATGCTGCTCTTTGTTGTATTCATGCACAATTATGTTCAGTAGGTCATTGCTAAACAGTAAGTGCTAGGCACTGTGCTGGGAGCAAGCATATTGGAGAACAAAATAGACAAAAACCAAAGCTTTCATGGAGCTTAAGTTCTAGTCGGGAGAACTGACAAGAAGTAAGGAAAATAGTACATCAGGTGGTTATAAGCACCACAAGGAGAAAGTGTAGACAGTAGATAAATGGAAGTGTTGGGGACGATTGGAATTCTTAGTTGGGTGGCTGAAGAAGAGCCTTGCTGAGACAGTGCATTTAATCACTGTCATTCCTTGTCCTACCTATGCTCTCACCTCTTGGCCGTTGCACATTTTCTTGGTGCTGTGGGGGATCACCATGCCCTATTCCCGTTCCTTCATCTTACTCTTCAGGGCTTCCAGGAAGCCTTCTCTCACACCTTGTCCGTTACAGGCCTTGGTTCCCAGCATTCACCATGCAGTATTGAGTTTACTTCCACTTGCCTGGGAGCTCTTAGGAAAGTGCTTAGGTCTGGCTTGTCCCAGGGGCTTCAGAGTACATCATTGCTGCACATAGGAGAGCGTGAGTGGGGCTTATGTGAAGGAAGCATGCCTCCTGGCCTGGCCCTGACTGCCACAGCCTTTCCCATCCCACAGTTTGAGATGCTGAATGCGGAGTTAGAGGAAAACCAGGAATTGGCCAATAACCGCATGACAGAGCTGGAGAAGCTACAGGCCGAACTTCAGGGGGCTGTGCGGACCAATGAGCGCCTCAAGGTGGGCATTTGGGGCCGGGAGGGCCTAAGACTGCAAGGTGGGGGCTGAATCCTTTCACTGATCACTTTTGGGCATCCCTCCCTTTAGGTGGCCCTACGTAGTCTTCCTGAAGAGGTGGTACGGGAGACGGGGGAATATCGAATGCTGCAGGCCCAGTTCTCACTGCTTTACAATGAGTCTCTGCAAGTGAAGACCCAGCTGGATGAGGCCCGGGGGCTGCTGCTGGCCACCAAGAACTCCCACCTGAGACACATTGAACACATGGAGGTATGGCCCTAGAACGGGTGGGGGCTGTGGTAAGTGCCAGACCCTGAGGGTTAAGGCTTTCCTGGTCTGAGTCCCTGTATGCCTGCCAGGGGTCCCTTGGGAATAAATTGTTAAGCCACTGAGGCCTAAGGCAGGGGGCTTGCCAGGGAGCAGAGGGACTGTGTGGGTCCTTAATGCCTCAACCCACAGAGCGATGAGTTGGGGCTGCAGAAGAAGCTGCGCACAGAGGTTATCCAGCTGGAGGACACACTGGCCCAGGTACGCAAGGAGTACGAGATGCTGCGCATCGAGTTTGAACAGAACCTGGCGGCCAACGAGCAGGCGGGTATGTGGTGAGGACAGGGTGGAGGTGGGCCTTATCTGGGATTCCTGGGCCCTAGTGAGGGACTGCTGCTCATCCAGATGCAAGAGGTTTAACCCTTCCTGTCACAGAGCCTCATCTCCCTGTGGAAAACAGGTACCACACCACCTGGCTCAAAGGCACAGTAAGATTTAACAACCAGCTGAGGTGGTTGATGGAGCAGGCTTAGAACATGAACTGCCAGCCCCACCTGTGGCTCTCTGGCCTTCAGGTGTCTCTCTCAGATAACTCATTTATTTTGGAAAGAGTTATTTAATACCACCTATGGCCAGGCTCTGTTCTAGGCTTTGGGATTATACCAGTGAACAAAACATTGGAGCACTGTTATAATGGGGGAAGGCAGGAATAGAGAAGAAAATATGGAATATGTATTTTAGATAATGACAAATATGCCAAGAAAAATAAAGCATGGATTGAAGACAGGAAGTATTAGGAGAAAGGGTGTTGCAGTTTTGGATGGGGAGGCCTGAGAAATGTATTACTGAGAAGGTGACGTTTGTTTAAAAATCCAGAAGTAGATTAACTCACTTTTGTGAATTTACTGTTATCTGTTCTTTTGAAGGAAATTTGGAAGTATTTAAAAATGTACATGAGCAGAAATAACACAAAGACAGTGGGAAGTTACTTTTGGGTGAATTTTCTTCAAAGTAAAGTCTACATTACTTTGATGAGGTCATATTGTAAAGTCTGCATTACTTTGATGAGGTCACACTGTATAAGGCTTCAGTTTTCCTCTTTATAATGGGAGTGATGGCTCTGGCTTCTCCTCTTCCCCCACTAAAGAGTTGGGCCCTAATCCAGGGGCCAGTCTGACGTTAGTCCCTAACCCTCCCCTAGGGCCCATCAACCGTGAGATGCGCCATCTGATCAGCAGTCTTCAAAACCACAACCACCAGCTAAAGGGGGATGCCCAGCGATACAAGCGGAAGCTGCGGGAAGTGCAGGCTGAGATTGGCAAGGTGAGGAGAGTGCTGCCTGGGAGAAGCCTTGGCTAGACCCCAGTGAGTACCATCTCACTGCAGCCCTGTTCTCTCCTGTTCTTTGCAGCTCCGGGCCCAGGCCAGTGGCTCTACGCACTCTATCCCCAACCTGGGCCACTCAGAGGACTCTGGCCTCAGTGCCCCAGCCGTAGGGAAAGAAGAGGGCGGGCCAGGCCCTGTTGGAGCCCATGAGACCAGAAAGGAGATAGCGTCAGTGCCTGTTGCCGCCATGACTACCTCCTCAGCAAAGAAGGAGGAACTGGTCCCCTCTGAGGAAGATGCCCAGGCCTTAACCCCCGGGTCCCAGGGCCCCTCTTCCCGGGGCCGAGAACCTGAGGCCAGGCCCAAACGGGAGCTTCGGGAGCGGGAAGGGCCTGGCCTGGGACCCCAGTCTATAGCCTCAGCACTTTCAAGAGCTGATCGGGAGAAGGCCAAGGTGGAGGAGGCCAAGAGGAAGGAGTCAGAACTCCTTAAAGGTCTCCGAGCAGAGCTCAAGTGAGGCCCTATTCCTGTCTTCTTCCCACCCCTGCCAAGTGGTCTCCAGCCCTACTTACCAAGTCCTCCTGTGCCTCTCCCAGGAAGGCCCAGGAAAGCCAGAAGGAAATGAAGCTGCTGCTGGATATGTACAAATCAGCACCCAAGGAGCAGCGGGATAAGGTGCAGCTCATGGCAGCTGAACGCAAGGCCAAGGCCGAGGTGAGGTCAGGAAGGGCTTGTGGGGCATATAGAGAGGCTACCCCATAGGGTTCTGACCAAAGCAGAGCCCTAGATCAGCAGGAAGCCATGACAAGAGAGCTCCCTCCTTCTGGCGGCTGTAGGTCGATGAGCTACGGAGTCGTATCCGGGAGTTGGAGGAGAGGGATCGACGGGAGAGCAAGAAGATTGCAGATGAAGATGCCCTGAGGCGCATTCGGCAGGCAGAGGAGCAGATAGAACACCTGCAGCGCAAGTTGGGTGCCACCAAGCAGGTGTGAGCCTCTTGTGGTTCTCTTGCTTCTAAATGTTAGGATTCCCTTTACCCGCTCCCTCCAACCCCCCAGTCTTGGGTGCTTCTAGCAGATGGCCTGGTTCCACTCGGTGGTTCTTTGCTCAGTCGTGTGTTCCTGGGGTTTCCCCATGGTCCTCCTGTCCATCTACCACACTCCATCGGTCCTTGCCCATACAGGAGGAGGAGGCTCTGCTGTCGGAGATGGATGTGACAGGGCAGGCCTTTGAGGACATGCAGGAGCAAAATGGGCGGCTGCTACAGCAGTTGCGGGAAAAGGACGATGCCAACTTCAAGCTGATGTCGGAGCGGATCAAGGCCAACCAGATTCACAAGCTGCTGCGGGAGGAGAAGGATGAGCTGGGTGAGCAGGTTCTTGGCCTCAAGTCTCAGGTATGGTCACCCTGGGCTTGTAGGGTGGAGCTGGAGAGGCAGGGGCTTCCCAGCACTGAATCGCTACCCCTGTCCTCAGGTGGATGCCCAGCTGCTGACCGTGCAGAAGCTGGAGGAAAAAGAGCGGGCCTTGCAGGGCAGCCTTGGAGGTGTGGAGAAGGAGCTGACGCTGCGCAGCCAGGCCCTGGAGCTCAATAAGAGGAAGGTGAGGCCGGGCCCAGGGGAAGCAACAGAAGATGCTGGCTCACAGCTGAAGAAGTCAGGCTCACGTCTCAAACTCTTACTATGTTCCAGACCCTGTGCTGGGGACTTCCCACACTTGGTCAGATTTCAGTCTCATAATGATCCTGTGATGGTTTTTCTTGTTATCCGTGAGGAAACTAAGGCGCAGGAGGTCAGCTGACTTGCTCAAGGAAGAGTAGAACTTGGGTTCGGTGGGTCTCCTTGGCTCTAGGACCCGCATCCTGACCTGTAAAATGGGGATGGTGGTTCCTGTCACACAGTTGTATTAAAACTAAGAAATACCTAGTTCGTGGTAAAGGCTTAAGATAGATACTGATTTTCAGTTTCTTTCTCCACTGGGCCTTTTCCTCCTGTTTCATCCATTCATTCAGGCCGGGGGTGGGGATCAGTAGAAAGCCTGCGAAATCATTCGGTCCGGCCCTGCCGAGGCCATTGCAGGGGGCTCGAAATTCAATAAATCTAGGAGCTTTTTTCATAGCAACCAAATTTATAGTAAGTGAACGATATTAAGCGAATGATGTTATAAATTTCCAAATGGCCTTGGTGAAAAACGTTCCCCACCCCTAATTTAGGCAGTGTACATGCCCTTGCTGTATATACCCGACCCCGTGCTGAGTGCTGGGGAGACCATGGGAACAAGAGGGTCCTATTAGAAGAGGGAAATTCCAGTCTTTAGGGACAGATAGCCAGCCAGTGATCCCAGAGATAAAATAATGTTATCACAGATCATAGCAAGTTTTGTGAGGGATAACTAAGGTGGCTGTATAAAAAAATATGAAGTGACATTTAAGTTGAGGGAGTTGCAGGAGAGACGTATGTATTGGAGTTGTAGCAGAGGGACAGCCCTGTGAAAGCTTGGAGTCAGGAGAGAGTGTTACGCAGCTGAGGAAAGTGTCCGGAATGAGGAAGAATAGGAGGAGGTATGAGTCCAGAGGTCAGGAGGGACCAGCTCCAGTGAAGAAAATTGGACTTAATCCCAGGAGCAAGAATCACTGGAATGTTTGACACAAGCATCTGTGGACCATGGTGCCTAGCTCCGTAGGCTCAGGAGAATGGTGCCCTCCTTGTCTCCCTCCCTCAGGCTGTGGAAGCAGCCCAGCTGGCTGAGGACCTGAAGGTACAGCTGGAGCATGTGCAGACGCGGCTGCGAGAGATTCAGCCTTGCTTGGCAGAGAGCCGGGCCGCTCGAGAGAAAGAGAGCTTCAACCTCAAGAGGGCTCAGGTGTGCGCATGGTGGGGACAAGGTCACTGGTGTGGCCTGGGGTGGCGGGGGTCAGGATGCAGACCCTTGTACTCAGCCTAGCCCCTGTCCTGCTTCAGGAGGACATCTCACGACTGCGGCGCAAGCTGGAGAAGCAGAGGAAGGTGGAGGTTTATGCAGATGCGGATGAAATCCTCCAGGAGGAGATCAAGGAGTACAAGGTGGGGCTGTGGGGCTCAGTTGTGCCCCATCAACCTAGGAATCTTAAATGAGGGGCTGGTTGGAGCACTAGTGGGTAGTCTGGGGACCCCAGAAATAAGGTAGGATAGCAAAAAGTGGGCAGAACCGGTTATGGAGAATCAGACAACTGACCAAGAATTGTACACATACTGCAGGTCAGGCAGTGCCTGGCCAGGGGTGGGAGGGCCTGGAACTAGACCTAGTCACAGAGCTCTTGAAATTGACAGTGTGTTGGAGGAGGCAGCCAATTCTCCCCTCTGAGTGATCAGCAGTGTGGGATCCCCGGGGGAAGGGAGGCTCTTAAACCGCCCTGGGGGTCAGCAGGCTTCCTGGAAGGAATGTCATCCTAAAGAAACATGAAGGATGAGTCCGAGTTGGCTGTGAGGAATGGGACAAGAGGATTCTGGCAAAGGGGAAGGCAGAGGTGAGGCCCCTAATTGAGAGAGGGGTGCTGGAGGACAGCCGGACCTTGTACTTGGAGGACAGAATGTGGGTTTTGTAGTGACCAGCCAGCCCGAGAACACTGGGCAGTGTCAACTTGAAACATTTGACACAGGATCAAACGTGCGGTAAACCAGGTTGGCCACATGGAGACACGCAAGGGTTTTAAACCAGAGCGTTGTGGTCTGATTTGCTGTCAGATTTGGGTTAAAGTAGGTAAAGACTAGAGGCAGGGGGGTTTGTTAAGCTATTGTAATCGTTGAGGCAAAACCTGATACTAAGAAACAAGTAGAGGGGCTAAGGAGATACTTAAGAGGCAGAATTGCTTGGATTCAGTGATTGGAGGGAGACAAAAATACTGAACTCCTGGGTACCTGATGTGAGAAACTGGGTGAATGAAGAGTGGCATTTAGTGGCATTAGGAAGACTGAATAGGAGTAGGGGTTGGTGGACAGTGTTCAGAGATGTTGAGCACACGGTGCCTGCGGGACATCTGGGAAGGCACTCAAAGCAAAAGGGCAGGTCTGGAGAACAGAGGTTTGGGGGTTATCAGCTGAGGCAGAAATAGAAGTGAGGGTCTGGCATAAGAAGGGACAGGGGTCATTCTCCTTAGGAACCTCAAAGCTTTAAAGATGGGCTGGAGAGAGAAGCCTATGGATTGGGGTGAAGGAGAGTGATGATCATAGAGGGAGTTGATGGGGGAAGCACTTCAAGGAGGAGGGGGTGAGCTGAACCAGAGTGGCCAAGAGGGCAAATGAAGGGAGTGATGAGAGATGCCCTGGATGCGGCAGTTTTGGTGGGAATGGTTCTGGGACGGGTGGGGGTGGAGTTGAGGTCAGCTGACATGACCTGCACACTCGCTAACTGGAGTGAAGAGAGGGTGGAAGGTGGGTCGCAAACCTTTGAAACAGTTTGGCCTTAAAGGGTGAGAGGCAGCTGCAGGCAGCTATGGTGGGTAAGGGAAGGATTTCTCAAGAGGAGACAGACTTTGGATCCTGTCAAATGCTGGTGTAGGGTTCTGAGGGCTAGAGGTGGTGGTGGTGGCTGGGCTGGGATTTCAAGCCGAGCAGAGGAGGAATGTTTGTGAATGCTGAGCTGAGGGAATTCCTGTCTGGAGTCGGAGGAGAGACCTGGTGGCAGGTATCAGGATAGGAGCAGAGATTTGTAAAACTTCCAGGGACCCACAGCAGGATCTCTGGACCCAGTTGAGGGTAGAGACTGCATATTTCTAGTGGCTCTGCCATGCCCCCCTGTGACTAGAGGTGCAGGTGAAGTAGACATTTGGCTTAAGCCAGGATTGGGGTTTTTCCAGAGAAGAACAGAGAGGAAAGAGATGAAGCCCAAGGGCAGAGAAGCCCAGGCTGAGCCTGTGGGCTGTTGGCCTTGAGAGGGAACATGTGACCACTGGCCACCACTGCCAGGTTAGAATCCAGACTGCGACTGTGTAGCTTTGAGACCAGCTTCTTCTGAGTCTCGGTTCCCTCGTGTAGAGTGCTCATGCACACCTCCCAGGGCTATGGAGAGTTGGATGCAGTTGGCTGTATATGTGATAGCACAGCCAGAACCACCTCCTGCTGTCGGCTGGGGTTCTGGGCACCATCAGGACTGTTCCTGAGCTGATCGGTTACCTTTGCCTGCCCCAGGCGCGGTTGACCTGCCCCTGCTGTAACACGCGCAAGAAGGACGCAGTGCTTACCAAGTGCTTCCACGTTTTCTGCTTCGAGTGCGTGCGGGGCCGCTATGAGGCCCGCCAGAGGAAGTGTCCCAAGTGCAATGCAGCCTTTGGTGCCCATGACTTCCACCGAGTCTACATCAGCTGAACCCGTAACTCAGGGGACTTTGGAACACCCGTGGGCCCTGGGGGCTGTGCCTCCAGCCCCTGCCCATCCAGTCGGCTTGGGGTCTCCAGTGCATGCTAGTGGGAGTGGGGTCAGCCAAGCTCAGTCCCACCTTTTCTCCAGTCAGAGCTGAGGCACCCACCATGCAGGAAAGATCTGTGAGCACCCAGGTCCATCCCAGCCCTAAGGGGGAAATCCCAAGGCTGTGACCCCCATGGAAGAGGAGACTCACTCACTACCTGCTTACACACCCACAAGTGAGGACCAGGGTGGGCTGGGTTCCAGCCCCTTGCTCCCTGCCTTCCAGGCCCAGACAGGGCTTCTCCTGTGGAGTTCCCTGGGCTCTTTGGTCCGGCTCTTGTGCGTAAGGAGTAACAGTCCTCTTCCTCGGGAAGCTCTGTGGTTGCTGCAGTCACCTTGCCCTTATTTTGGGAGTGCTGAACCAAGATCACGTTTCTATTCTAATCAGGCCCCTCTGGATATCTTCTCCCAAGCCCTCTTACCCCACCTCACGCTTCCCAACCCGTCCCCAGCCCTGACTCTGCTTTCATCCTGGTGGCCTTAACTGCAGTGGAGGCAGAACTTCTGATCATTCCAGGTAGAAGAGCTTCATCTAGCCCTGTAACTGAGCCTGTACCACGATGCTTGCTGTGCTGCCTGCCCAAGCAAACTGGGCTGTGAGGGCAGCAGGCCTGGCCTGGAAGGTGGAGCTGCTGACAGGTGCAAGGGGCCACTCGGACTCACAGCCCCTGCTCTAGAGATGTCTTGTAATATAGGCTGTATGTCATGAATAAACATCCAACCTCCAGCCTGTGGTCCGAGTAGCCAGGTTCCATGCCCTAAACGATTTTAGCTGCTACCTGTCTTGCGGCTGCCCCGCCTGGCGTGTGAACCTGGAGCTTCTGTACAGATGAGAGACCCTGCTCCTCTCCACCCCAGCGCGTCACGCTCAGACCTAACGGCTGCCAGAGGTTGCTGGCTGGGCTCGAGGGAGGAGCGTGCCTGCAGGGAGAAAGCATCCCGCCCCTTTGGAGCCAGCGGGCCCCTCCCATTGGGAAGAGCTGACCCTTCTGCGCGGGGCTGGCCACACCCCTGGCAGTCATTGGCTGCAGGGGAGCGCCCAGCTGCATCCTGGGAAATGGAGTTCCCAATTGGCACCTAGCGACCAGGTCCTGGGGGCGGGGGGAAGTGGCCCTGCGTCCTGCGGGAGGCCCTCCCCCTCAGGCAAACAGATCGGGACGCCTCGGTGTGTGCCTTTCTTCATTGCAATTTGCGCCGGCGGTCACCGGGTGTCGCGTGTCCCCTCGGGACCGTTTCGAGTGTCGAGGGGCACTTCTGGGTTCAGCGTGTTGACGGGTCGGAGAGAGCCATCACTGAGGCTGTACTGGGGCTCCCACCGAGGCCGGTGCTGACCGGGGTTGGTTCCGGCGCTGGCGTCGGGGCCATGGCCAGGCTAGCGGCCGCGAGCTTGGCCACAGTCCCACTTTCGTGCGGTCCTGCAGTCGCGCCTTCACAGGGGCTTGCAACCTGGTCTGTCTGTGGGGCCCACCTGGCGCCCAGGCTTTCGGCGGGGCTGCAGCGGCTGGGCCAGGTCGGACTGGAGACGGACACGCGGGCTACAGTGGCTTCCTGCGCTGTGCTGGAGGTGGCGGGGACGCTCACCGAGGCACGGGCCGTGGCCGGAGATGGCATCGAGCCTCCGAAAAAATGTGCGTGGCTCGAGGGCAGCAGTGGCGAGGGTGAGGGAAACGCAGCACGTTGCATCACAGTGAGGCTGCTTGGCGCCGAGAGGCTCTGGTGCCCGGGAGTGGGTCGGGGTCAGCCAGTCCTCTGAGTCACCCCTTTCCCAGGAGCCACCCCTGTGGGCTCCTTCGATGCAGGTTACTACATATCGCCTCCCCACGTATCTTCCATATCCAGAGGAGCTTAAAACTGCTGGTGAGCCCTCCTACCTGATAAAGTGGGCATCAGACCACATTCTCACGCTCAAGCCCAAGGGGATGAGAGAAAGATGCCAGGATTTCAGTGACAGGAGCAAGCACTGATGCCACAGGAGTACAGAGTAAACTCCATAAACGTTGGTTTGCAGTGGCCTGCCCCGTGCTGGGAGGATCTACTTTAGGGGCTGGCCAGGCCCCTCCAGCCAGGAGTTTTGGCCTCTTACAAGCCCAGTGGCCTCCGTGGCTGTGATGCCCTGGATTCCTTGGACGCCAGGCCAGAACTGACCTTGCCTGGCATCTTGAGGGTGAGCAGATGTTGGCCTTCTGATGAAGGTGCCTGTTTCAGCCAGAACTAGGGCTACTGTCTGTGATTGGACACAGGGTCCAGCGGAGCATTTAGCACTGACCTCTCCAGAACTTCCCTCCAGCCCTGTGGTGCTACACTCCCCTAGTTTTCCTCAAATTTACTATTTTCTGCTGGTCCTCTTCCTAAATTCTCTTTCTACTCTGCCACTCCTCCTGGGTATGTTTATCTGTGGCCACAGCTACAGCTAAGCTGCTATGGCCCAACTCCTCCAGCCCAGTTCTCTTTCCTGAGTCCAAACGTGGGGTGGGGGGGGAGTCGGGGGTGAGATCATGTCTCTCCTTAAAAATCCCCCAGTGGTGCCCTGTCCCAAGGCTCCTCAAACAAGATGCTCCACACTCTGGCCTCTGCTCTCTACTTTCCCTCAATCCCCACCCCGCTCTGTTCTAAACCCACACCCAACTGTTATGCACCCTTTATTCCCCCCCTGCCCCCCGCCCCTACCTATACCATTTCCTGTTGCCACAATCCTCATTCCTTAGGTCACTTCCTTAGCCAGTTTCCTGATGTAGTGCTGTGGCAGGCACCGTGCCTGGGTCCACAGCCCCTTCTAAGTCTGAACAAATCACTACTCTAGCGCCAGTTCTCTCCCTGGAGGCTCCTCTCTTTACTCCTATGCCGAGACCAGTTCTGATGTCCCTCAATTGTCCCCAGGACTGGGGACACGGGGAATGTGAGATAGCCTTCATTACCTCTCCATGAAAGGCAAGTCCCTCCTTCCTTTCCCCTACCTCACCCCTTGCTTTCCACATGGGGAAGGGGGAGGGGAAGGAGAGGCAGTGAGCCTTTCCTGGGAGTCTGGGTCAGAGAGGCACAAGGAAGGTGGGAGACAGCTTCCTGGCTGGCGCAGGAGACTCCTGGCAGACCGGGGCAGAGGCAGGCGATGGGTTAAAGCAGGTGCTGACCTCAGGCTCGCCATGACCAGGCCTAGGCCTAGGAGATAGCTCAGAGGTAAGCCCAGCATTGAGGATTCATCAGAGCAACCCTGCCTGGCCCAGCGTGGAGCCCAGGCAGGCCCAACGGTGGGGGAGAGGCTTGGTTAGGTGCTCCTGGCCATTTGCATTTCCCTCCCTTCCTTGCTGTGGCTCTGAAGCAAGTGGCTGCCCTTCTCTGAGCCTCAGCCTCTCCACACGGTGAGGGCTGTGGACTACAGCCTGAGAGTAAGGTGACAAGCCAGGTCTCCACCACCACCGCTCCTTAGAGTCTAGGATGCTATGGTCCAGATAAAGGGCTGGGCCAGGTCCAGTACCCAGGTGAACCAGGGAAGGTGGCCGCCAGCTTCTGGAACTCGGTCTTTGGAGCTTTCCCACGTGGCAGTCTGGGGAGGGAGCAGGTATTGTGGCCAGAGAGGCCTCCGTGGAGCTGCACAGCTGGACCTGAGCCAGCCAGCGCCAGTCACCAGGCAGTCACCCAGGAGTCAGCAGGACGCGCTGGTGCCAAAGCCAGACATCAATCAGCAAGAGCTGCCAACTCTGCCACCACCTCAGAACGTTTCTCCCCCTCTCTCCCAAGGGTATGGATTTTAAAACTCAATAGACCTTCACCAGCACGTGCAGGGTGGGGATTCTAGGGCCTTGAGAAAAGACTGCAAGGGCAGCCTGGAGCTGGGCTGAGCTTTTGGGGTTACATACGGACCCTGGCTCTCGGGGAGGGACAGCTCTTTCAGCTTGCTCTAGGGTTCAAAGAGAAGACAGAAAACGCCTGGGAAATCTTATTCCCTTTATTCTCTTCTACTAATCAACATGACCACCAGTGACACAACACTGTTATTGACACACAACACTCAAAAGTGGGGCCTCTCTTCACTCCAGGGGCACAAGTAAGGTGAGGGGCTTCCCTAATGAGGGCAAAGGAGTTTGGGGCTGCTCACCTCAGGGGCAGGTGCCATGGAACCCCCTCTCGGTGATGGTGTCAAGTTTCCCCATCATTCGGGATTCATGCCCAGTTCTTTCGAGTTCCCTTCTGACCTCCATATCCATAGCAGTTTCGAGTTTCACCCTAAGCTCAGATCAGTTTCTATTCTTCCCTCTGCGTTCACCAATGACTCTGTGACCCTAGCTGCTGGGCTCCTCAGTGGGGCACTTCTGAAGAGTCAGGCCTGCGTGGAGTTGGACAAGAGGCCTTCCAGGGCGATCCGGGCCTCTGCCTGAGCTGGTCAGAGGGACTCTGGACATTGCCACCTCCCCCAACAAATCCCCTGCTTACTTCCTCCCCAGATGTAACTTGTTCTGGGAGAGGAGCACCTGGCTTAAGGAGTTTGGGGAAGTGGGCAACAGAGAACAGGTCATACCCCAAAGGTCTCTGACTGCCCCTTTCCTGCTACAGAACCCCAGACCCCAACTCATCGAATCCACATCATCCATTGAAGTACCGGAGCCTCAACTCCTGGCCCTAACCCGTTCCTACAACATGCGAGCATCCCACTACATATGCTACACCCAAGTCCTCAATAGGCCCGCAGCCGGCCTTTGACCACACTGACCACCTCCCCCTGGACTGGCCCCCGAACTCCGAAGGCTGCTCCCCAGGACTCTCCTGGAGACAGATTTCTCAGACGGTTATGGGGGTTCTGCTTCTACCTTTAAAGGGGGTTTGTCCCCCACTGGAGTTTCTTTCTGCTACCATCTTAGAGGGAAAAGAATCTGCTTGGACGTGGAGGACTGTGTCCTGTCCTGTCTCACGGGGACGCGCCCTTTGTGGAGGCTTCTGTTGGCAGAGCTTCCGCAGGCAGGCTCCTCCCCTCAGTAGTGCTTTCCGACCTTGCACTTGGGTCGGGTGGGACTTCAATGCAGACGGCAGGAAGGGTCTCCCCACCTTCATGCCATGCCTGCCTTCTCCTCCCAGCAGGCCTGGCCTTTTCCTCCTAGTGTTCTCGGTTTTGATCCTTTGAATTTGAGGGTTATCCTTTGGGGGGCAGGGGAGATGAGAGATGGACTTTCACCTTTTGAACTTCAGGTAATGAAATGAGACGTCTCTTCCGCAGCTTTGTAGGATTCCAGGTCACCCTCTCAGGGACGTGACTCCTGAAGGGGCCACCTCTCCTGGCACGTTGGGTCTTACTCCAGGACCACAGTGCATTACTGGGGTCAGGGGGCACTTCCTTTGGACCCAGCACTGGATGGTGTCTCCAAGGTTAGGGAATGGGTTCTTGTTACAGATGTTTCAAGCGTTTTCTCCAACCATTTCAGAGGGCAACAGTCTCTCCCCTGCTGCATACATCCAGTCATGTTCGCAGGTCTGGCTGGGTTACTGAAAGCGGGTCACTGTGTGTGGTGTGTGAGAACAGGAGATGGGTCTGGCAGGGGTGTGGCTCTCATCTTTCCATTTCGCTCTGAAGGTTTCTGACTGAGAGGAGAGGAGTCAAGTAGGTGGAATCCCTTCCCAAGACCACAATCCGGCTGAGTTGTCACTTTAGAGGGCTCCAGGTATGGGGCGAGGAAGGTGGTCAGGTCTCCATATACTCTTCTGTGGGGTGTTTGGACACGCATCACTGTACAGGCTGGCTTATCCTGCCAGCAGCCTTGCTATCAGCTCAGAGGAGAGAGTGAGGTTTAAGAGCAGATCGCTGACCAATCAAATCTCTCTATTCTCTTAACTTGCTGTCTCTCGTTGCCAGAGAACCTACCAGAGCTCCCGCTGACTTGCAGAAGAGCACGCTCCAGAGGATTTATGCGCACACAGGCCTTGAGTCTCCCAAGGGGAAGGGCTTTATTCTTTGGAGGTCAACTAGCAGCAGTTCTCCCTCTTCACTGAGGACAGAATTCAAGGAAACGGGCTGCCACTGCAGTGACAAGGGTGGCAGTTAGAGTTCAGGAGGAACCTCCTGTCAGTGAGACCTGAGATGTAAGCAGGAGGGGCCCTCCATTCCTGGAGGCCTCTCAGAACAGAAGTCCCCAGGAAAGGGGTGTCCTGCCTGGCTGGGGAGGACCCTGGCGGCCTGGCTGGGGTCTGCTTGCACTTGCAGCTTAACAAGCTCCCAGGAACGGGGAAGACAGCCGGGAGTTAGCTGGGTTCCGTCTGAACAGTTTCTCCACTGGGTTTCCTTCCCTCAAAGCACTCTAACAGAATCCCCTGACTCTTCCCCCTAAATTTTTGTGGTGGTTCCCCAGTATTCTTAAAGTTATATGCACCCCAAACATCAGCCTTTAAAACAATTTTTGTGGTGGTTCCCCAGTATTCTTACACTTAAAGTTATATGCACCCCAAACATCAGCCTTTAAAAGGCTCAACGTCGCATTTTTTTCCTTCCCCATTTTTGGCTTCTTTCTGCTAAGGAATTCCATGGGCCTGTACCTCTTAACACACAATCTGTCTGGGATTGGCCTTGTACCCCGAGGAACCCCCAGTGCAATGAGCTGGACTTTCTCGTCCTAGTTCCTGGGTCATTTCTCCTCTGTGGATCTGAGGGCTCTTCATCACTTATTTTTGTCCTGTCTTTGTTTGCTTCCTTTTCCAATCCCCACATTTTACTCAGGGTGACTGTCCAAGGCGTCTGGGGTGAGCCCCTCCCACACGCCAGGAGGAGAGGACACTGCTGAACAAGTTCACGGGAGGTTCTCTCACACCTTCCGAGGGTCCCTGCTCCCAAGTCAATGCCATTGCTATAGTCCCTGCACTTCCCCGACCCTACAGTTTTACAAGGGTTTCAGTACAGTTTTCTAGGGTTGTCTAGAGACATACGGGACCTCATCCTACAATTAATAGGGCTTTTATCCACTATAGTTTATAGGGATCTTCTGCTACAGACTTAAAGGGCTTTTTTTCCTACATATTTATAGGGTTTCTAACCCAACGGTTTTTCTCTACTGCATTATAAGTGGTTCCCACCAACAATTTATAGGGTTTCTTACCACTGATATAAAAGCACTATTTTTACCCGGGGTCCTTTATCCTCCACACGTCTACAATCTGATAGGGTTTTCTTTCTTTTCTCGTACAATATTTGGGGAGATCTAGTGTTCCTCTCAGGAGAGAGAGGCCCCGGCCTCCAGACCCATTTCACGGGGCAACCCCTGGGTGGCAGCTCCTATGGAGGAGGAGGGCTGCGACCTCTGTGAAGCCATCTCCACACTCGGGGCACAGATAGGGCTTTTCTTCCGAGAGAGTTTTGGGGGTTTCCCCTTCCCCAGGGCTGCTGCTCCCTGCGGGTGCGGGGGCCTCCCTTTCACCTTCCTGGCTTGGGGGTGGGGTGTCTGGCTCTGGAAGGGGGTCTTCCGGTCTGGGGGACTTTTCTTGGGTGTGTGTCTCCTGGTGCCGGATGAGGGCCAGGCGATCCAGGAAGGAGGCCCCACAATCTGAGCAGCTGTAGGGTCTGGTCCCCAGGGGGCTCCTGAGGTGCTCCAGGAGGACGGAGGAGCTCTTGCCCAGCTCTGGACTCTTCTGCGTTTTCCCACCTGCATGGACTTTCTGGTGCAGCAGCAGCTCAGAGCTGAGCCCAAAGCTTTTTTTGCACTCAGGGCATTTAAAGGGCTTTCCACTTAGGAAGGGACTGGGCCCTGCCCCTTCTGCTAAGCCAATCCTATAATCAGGAAAGAGAAGGGGCTTCTCGTTGCCGTGGGTGAGCTGGTGTTGGAGGAGCACAGCCCGATCCAGAAAGCTTTCCCCACAGTGGGAACAGATGTAGGACTTGGAGGAGAGCAGGCCCAGCCTTTGGCTGAAGCCCTCCTGCCCCTCGGGCACTTTAAGGGGCGGTCCTAGGGCCTCAGCTCTGCCCTCGGAAGCACCTGGGTAGGAATTGCCCCCAAAAGGGAGCCTGGGAGGTCGGAGCTGAGGAGGCTTGGGGGCTGGGTGTGCGGCGAGGCCGTCGGAATTTCTGTAGGGGTTCTCTCCGATGTGGACCCTCTGGTGCTGCATGAAAATGCCCTCGTCGTTGAACCCCTTTCCGCAGACAAGACACTTGTGTGGTTTGGCTCCAGGGGGCGGGGTGAGCAGGGCGGGGTCCCCGAGCCCCAGCAGCGTGTCTCCCTGCGCTCTCCGGGCCGGTGTCTTCCCTCTTTCGTGGATCACCCGGTGCTGCTCCAGCTCATGGGCCTCCAGGAAGGCCTTCCCGCAGTCGGAGCACACGAACAGGTTCTCGTCCATGTGGGTGCGCACGTGCGTGATGAGGTTCGAGCTCTGGCTGAAGCTCTTGCCGCACTCGGGGCACTTGTAGGGCTTCTCGCCCGTGTGGGTGCGACGGTGCTGGATGAGGTGGGAGCTGCGGATGAAGCTCTTTCCGCAGTCGGAGCACTTGTAGGGCTTCTCGCCCGTGTGGATGCGCTGGTGGCGGATGAGCGTGGAGCTCATGATGAAGCTCTTGCCGCAGTCGGCGCAGATGTAGGGCCGCTCCCCGCGGTGGATGCGCTGGTGGTTGATGAGGTTGGAGCTGACGCTGAAGCTCTTGCCGCACTCGGGGCACTTGTAGGGCCGCTCGCCCGTGTGCGTGCGCTGGTGCCGCAGCAGCGTGGCGCTCAGCGTGAAGGTCTTGCCGCAAACCGGGCACTTGAAGGGGTCCTCGCGCAGGTGGGTCCGCTGGTGCTTGATGAGGGTGGAGCTGTGGCCGAAGCTCTTGCCGCACTCGAGGCACTCGTAGGGCTTCTCGCCGGTGTGCGTGCGCTGGTGCTGGGTCAGCTCCGAGCTCTGGATGAAGCTCTTGCCGCACTCCGTGCAGCGGTACGGCTTCTCGCCCGCGTGGATCTTCTGGTGCTTGAGGAGGTTGTGGTTCTGGCCGAAGCGCTTGCCGCACTCGGGGCACTTGTAGGGCTTCTCGCCGGTGTGCGTGGCCTGGTGCTGGATGAGGTCGGAGCTGCGGTAGAAGGCGCGCCGGCACTCGCCGCACTTGTACGGCTTCTCGCCGGTGTGCGAGCGCTGGTGCTTGATGAGGTTGGTGCTCTGGGTGAAGGCCTTCTCGCACTCGGTGCACTTGTAGGGCTTCTCGCCCGTGTGCGTGCGCTGGTGCTGCACCAGGTTGGAGCTCCAGCTGAAGCACTTGCCGCAGTCCGGGCACTTGTAGGGCTTCTCGCCCGTGTGCGTGCGCTGGTGCTGCACCAGGTGCGAGCTCTGCGTGAAGCTCTTGCCGCACTCGGAGCAGGTGTTGGGGCGCTCGCCCGTGTGGATGCGCTGGTGCCGCAGCAGCTTGGACCACTGGCTGAAGCTCTTGCCGCACTCGTTGCAGATATAGGGCTTCTCGGCCCCGGAGGGGCGGCCTTGCACCAGCTCCCGCAGGCTGGACTCATTGGCAGGGACCACCGGGGGGCTGTTCCATGTGGTCAGGGTCCCCCACTGCCAACTGGCCTCACAGGCCTTGGTCCAGTCAGACGGGGTAGGGACTACCTCCGGGGTTGGGGGGTCAAGAGGAGTCTGGTGGTCCAGGGGGTGGGGGTGACCCAGGGGAGAGGGGGGGTCCTGGGGGGCTGAGGGGTCCTGGGAGGGCCTCTCCGGGGGCATCTCTGGTGGGTCCTTGAATTCTGGACTCTGAGCTGGATCGCCCAAGATGATCTCCTCCCCAGAACTTTCCTGCTGAGGGCTCTCCTCTTCGTTCCCACTCTCGGCACCTACAGAGAGAAAGGGAGTCTCCAGCCCCCATCTCCTTTCAGAACGCGGGGTCCGTCTCTCTCCCCTCCCCTGGGCTTCCCCCAGAGTCTGGGCCCCTCCCTGAACTGGGGCCACTGTCTTGCCAGGACTGCCGTCCCTTCTTGTGCCCCTCACCTCTGTGAGCATCGCCGGGGCTCCCTTCAGGACCCCGCAGATCCGGGCCCCACAGCACTGCTTCGGGCTCCATCCCGGAGCTCAGGGCTGCCTGGTTCCAGGGACCCTGGGGGGAGAGAGGAGCACACAATGGGAGCTATCTCCCGCGTTTTTTTTTTACTCCAGACTTGCCCATCCCCCCAGCTCTCATGCCTCCTTATGTAAACTTCAGGTCCTACCAAGCCGTTTTTCTGGGCATTAGTTTTCACTGTGCCTGCCCACACCACCCCCACAGGCCCGATTCCTGATCCCTGATCCAGATCTCAAGATCACAACTAAGCAAGGAGATGAATGTAAGAGTGTAATTAAAAGCTCATCAGTCATAACCCTTTGAACCCAGACTGGGGGCTGGAGACGTATCTGACACCCACAGGGGAGGTGGCTCTCACCCCACCCCTATGATGCCCAGGGGCTGGGAAACCTGTTATTTTGCTAATCAGAAGAAGCTCATTAAGGCTCTAATTTCCCTCCTTAATGGGGCTGCTAATTGGGACCAATAAACTTTCCTTAAGAGCCTCACAGAGAACTGAGACGCCTGGAACACTAAGGAGTTAAAAAAAAAGAGAGAGACCACTCTGACTTTCCTGAGGCGACAGGAAGGGGGAACTGGGCACAGAAAGGTACGGCCAGGTTAAGGGGAGGGGGCGTTTTAGAGCCACCAGTGGCCTGTGCAGGAATGACCTTGAGAGGGACATGGAAAGGGAAAGCCAGAAGGGAGCCGTGTGTGAGGACCACCGGCTGCCACAGGCCTGTGTGGTGTCCTCGTTATCTCGCCCGATCTTCCCCACAAGCCCCTGAGGAGACTCAGGAATCAGATCGTCCATTTCACAGATTAGGAAAGCAACCCTCGGGGAGATTCTCCGAGGCCACAGGCTGGGAAGGGGCAGAGACCAGCAATGCAAGGCTCTGTGTCTGGCTCGCCCCAGCCTCTGAGAGGAAGATGACCTTGGAGTCACGTGAGACTCACAAACGTGGGCTGCTGGCAGGGCCGGGGATGAGAGCTCGGATGGAGACATTCCTGGGACCGAGGTCCTGGCTGTGACAGGAGGGGTTGGGGCCAGTGAGCCTGACAGTTTGCGCCTATAAACTCAAACAGTGCTCCCCAGGGAGGCCCCCCCCGTCGGTCCCGTTCTGGGGCCCCCTCTATACGGTTCGCTCTGTATGGTCACTCCTGTATGCTGTGCCCTGGACGATGCCTGACTCTGAGCAGGTGCACAATACGTTCTGTTCAGTGACCGGAAACGGAGGAGAGGCCCTTGCTCCTGGACCTGTTTGCCCGATGCCTTTAAAGGTCAGTCTGCAAGGGGACCCCGCAAAGAAGCAGTGAGAGTGGCCTCCTGGGCAGACCTGCCAGCTCACCCCGAGCAGGTGCTGTGCGTGAGGGAGCAGGACCCGAGCTGTGCTCACTTCCCGCAGTGTGAGGCCTCGGGGGTCCCAGGGGGAGCTTCTGGGATGGGTACCGTGCTGGGGGCCGTGGTACCGGCAGGCACCTGGGACTCGGGAGGCGGCCGCTGGGAGGTAACCCAAGTGCAGCAGGAGCTAGAGGAGCCTGTTACGTAGCAGCAGGGGAGACGGAGTGAGATTTTAGGAAGTGAATTAATTTCTTCATCTCTAGCTCCTTGGGCCATGAACCTCTCCCCTCCCCCGGCTAATGTCTCGGGAGGTGGAAGCAGGGGCTGCCTGTGCAGGAGGCCGGGGGGTGCTGCGGGGGCAGGTGAGCCGGGCACCTGGACTGTGTCCACACATTCCAACTCGGCGGAGCAGAGTGGAGGGAAGGGGTTAACGACCAGGCCGCCATGAGTGTGGAAGTGGGGAGACCCAGGGAGCTAGTGCTTGGAGCAGACCTAGGCCCAGGCCCTGACCTCGGACCTCGAGCCGGTCCCACTGCGGAGGGCGGGAGGGAGGGGGGAGGCGCCCTGCAGAGGCGAGGAGAGGGGCCCAGGGTCA
>NW_005370731.1:983486-988369 GCF_000412655.1 Myotis brandtii
ATGGGCCCGGTTCCTGGGCGGTGGGTGGGTGCAGGGGGTGGCGGGGAGGAGCTGGGAGAGGACCCTCTGGACTAGAAACGGTTTAAATGGAATAGAAAGTCGTGGCAGCAGGAGTTCGGGGACCAGCAGCCTGAGCCCTGGCCCCGCGCCGGCCAGTGCCGCCCGCAGGGAGGAGAGTCCTGGGAGCCCCTGACCTCGGAGGCCAAGGCCCTTTCCCCGTAGCTCAGGGGACACCCAGCTCCGAACAAAAGAAACCTTCACAAACCCGGGACGCGGTGGCCTCCCAGGCCCAGGCGATCTGGGCTCCCCGTTTTTATATCCTTCACCCCATGTCCTCACAGCCCCGGGGGCAGGACAGCACATCACCCCGTTCCCGGGAGAGGACACCGGGGCGTGAGGAGCGGGGTAGGTGCTGAGGGCCATGCCGCTACGTCCAGTGGACACATTCGTATACGGAGCCTGTCATTCCTGGGCACGTGGGAGCCAGGTGGGAACAGGAGTCCGGCTTTCTGCCCTCAGGAAGCTTGACGGAGTGTGTTACACGAAGGATTGCAGGGAAAGGGCTGTCTGTGCAGGTGTGAGGGGGGGGGGCGGACGACGGCAAACTGTACGTCAGAAGTAGCTCCCCTGGGCCTGTGTCTGGGTTCGGAGAGTGGCCACCAGCCTCCGCTCCATCCGTCCGTCAGTCCGACCGTGCCGCCTGCCTCCCTCCTCACCGGGCTTGTCTCCATCTTATCCCTGGCTCCCATCACCTCCGCTTCCTCACTGAGTGGCCACCAGCCTCCGCTCCGTCCGTCCGTCCATCCGTCCGACCGTGCCGCCTGCCTCCCTCCTCACCGGGGCTTGTCTCCATCTTATCCCTGGCTCCCATCACCTCCGCTTCCTCACTCTCGCCTCAGGGCCTTTGCCCTCCGGGCCCCCTGACCTGCCTCTGCTTCCCACAGCGCGCAGCACCCCTGGCAGAAGGTCTGTGTGTCCACCTGCCTCTGCCTGGCCCGACTGCGCACTCACATTCCTGTCGGCCCCGCCAGGGCAGGGACGGGCCTCTGGTCCTCACTGCTGCCTCCCAGCACCTAGGACAGTGCCTGCCCCGCGCTCCGTGCAGGGACCGGAGCCAGGCACTGTCTCCATGCATCGCCCATCATCTGTCTCCGGGTCAGTTCCCGGCAGGACCGACGGGCAAACTTGTGCAGAGCCCCCACTGCTGGCCTCCGCTGCACAGCCCCGTGCACGCCCAGGCACCCCCTCTCACCCCTCACTCCGCGAGGCAGGTGGGAGCAGGGCAACTGGGGACCAGGGAGACTTGGGGCGGGTGCAGCCCTCACTGTCTCTCTGTGAAAGCCCGACCCGGCCCGGGACAGAGGGTCTATAGGAGAGCTGGGCCTTGCAGGCTCACAGAGGAGTTTAATTTGGCCTTCGCAGTTTTGTTTTGTTTTAAACTGAGTTAATCGCCACATTTTAAAATCAGCACATTTCATACACACCCACATGCCCTACTTCTTTGGAAAAATGCAAAGATGTGGCAACATGACCCACTTTTTTTTTTTAATCCTCACCTAAGGATATTTTTCCATTGATTTTTAGGGAGAGTGGAAAAGAGGGAAAGACCAAGAGAAGCATCGATGTGAGAGAAACACATCCATTGGTTGCCTCCTGCACGAGCCCTGACCAGGCAGGGGAGGAGCCTGCAACCAAGGTACGTGCCCTTGACTGGAATCGAACCCGGGACCCTTTGGCCCGCAGGTCGATGCTCTATCCACTGAGCCAAACAGCTTTTCACATGGCAACAGGTGAGCACCTGACCCAGTCTCACATGGAGCACCTGTGCACAGTGCTCCCTTCGGAGGGACTGGCTTTGCCGGCACCAGTCTCCGCACTCGTGGCCCCACGCATGGGGCTGGGAGGTGGTCTCGGTCCATCGGTGACCTTGCCCTGTTGGTGCTCCAACACCTTTAACTACAGGGATGGGTTCCGCACCCCGTGGTTTGTGTCCCAGGTGCAGAGCAACAAGGAGGTTGATGTCTTCTGACAGTTACACTGTGTGCCAGGCGCTGCTCCAAGGTTTACACGTACAGTCATGCACCACAGAACAACGTTTCATTCTGTGATGGGCCGCATGTGACGGTGGTCCCGTGAGGTTATAACGGACTGAAAATTCCTGTTGCCTGTGACACTGTAGCCGTGGAAACGCCATGGTGCACGCATTATGTATGTGTGTGCGGTGATGCTGGTGTGAACAAACCTGCTGCCTTGCCAGTCATGATAGTGCAGCACATACAGCCCTGGCCGGTGTGGCTCAGTGGATAGAGTGTCAGCCTGCAGACTGAAGGGTCCCGGGTTCAATTCCGGTCAAGGGCACATGCCTGGGTTGTGGGCTCGATCCCTAGCACGGGGCGTGCAGGAGGCAGCCAATCCATGATTCTCTCTCATCATTGATGTTTCTCTCTCTCTCCCTCTCCCTTTCTCTCTGAAATCAATAAAAATATATGTATATTTTTAGAAAGCATAGCACATACAATCATGTACAGTGCGTGGTGTTTAATGATAATGACTATATTACAGGTGTGTGCACTTACTGTGCTATGCTTTTATCGTGATTTGAGACTGTGCTCTTCTACTTGTAAGCAAGGCTTGCTGAGTGACAGTATGCCATGTTAGGCTGGCAGCCCCGTGCGCCCGTGTTCACCGCGTCATTTCCTCCTGTGCCTGTGTGAGTCCCGTGTTTTGTGCAGGAACGCGCTGTGCAGGTTGAAGCCAGGAGCAGCCTGTCCCACGGAGCCCAGTGTGGGTGGGCCGTGCCATGCGGGGGGTGTGAGTGCACTGTATGATGTTCCCACACTGGCCGAACGCCTTTCTCACACTGTATCCCTGTTGGGAAGTGGTGAATGACTGTAGTTCCTTGAAACTTCACAACTCATGACACCAGTATTACTACAATCCCGAGGATGGAGTAAGTCACTTGTAAACCGCTCACTAGGGACAGAGCTGGACTCAAACCCAGGCGTGCTGACGCCAGAGCCCCCACGGCTCCTGACCACGGCTCTCTGGTTGGCTCGCGTGGGTCTGGGCCTACAGGTGAGCCCCTCAGCCCGACATCCTCTCCCTCATCTTGCTCAGGAGCTGGAGAGAGGCGGCTGGAAAGGCAGGGCACCCCGCTGGGGCCAGGCGTTCTCCAGACCAATCTGTGCGCTCTGTTCCGAGGGAGGCACAGGGCGCGCTGACTACAGGCCGCCATGTGCTGACCTGCTGCCTGCAGTCGCTGGCGCAGCGGCATGAGGGAGACTCCCCTGGCAGGGCGCTCCTGGGAGGATGGGGATGGCCTCCCACACCACGTATTTCACGTAAAACCCACCACATGCTCTTCTTGGCCACATCTCACCAGCCCCCGCCTGGCCCCCTTCACACAGGCCTGGTGCGTAGAGGCCCAGGCGGCTGTGGGAGCAGGGAGATCGGGAGGCGGACCCTGGTCCACTCCCTGCTCCACCTCACTGCCTCTCTCGGAATCAGCTTCCTCTTTCAAAGGGCGACAAGCCTTGGCTCGCCAGCAGCAGGAGGGTTAAATGAAAGGATGCAGAATTCTGAGCTGACCAACTCTGTCTGCCTCACTCTTCTTTCAGAGCGCACAGCCCTTGGCCTGCTGAGCCGGGGCCCAGGAGTCTGAGCCTGAGGAACTGGGAGGACCCGGGGCCACAACCAGATGCCTCATTCTCTGCCTGCAGATGGGGCCGCTCTCAGGGAGGCGCACAGGCCAAGCAGGTGAAGCTGATGAGCCACCTCCCGGATCAGCCCGTCTGGCCACAGGCGGGGGAGGCGGGCAGGCGCCCACAGGACAGGGTGGGGTCTCCTTTCCTGGGGATGCCCATGCCCACAAGGTGTGTGGGGGCTCCTTTCCAGGGTCGTGGTCCTCAAAAGTGGGCCAAGAGCTGGGTCCGGGGGCCTGGGACTTCCCTTCTGCCTCTGAGAGCCTGGGATTCCAGGGTCACTCCCGCCTCCGCTCGAGAACCTAGAGGGGCTCCCTAAGGCTTCTCAGACCCGTCTCACCCCCGGCGCCGCCTCACTACCCTGTTCTCGAAGGCTCGGAACCAAGTCCTTCCTCTGCGTTCCTTTCCTCAACAATCTGCTCGGTGTGGTCAGTTCCAACACCCTTAGCTGCCGCCGCCCGCCGGCCCGCGAGGCCTTGCTCTTCCTCTCCGCCGGCTAACAGCCCTGTCCACGCCGCGGTCATCCCAACTCACCCGCGCCATTTCCCTACACGATGCCTGGCCATGCCCTCCCCAAGGCCTGGGGGTGCCCTCCTCGACACCCCCTTCGCCAGTAGGTCCTAGGCCTTTGGGACCTGCTGAACCTGCTCGCCTCTCTGGTAGCCCTGCCTCTCATTCCCGAGTCAGTGACGTCCCGCCTGCAGCCGGCACCTCTCCCACCCGTTCCTCAAAGCACGCCTGCTCCCGTCAGAATGCCTCCACCGTCCTCACCAGCCAACACAGGGCTGTTGGCTTCTTAATGTGCGGAAATTACAGAGTTTTTATATTTTTGAAAAGTCAAAATAACTATAGAAACCATATATAATTGGGTAAATAAAATAAGCATGTACTAAGTGTGTGCACATATTAAATACTAATAAAATACATGTACACTGTTGTAACCAAATGTTTACATTAAAGTCTCATCTGAAATAACTCCAAGTCACTAACATTTCTGGGCTTCAGTTTCTTTTTTAAAAATTTCTTTAAAAAATTGATTTTATGCCGAAACCGGTTTGGCTCAGTGGATAGAGCGTCAGCCTGCGGACTGAAGGGTCCCAGGTTCGATTCCGGTCAAGGGCATGTACCTTGGTTGCGGGCACATCCCCAGTAGGGGGTGCAGGAGGCAGCTGATCGATGTTT
>NW_005370731.1:989817-991544 GCF_000412655.1 Myotis brandtii
AATTCTTTGTTAAAATATGATTTTGCCATTTAAAAAATTAAATTGAAGCAGAGGAATTTTGTTCTTTTTAATTCATTTTCTGAAGGAAAAAACTAAATTGCCCTATGTCAGTAAAAACAAATGTGCTTAAAAATAAATTGAAGTTAAGAATATCGCTCTTGTAAGTTCATCTCTATTTGAAAATACAAGAAGCTACTTTGTAATTGGAGCAATGAAAATAAACTCAAATATATGTGCCAGTCATCATTCAGTCTCAGGGTTAGAGGGAGCTTTAAAGGCAGAAGCCACCTCTGACTTCCTCACAGGTGGTTAAGCCATCCAGCCCGGCCTGAGTCCTTGCATCTTAGAGCAGCGGTTCTCAATCTGTGGGTCGCGGCCCCTTTGGGGGTCGAACGACCCTCTCTCAGGGGTCGCCTAAGACCATCGGAAAACACATATATAATTACATATTGTTTTTGTGATTAATCACTATGCTTTAATTATTATTCAATTTGTAACAATGAAATTGGGGGTCACCCGGCATTAGGAAGGTTGAGAACCACTGTCTTAGAGCAAAGTCCACTTAGTTTACAACAGCTCAGTGAGAGTTCATTTTGTATTTTGTCAAATTCTCTTCCCTATAATCCTCACTTGTTTGCCCTACAGAATAATTTAACCCACATAGTAAATAACTTCTCTTCTAAATTGCAGAATACTTGAAGGCATCTCTCATATCCCCTTTTGTCATTATTGAATGTACTTATTTTCTAAAACTGTTCTTAAGTTTTGTTAATCCTCACCTGAGGATATTTTTCCATTGATTTTTTTTGTGAAGGGAGGGGGAGAGACAGCAGATGTGAGAGAGACATGCTGATTGGCTGCCTCCCGCACACGCCCCAACCAGGGCTGGGGATGGAGCCTGCAATCCAGGCACCTGCCCTGGACCAGAATCGAACCTGGGCCCCTTCAGTCCATGGGCCTGTGCTTTATCCACTGAACCAAATGGCCAGAGCAATAAATTTTTTTTTAAAACATGAAAATTGCCAATGTTGGTGAGGATGTATAGGAATTATACATTATGCCAGTGTGGAAAACAATTTAGCAATTCCTCAAAGAGTTAAACATGGAATTACCATAAGCCCAGCAATTCCAGATATATACCCAAGAGCAATGAAAACATGTCCACACAAAAATGGCACACAAAGCTCATAGCAGCTCTATTCGTAATAGCCAAAAAGCGGG
This sequence comes from Myotis brandtii, assembly GCF_000412655.1. Taxonomy (NCBI): domain Eukaryota; kingdom Metazoa; phylum Chordata; class Mammalia; order Chiroptera; family Vespertilionidae; genus Myotis; species Myotis brandtii. The sequence goes on from NW_005370731.1 coordinate 991,039, forward strand.
AACAGCCCACTGTCCATCAACTTATGAACATAAACAGAATGTGGTCTATCCGTACAATTCGGCCAAAAGGAATAAAGCGGGGACACATGCTAAAACATGGATGAACCTTGAAAACATACTAAGTGAAAGGAGGTGGTTACAAAGAACCACATGTTGTGGGATTCCAGTTACATGAAATGTCCAAAATAAAAAAATCTATATAGAGACAGAAAGTAGTAGATTGGTGGTTGCTTAGGTCTGGAGGGGTTGGGGGAAATGGGAGTGATTGCTAGTGGGTGATGGAAATGTTCTGCTACTGATTGTGGTGATGGTTGCACAACTCTAAATATACTACCTTTACATGATCATATTCCATATAGATAGGGGGCTTTCATGTTTTAGTTTATATGCTTTTTAAAATATATATTTTTATTGATTTCAGAGAGGAAGGGGGAGAGAGAAGGAGAGAGAGAGAGAGAGAGAGAGACATCAATGATGAGAGAGAATCATTGATCGGCTGCCTCCTG
>NW_005370731.1:991846-1001593 GCF_000412655.1 Myotis brandtii
CATGCGGGCGCGCACATACAGTGCGATTGAAACTTCGTGGCCCATGCGCAGAAGTCGGTATTTTGTGGAAGAGCCACACTCAAGGGGCCAAAGAGCCGCATGTGGCTCGCGAGCCACAGTTGCCGAGCCGCAGTTTGCTGACCACTGTACTAAAGAAGCCCCCATCGCCCCTAAAAACAAATGCTCTGCTGTGGCCTCCGCATGGGAAAGGGGACTGAAGCCAGAGGGAGGACAGTGTTACGTTATCACACACATCAAAATGCTTTAAAAAAAACCAGTAAACTCTGAAGACATTTGAAGTCTCATTCTACCACCGGCATAGCCCAGGGAACCGAGAATGTGCTTGTAGAACAGCGAGGTCCAAACCCCTGGAGGGCCCGGTCCATCCGGAACCAGCCTTTCCCCGCAGTGCTCCCCTAGGTCACCCCCCTCTGCCCCACCCCCAACACGGTAAGGCCTGCTGCTCAGGCTCCACCAGCGGGGGCTCCTCCACCGCCTCTGGAACTCTCCTTCCCTCCCCCGGCACGTCCTGTCTGTCTGCAGCGTCCTGTTCACATTCCGACTTCGGAAGTCTAGGCCCTGACGTTAACTCACACTGGTTAGCGTTTCACAGTCTATACTTTCCTGCCCAGGAAGGCCTGTTTCTCCCGACGCCCCCACGGGTATGTGCGAGCGTCCTCGTTTTACTCACGAGAAAACAGACTTCAGACAGGTTGGGCCACATGTTCCCCGTGACAGAGTACTTCACACCCACTAGAATGGTAATAATAATAATAATAATAAAGTTTTGTTAATCCTCACCTGAGGATATTTTTCCATTGATTTTTTTTGTGAAGGGAGGGGGAGAGACAGCAGATGTGAGAGAGACATGCTGATTGGCTGCCTCCCGCACACGCCCCAACCAGGGCTGGGGATGGAGCCTGCAATCCAGGCACCTGCCCTGGACCAGAATCGAACCCGGGCCCCTTCAGTCCATGGGCCTGTGCTTTATCCGCTGAACCAAACGGCCAGAGCAATAAATTTTGAAAATAGCCAATGTTGGTGAGGATGTATAGGAATTAGAACATTTGTATACTGCTGGTGGGAATGTAAAATGGAATTGCCAGTGTGGAAAACAATTTAGCAATTCCTCAGAGTTAAACATGGAATTACCATAAACTCAGCAATTCCAGATATATACCCAAGAGCAATGAAAACATATGTCCACACAAAAACGGCACACAAAGCTCATAGCAGCTCTATTCGTAACAGCCAAAAAGCGGGAACAGCCCACTGTCCATCAACTTATGAACATAAACAGAATGTGGTCTATCCGTACAATTCGGCCAAAAGGAATAAAGCGGGGACACATGCTAAAACATGGATGAACCTTGAAAACATACTCAGTGAAAGAAACCAGATAAAAGGCTGCCTATTTATGATTCTGATTATATGCAGGATCCAGAATAGATGAATCCACAGGCAGAAAGCAGGGGTGAGGGGGCGGGAGTGCTGCTGATGGGTACAAGATTTCCCCTGGTGTGCTAAATGTTTTGGAACTAGTTAATGGTGATGTTTTGCACGTCATTGTAAATATACTAGATGTCACTGAATTGTATACTTAAGTTGAGCCCAGCCAGTGTGGCTCAGAGGTTGAGCACTGACCTATGAGCCAGGAGGTCGGTTCGATTCCCAGTCAGGGCGCATGCCCAGGTTGTGGGCTTGATCCCCAGTAGGGGGCCTGCAGGAGGCAGCCGATCAATGATTCTCATCATCGATGTTTCTATCTCTCTCCCTCTCCCTTCCTCTCTGAAATCAATAAAAATATATTTTTTAAAATGTTGAAATTATGAATGTTATGGGAACTTTCCCACGGTAAAAACGACAATTGATATTGAATCATGTTAATAAGTGCCACCTATATATTGATGTCTAGTTAAGGTGAGGCTCTGGGTCTAAGGCCTGCAGGAAGCCGATCAATGATTCTCATCATCGATGTTTCTATCTCTCTCCCTCTCCCTTCCTCTCTGAAATCAATAAAAATATATTTTTTAAAATGTTGAAATTATGAATGTTATGGGAACTTTCCCACGGTAAAAACGACAATTGATATTGAATCATGTTAATAAGTGCCACCTATATATTGATGTCTAGTTAAGGTGAGGCTCTGGGTCTAAGGGGCTTGTCTTGCGTGTATGTGTGAGAAAGAGAGAGTGACAGAGACAGAGTTGAGAGGTGGTCAAGGCTTAGCACCAGCCTGAGGCTTCCTCTCGGGTGGGATCAGATGGCCTGCAGGAGAGCCATGGGTCATTCTCTCATGGTGCTGTCTCCGCACCCTGGCAGAGACCACCCAAGATCACCTGGGCACCGCCTGTGTGCGCAATGCTACAGTCCATTTCCTGCACAAAGGTGCTGGCTACGGGGACAGATATGGTTGCATTTCAACCAGGCTTAATCCAATGCCAAAGCCTGGGGTACAGGGACTGCTTCTGCCAGGAAGGGGCCTTGCTGTGTGTGTCTGCCCCGAGGGGCACCTTTCTGAGCCCTCCTCTGTATTTGGGGAAACCTGGTAGTGCAAAGGGTATGAACTTGAAAACAAATAAGACTTTGTCACAATTCTTGTTTCCACCACATTCCTGCTGTGAGACCTTATCCTAAGTACTAGGCCTTCTCTGCCCCCCCACTGGCTCTCTGTGCAATGGGAACACGTCTCAGCAGAGTGCGGAGGTTAAATGAGGTGTGTGCACACGCTGGCTGTGAGTGCCGTTCCCTTCTTCCCTGCTTCCCCATTGATTAACTTCAACTTCCATTTTGGCTTAAATACATTCGTTTTATGCACTAGAAAAGTAAGATAACCATACAAAAGAAAATATAATAAGTTAAATAACTCCTGTTAGACCCCCAGAGCAAGGATGATGGGCCAGGGACAGAAACTCCCCGGGGCAGGAAACTCCGGATGCCTAGCAAGTGGCTAAACTGGGAAAACAAGGACCTCGCCCCCAGGGCAACCTGCCCTCCCCTGGCTTATCACTGGCCATGCGGTTCAGACCCCTGACCTTTTCCTCCCTAAGATAACATCTAGGCCTCGGTTGTATTTCAGCTCCAGGCCCAGAAAAGCAGCAAAACCAGACAAGTGATGCCAGGCTGCCTGGGCACCAGCTGCATTGACAAATGACCCCCTGCCCTGGCACTGACCAATCAGTGGAGACCGTGACCCTGAAAGAGCACAGCTGGGAAGCTGATGAAATTCTAACAAGACCCTCCCCCTAAGATTCCAGCTGCGAGAGGGAGATAAATACACTCAGGACGAAGGACCAGTGCCTGCTCTCCCTCCAAGGAGCACTCCTGTGCCATCCCCTTCTCTCCTCTTCCCACAGGCACGGTCCCCCAACCTCTCAGGAACCCCATGAGACTTGCAGCCAGGGGAGCAGTGGGCAGTGGCAGCTCGTCCCAGGCTCGCCCCTGACCCTGTCTCCAAGGCCCCTTTTCTCCATGAAACCCTTCCCTTTGGATATCTCCATCTCCCATCCCCTTTTCTTTAAATAAATTCGATTTTCTTTATTCACTGTGTGAAATGGCTATTTAGCCTGCCTGCGTACCATCCACATTAACCTTTTAACTCCTTTTTCACCTGCCCCTCATTCAACTATTTTTGCATTTTGTTGCTTCATTGTCTTCACAGCCATAATTTTAATGACTGTCTACACAATTTCCACGATTACCATATTGAGCTGAGTCATTTTGATCCCATTGTAATTAGCCAGTTATTAATAACAGGAAAGGAGCAAAGGGAAGGCCAGACATTATGGGCATGTCATTTGGGCAGCTTCACCAGGAAGCTGCAACTCTGCACTCCCCAGGGGAACCAGCCCATTCCCTGCAAAACATTGGGGGAAGGGATCCAACAAAGGTAAGAGAGACACATGCTCAGTAAGTTTTGTGAGGTTAAGTTTTGTAAAGTTGGGGTGACGGAGGGAAGATCCTTGTCTGTCAATCATCCCTTGGGACTGAGATGGTTGGCCAGAATTGGCGTGGCCATTGCAAACACACGAAAACTTGGGATCCGTCACCCCCTAAACAAAGGGATTTACACTCTTGTTGCACTTGGCTCTTGGCTTGCGGGGCTCTTTGCCTCTGCTTTCTTGTATTTGCTGCTGTGGCCCATGGCCATGCGGACCGCGCATGCAGTGGACTAATGGACGGTAGTGGGGACACACAGCTGAGCCCGCCTGATGCTGGGCTGGACACCGGCTCTGATTCGCGCTCTACTGAAGCGCAGCTGCACTTCTACGACTGGACTCAGGGAGATGGGACTTGGGAAGCCCAGGGGTGTAATTCCACGGAAGTAAAGCTTTCTACAATATCTCATCCTCCCGAGGGGGGCTCCATAAATTCTTATTCCAGCGGTACCCCCAGAACCCCACTTCCACAAGCACCAGGGACCATGAGGCCCTCCCTTATCCTGTAACAATTTCCCGTTGTTATTTACACTGCTGCCTTTTTGTTGTTGTTAATCCTCACCTGAGGATATTTTTTCCATTGATTTCTAGAGAGAGTGGAAGGTGGGGGAGATACAGCGAGAGAGAGAGAAACATCAATGTGAGAGAGACACATTGATTGGTTGCCTCCTGAACACTCCAGGTCAGAGATTGAGGTATGTGCCCTTGACAGGGAATCTAATCCTAACCCTTCAGTCTATGGACACTCCAACCACTGAGCCAAATCGGCCAGGGCTGTCATTTTTCTCTTATACATAAACCTTTGATGAACATCTCCGAGAATATAGGTCTTTCAAATTTTGACTGTTTTCTTAAAATACAGTCAGAAATATTGGGTCAAATCTCTGACCATTTCTCTGGCTTTGTGGTGCATTATCTTGTAATTACTTGTGACTCTAAATGCAGGATGTTCCGCTACTATCTGCCCATCTTATCTAAAAGATGCCAGCAGAGATTTTAGTACATCCTTGTTAAATCCATATAAACTAAATACAGGTTCCTTGGTCAATGAACCTCGTAACCTTATAACTGTTAAAATATTTCCCACTTGGGGTGGGGAACACTCAATACAATATACAGATAATGTATATTATGAATTGCACACCTGAAACCTATATAATTTTATTAACCAGTGTCACCCCAATAAATTCAATTAAAAATAAAATTGAAGCCCTACCCGGTTTGTCTCAGTTGATAGAGCGTCAGCCTGCGGACTCAAGGGTCCCAGGTTCGATTCCAGTCAAGGGCATGTACCTTGGTTGCGGGCACATCCCCAGTGGGGAGTGTGCAGGAGGCAGCTGATCGATGTTTCTCTCTCATCGATGTTTCTAACTCTCTATCCCTCTCCCTTCCTCTCTGTAAAAAATCAATATAATATATTTTTTAAAAATAAAATTGAAAATGAACCAAAAAACTAAAAAGACATATAAATGTTTCCCACTTCATAGGGGGGACGTGAGGATCCAACATATTAATGCACAGCAGCTTAGACCAGGGTCTAGCGTGAGCGAGCACTCGGTCGCTGTCAATCCCTGTTCTTGGTTTCACTGTACAAGTGACACCAGAGTCTGGTTCTGTGGCTCTCTGTGGGTGCCTGGTGATCGCCACTTTCCTTGCTGGGGCTCAGGGGCTAGGTTTTGTAAGGTTATTGTCACGTGACTAATGGCTTTTCACTGCTAAGAGATTCTTGTTTGTTTTGTAGGTTTGTTTCTTTTCAAATACAGGTTCATAAGGAGAACTATGAAGTGAAAGATGTGGAGTCTTTCTCTGATACTTACGGCCTCAGATATTAAAAAGACACCTTTAGGCGGGTAACAGAAAGGAGACGAGGGCCCTAGCTGGTTTGGCTCAAGTGAATAGAACATCGGCCTGCGGACTGAAGGGTCCAGGGTTCAATTCCGGTCAAGGCCACATGCCCAGGTTGCGGTCTCCATCCCCAGAGGCAGCGATCAATGACTCTCTTTCATCATTGATGTTTCTATCTCTCTCCTTCTCCCTTCCTCTCTCTGAAATCAATACCAAAAAATAAATAAATAAAAATAAAAAGTCTGTGTGCTTACCCATCATTCTACCCTAAAAAAAAAAAAAAGGAGACGATGGAATTTGGCAGTTGCATTTTTTTTCTTCTTCTTCTTCTTTTTTTAAAATATATCTTTATTGATTTCAGAGAGGATATGATGGAATTTGGCAGTTGCATTTCTTCTTCTTTTTTTTAAATATATCTTTATTGATTTCAGAGAGGAAGGGAGAGGGAGAGATAGAAACAACAATGATGAGAGAGAATCATTGATTGGCTGCCTCCTGCACGACTCCTACTGGGGATCGAGCCCGAATCCCAGGCATGTGCCCTTGACCGGAATCGAACCTGGGACCCTTCAGTCCAGAGGCTGACGCTCTATCCACTGGGCCACACCAGCGAGGGCTGTTTCTTTACTTATACCTTGATTGGTTTCGAGAAGGACTTGCGGCATTTATAGAGCTACATATACCACAGGTCACTAAATGCTGCTACCATCACTGAGAGCAGCAGGAGGAGTACAGTGTTAACAGGACAGGAAATCAAATGGCAAAGGGGAAACATGGGGAGAACGGCAACACGAACCCAGGGTTGGTACACAAAACCTGACACAAGGCTCTGCTTTCCAGTTGCTGGGGGTGGGCTACAGATCTGCTGACATGTCTAGAGGCCCAAGTAAATATTTGTCACATCATTCATATGAGTTTTGGGAGACAGTTCTCCTGCGAATCCCCTTTGGTTTGTGCCATTAATATCTTCCCCCCTTTTGTTTGGAAACTGGGATGTCCTTTGTCTCCAGTTTCTGTCTCTTCTCCAAGGAGTCAGGTGGCTTGGAGCGCCCACTGGCCAATGATCTCATTTTACTCCTCCACGTGAGATCAGGAGACGCGGACTAACTCACAGCAGCACAAGGCTTCCTTAAAACTTCACGCCTCCAATGCTAGGTCTCCATTTCCTCTTACCAGTGTTTGTTATAAAATAAATCTCATACTGCAAATAAAAACAACCATGAAATATTTTAAATCTAAGGCTATCGAATATAAAGAGTTGGATATATACTGTGTAGAGAAACAGGCACTCTCAAACATTATCAGTAAGAATACACATCTGGCCATAGCCGGTTTGGCTCAGTGGATAGAGCGTTGGCCTGCGGACTAAAGGGTCCCAGGTTCCATTCTGGTTAAGGGCACATGCCTGGGTTGCGGGCTCGATCCCCAGTAGGGGGCGTGCAGGAGGCAGCCAGTCAATGATTCTCTCTCATCACCATTGATGTTTCTATCTCTCTCTCCCTCTCCCTCCCTTTCTGAAATCAATAAAAATATATATATTTTAAAAAATGTACATCTTCACTGCCTCTTTGGAGGAAGGAAAATTTGGCTACACTGGTCAAATTTCAAAATGCCCACACCCTTTGACCCCACAAGCCCACTTCTAGATCCGACAGGCAGAGGCACCCAAAGCTGTGCACAGTGATTGCACTGACATGTTCTTCTGGGGGCGGGGGTGGGGGGAGGGATTTACCGGGGAACTTATATGCACATATGCACAGCCCATGGACACAGACAATAGTGTGGGGAAGGCTTGGGAGGGTGGGTGTGGGGAGGAGGGGGTCAATGGGGAAAAAAACCAACAAGAAAAAAACAAAGGGACATCTGTAATATTTTCAACAATAAAGGTAAATTAAAAAAAATTTTTTTTCTTCCAGTAGCAAAAGACTGAAATAACCTACATGTCCACCAATAGGGGAGTTGATTAAATAAATTATGGCATATCCATATAATGGAATACTCATCCACTGTGAAAATAAAGCAGATATATTCAAACTGATAAGAAACATTCTCCAAAATATGTTGGTGAAAAATGCAAGGGGGAAAGCAAGTAACTATCATTTTGTGTTTTTCTAAAAAGTGATGCTTGCCCTAGCCGGGTTGCTCAGTGGTTATAGCATTGCCCCTCGGACTGAAGCGTCTCGGGTTGATTCTGGTCAAGGGCATGTACCTCGGTCACAGGCTCGAATCCTGGCCCTGATCGGGGCATGTGCAGGAGGCAATCAATTGATGTGTCTCTCACATCTATGTTTCTCTCTCTCACTCCCTTCCTCTCTAAAATCAATAAAAACATATCATCAGGTGAGGATAAGAAAATGGCCAGTCGGACTGGCCTCTGAAGTTTCCACAGCTGGTGTGAAAGGTTGGGCTGGATGGTAATTGTTTTGCACATTAAAATGTGGTTTTATTTTATCCGTTGGATGTCTGCGACTGGCTTCTTTTTAAGGTCACAAGATCCTCTGAAGCAAGGACGGTGTTCGTTCTGGGGCAGCACTACTCACGTGGATTTTCATCCTGCTGTAGGAAGGAGGTGACTTCGCACAGCCGCCTCAGCTTTGGACTAACTAGACAGCCATGTCTCGGACATCATCGTGGGTTTTGACAGTTTAGTCTGGAATTCCCAGAAACAGTTTCCAAAACCAGAGGTGCCGTGTGGAGAGGACACGGCTGCATCCGAGGACCAGAGAGCCTTGTGTCCAGACTCTGACACACATTCGGTTTTTAACCTGTTTCTTCATAAAATGGGGACAATAACAACACTCCCCTCACAGAATTGCCCTAAGGGCATAGAGAGAAGGTGTGTCGCTGTTAGACGTGACCTGAGCAAGGATGAGGGGCCAGGGACAGAAACTCCCCGGGGCAGGAAACTCCGGATGCCTAGCAAGTGGCTAAACTGGGAAAACAAGGACCTCGCCCCCAGGGCAACCTGCCCTCCCCTGGCTTATGGCTATCTGATCTGGTGGTTTAACCCCCTGACCTTTTCCTCCCTAAGATAACATCTAGGCTTCAGTTGTATTTCACCTCCAGGCCCAGAAAAGCAGAAAAAACCAGACAAGTGATGCCAGGCTGCCTGGGCACCAGCTGCATTGACTAATGACCCCCTGTCCTGGCACCGACCCATCAGTGGAGACCGTGACCCTGAAAGAGCACAGCTGGGAAGCTGATGAAATTCTAACAAGACCCTCCCCTAAGATTTCCAGCTGCGAGAGGGAGATAAATACACTCAGGACGAAGGACCCAGTGCCTGCTCTCCCTCCAAGGAGCACTCCCATGCCATTTCCCACAGGCACGGTCCCCCAACCTCTCAGGGACCCCATGAGACTTGCAACCAGGGGAGCAGTGGGCCGTCAGCTTGTCCCAGGCTCGCCCCTGACCCTGTCTCCAAGCGCCCTTCTCTCTGCCCTCCCAGTGACCAAAGCAGCCCCGCCTGGCTCTCCCATTGCTTCCTCTATGCCTGTCCTTGTGTCACTGCCCTCAGTGTGTTTTTGCTGCCGCCCTGGACCCAACACCCTTTGGCTCAGTGCTGTGCAGCCCTCTCCTCTGGATCTCCCAGTCCCCTCTCCTTAAATAATTCAGTTTTTCCCTGTTCCCGTCTGAGATGGCTAGTTAGCCTGCCAGGCACCCCCTGCTCGAAGCTCTCACTGGCACAAAGAAGGCGCTCAGTAATAGCAGTTTCTACCCTGTTCCTTGTTTCCTATCACAGAGCGGACCCTCTTCCTAGCGGCCTTTTTAAAGGCGGCAGTGAAATAACAGGCGTGCAGTAAGCCCTCGGGACGGGCAGCTCTAGTGCTGCACGCGTGTTGGTTCTCCCGGCACCTGCAGCAGCCTCTGCGGTTACACGGTTATTTTAGGCACGAAAGCCGCGGCCCAGAGAGGCCAGGCCACCCCGAGGCTGCTCAGCGGGGCTGGGACTCCACCCAGCAGC
>NW_005370731.1:1001900-1014585 GCF_000412655.1 Myotis brandtii
AGAAGCAGGCGCTCTGCCGGGCCCTTGCCCGGGACCTCGGGCCCTTCCAGAGCCCGGGTAAGAACGCACTCGCTCCCCGTTCCGTCCCCAGGGCTGGCCGGGCCGCCGCCTCTTTATTCCCCTCCACCGCCTCCCGAAGTCAGTGGCCTCGTCCCATTTTGTAGGCTACTTGCTTATCTGTATATAAAAAAGCCTCAGCAGCCAAAACCGGTTTGGCTCAGTGGATGGAGCGTTGGCCTGCGGACTGAAGGGTCCCAGGTTCGATTCTGGTCAAGGGCATGTGCCTGGGTTGCGGGCACATCCCCAGTAGGAGGTGTGCAGGAGGCAGCTGATCGATGTTTCTCTCTCATCGATGTTTCTAACTCTCTATCTCTCTCCCTTCCTCTCTGTAAAAAATCAATAAAATATATTTAAAAAAAAAAAAAAAAGCCTCAGCAACAGTTAAGACCAGTAGATCGAGCAACTGGCTGCTATGACGTGCACTGACCACCAGGGGGCAGACGCTCAGGGCAGGAGGTGCTCAATGTGGTCAGTGCACTTCCACAGCCAACCTCCCGCGGTCCTTCGTCCAGGTCGGCTTGCCCCAATCAGCCCTGATTGGGACTGGGCAAGACGGCCTTGATCAGCTTCGATCACCGGCCAGGCAGAGGCACCCCATCGGTGCACTAATTCATGCACTGGGCCTCTAGTAAGTTATAAAGCCTGTGTTACACCCGGCTCGTCTGAGACGCCCGCCATCTGGAGGCCGAGCCAAGGCTGCAGGCGCAGATGTTGGGGTGATGACCTCACCCCCCCAGGACAACTTCTCCAAGCTCAACAGGCCTCATTCTCAATTGGGACCCTCAGTTCTCTTTTCTTCACTTCCCTCATCACTTACCATCTTCCTAGTCTTCATCTTCTTTGATCCAACCCATCTTTCTAGTCCCACTGCCACCATCTTTCAACCTCATTGTCACAAACCCGAGCTATTGCAGGAGCCCACAACCCTGCCTGCCTTATTTCCCATGCCACTCCCTTGTTCCACAAACCATATTTGATCCTTAAAACTAAAACTGTGAGCTCAAGTCAAACTCTTGAACGTGGCATTTAGGGCCATTTGAAACGTGGCTTCAGCCCATCTTTCTAAGCTGATTTCCCTTGGTTCCCTAAGCAGCTACAATTGGAAAATTTCTCAACTGCCCCACAAAGTTGTCTTCTTAAAATTCGAGTGGATGCTTATTTTAAAATTGGGCGATTTCATTTAAAAAGCCCATGATTCCAGCTTCTTTTGAAACAGCAGTGGAGCTGGCAGCCGTGGGCCAGTGTTCTTGCATCCAGAACCTGGTTTAAGCTGAGAAGTGGCTGCCCCTGACGTAGGGCTGTGTCCCCACTTCACCTTAGTCTCTTCCAAACACTCCTCGTCTCTAAGCCTGAGGACCAGTTGTTGTGCTTGCACTGATGCTTTTCATAAAATAGAGAAAGAGCCCTAACTGGTTTGGCTCAGTGGATAGAGCGTCGGCCTGTGGACTGAAGGGTCCCGGGTTAGATTCCTGTCAAAGGCATGTACCTTGGTTGCGGGCACATCCCCGGTGGGGGGTGTGCAGGAGGCAGCTGATCGATGTTTCTCTCTATCCTTCTCCCTTCCTCTCTGTAAAAAATCAATAAAATATATTTTTTAAAAAAATAGAGAAAGAGGTTTTTGGTTTTCGTGTCTCTATCACAAGTGCACAGATGGAGAGTAGACCAAGAGAGTAGAACAAGAGTAGACCACAGAGAGAGGAAGCACCCAGCCTCCTTGACTTCCTGGCTCTTACTCCATAGCCATTTGCATTTTCTACTCAGGCCCTAGAGCAGCGGTTCTCAACCTGTGGGTCGCGACCCCTTTGGGGGTTGAACGACCCTTTCACAGGGGTCGCCTAAGACCATCCTGCATATCAGATATTTACATTACGATTCATAACAGTAGCAACATTACAGTTATGAAGTAGTAACGAAAATAATTTTATGGTTGGGGGTCACCACAACATGAGGAACTGTATGAAAGGGTCGCGGCGTTAGGAAGGTTGAGAACCACTGCCCTAGAGGAACCGTTACATGCGGCTAGCTTACTGCCTCACAGCCTCAGTGACCCCGAGGGCCATATCTTTGCACCATCTCCACAGAGTGAGTTCTATTCCACAAGGTCCACGCTAGTCCTACTCGGAAACCTTCCCTGACAACCAACCATCCGACCAACCCCACCCATTCATCTTGGCCTTTGTGGAGGCCACGTACCGGGTTAGATGGGTATGACCAAGCCACCGCCACCTCTCCCTCCTCTGCGTGTCTGTGGCTGTGCCTGAATCGATGTCTTACACGTGGTGGGTGATCAGTAAATAATTATCAGCTGGGTAAGTGGCACGGTCACAAAACAACCCCCTCGTTAGATTGTAAGGTCTCTCTGCACCGCCTAGCAACTAGCACAGTGCCCGGCACGTGGCTGACCTTTGGTAATGTCTGAGGAAATACGTGCCATAAAGGGGGGGTCTCAGACCAGCAACAGATACCGAGGTTCAATCCTGCCCCACAGCTGGGAGCATCACACCCCTCCCCCCCATCCCCGAAGCCTTCGAGGTACAAAGGAAGGGAGAGGCAGACCCAGAGAGCAGAGGCCTTACTCAGTTTTAAAAGTGGGGAGCACTTCACAGCCACCTTGACCTGGAGGCTCTGTTCAGGATTCAGCCGAAGTCATTCAGGACCCAGCTATATCCGTGTGACCTTGTGAGCGGAAACCCAGCCTGATTCTGATTCTAAATTCCAAGCTCTAGAATAATAATAGTTCACGTGTACTGAGGCACTCTCGGAGCCAAGCACTGCCAAATGCGTCGTATCCATGGCCTCCTTCCCTCCTCACCATCGCCCTGGAGTCAGTGTTGTATCTCCTCTTTGCAGACGAGAAGGCTGAGGCTCCAGTGCCTGCGTAGCTTGCCTGAGGCCAATAGTAACAGGCTGAGCCAGGAGTCCAAGTCCACGTGGGCTGATTCCAGGGCCCCTTCCGAGCATCTAAGGCTGAGGAGGGACGCTGGGCAGGACCCAGAGACTCAGCTGTCGGCTAATTGGGGCTCTAGCTTATGTGCCAAGTAGTAAACCTCATGCCAATGCCAACCCTCAGGGCCTTTTCTTGCATTCTTCTTTAACTCCCTACCTAAGGAAGAGTGCCTTTTCACTCATCTTTTCTTGCATTCTTCTTTAACTCCCTACCTAAGGAATTAAATATGTAGCTTCAGAACCAAGAAACTCTTTAAAAGTTCAAAAAGAACAGGTCAGATTTTTAAAAATCAAACTGACATTGTAACTTCAACCTCTTGACTGACAAGCCTGTGCTCACAGGAGGAAGGGCAGAGAGGGAGCCGCAGTGAGCTGAGCCCTCCCTGTGCCGGGACCGACAGGAGGAAGGGCAGAGAGGGAGCCGCAGAGAGCTGAGTCCTCCCTGTGCCGGACCGACAGGCTTTTATATTTAATCTCTGAATCTGACAAACACGAAGGTAGTCTTGTTCTCTGTGCAGAAGAGGGCAGCGAAGCTTTCACACATGGTACAGCTTTGCAGAATTCTACTGAGGGCTGGTGCTTGGATCAGAAGCGAGTCCCGGCGGCCCGGAAGGTGTCGGGCATGCATCCTCTCTTCTGGGTCAAAGAAACTGTTGACTTAGGAGTTATGGGTCCATCTCACCTTAGTCCCTCACAGCCCAGAGGTCATTCTAGACTTCCTTCTCCTTGTAGTCCAGATTTTTTTAGATGGGTCCGTATGAGGGGGAAAAAGGCCTCTTTATCTCCCTGGCCTCCTAGCTATGAATTTGTCAGGTTTACAAAATACTCCTTTAAGTCTCCCTTTTTATTACAAAAGTGCGCCACACATAGTAGGTTCCTTCCTCCCTCCCTTCCTTCCTTCCTTCCTTCCTTCCTTCCTTCCTTCCTTCCTTCCTTTCTTCCTTCCTCCTTCAGTAAATACATATGAGTGCTTACTCTGGGCTCTTATAGGCACTCAAGGCAATAGTTGTGAACAAAACATAAGAATTTAAACCCCAAAATAAAAATTCCTGTCCTTACCGAGGTTAAATTCTAAGGAAAACAGAGAAACAAGACAAAAGTGGGAAAGGGGTTGGCATTTTGGCTAGGGAGGACAGAGGAGACTCTTTTTTTTTTTTTTTTTAAATAAAAGGAGGCCCCATTTTTTTATTTTTTAAAAAATATATCTTTATGGATTTCAGAGAGGAAGGTAGAGGGAAAGAGAGATAGAAACATCAATAATGAGAGAGAATCACCGATTGGCTGCCTCCTGCATGCCCCCTACTGGGGATCAAGCCTGCAACCCAGGCATGTGCCCTCGACCGGAATCGAACCCGGGGCCCTTCAGTCTTCAGGCTGATGCTCTATCCACTGAGCCAAAACAGGTAGGGCCAGAGGCGATTCTGAGAAGGTGAATTTAAAAAGACTTGAAGTAGATGTGTAACAGTCAACTGCGGGCTGCTCCCTCCAAGAACTCCTCCAGCCTGGCTGGTGTGGCTCAGTGGAGGTTCCGGGTTCGATTCCCGGATATGGCACATGCCCGGGTTGCCGGCTCAATCCCTAGTAGGGGACGTGCAGGAGGCAGCCAATTGATGTGTCTCTCTCATCAAAGTTTATATCTCTCCCTCTCCTTTCCTCTCTACCTAAAAAATTTTTTAAAAAAAAGAACTTCAGCAGGAAGACAACCTAGACCGCGAGGAAAGCTACCCAAACACTATCGAAATAGTTTAGGAGGGAAAACTCACAGAGATTGAAGGTGAGTCTTTGCCTTCACAACAGTTCCTTTTGTTCTTTCTGATTTTGCTCTAGACAGTGTCTCCCTTCTCCAATCTCCCGCAAGCCTCGCCTCTGTTCTGCCAAGTCTGTCCTTCCCGTCTTCACCCCAGCTCCCTCCAGGGCAGCCAGGAGATGAGGTGGCAGCTGTGGCAACTGAGCAGGTGAGCAGGGCAACTAGCATGCGTCCTTCAGTTACGTGGATCCAGGCAGAGTGTAAAGTGGTGGCCGGAGCAGGAGGTGGGCAACCCTGGGGCTGACACACCTGGAGATCTGGGAAGCGTCTTCAGGGCAGATGCCCAGGACTGCCGCCCAGGTCTCCTAAAGTGAGATGCAAACACATACATTTTTTTGTTTGTTTTGGGGTATGTCTCCTTTGTGGTAAAATTCACATACTGTACTAGTCTATTCACAGAGCTGTACAATCATCAGCATAATTTTCAAACATCTTCATCAACCCCCAAAATAAACTTTGTATCTATAAGAAGTCACTTCTTACCCTGACTGGTTTGGCTCAGTGGATAGAGCGTTGGCCTGTGGACTGAGGGGTCCCAGGTTCGATTCCAGTGAAGGGCACATGCCAGGGTTGTGGGCTCAATCCCCAGTAGGGGGTGTGTAGGAGGCAGCCGAACCATTATTCTCATCATTGATGTTCCTCTCTCTCTCTCTCTCTCCCTTCCTCTCTGAAATCAATAAAGTCACTTCTTGCCAGGTTGGTGTAGCTCAGTGATGAGCACTGACCTGTGAGCCAGGAGGTCACAGTTGGATTCCCAGTCAGGGCGCATGGGCCAGGGTTGCGGGCTCAGTCTCCAGTAAGGGGTGTGCAAGAGGCAACTGATTGATGTTTCTCTCTCTCATTGATGTTTCTATCTCTGATATCAATTAAAAATATTTAAAAAGTCACTTTTTAATTCCCCTCAATCTCCACCCCCCATCCCCACCCCAAATCTAGGTCACCCCTAATGTACTTTCTGTCTCTGCAGATTCGACTATTCTGGACAGGTCATACAAATGGCACTTGGTTTTTCATTTCTTTTCTTTTTTTGGAAGGTGGGTGACCACTGAAGAATATGACAAAGGGGGATTGAAATATCAGAAATTGAGAAGCTTGCTCTGACCAGCTAGCTTAGTTGGTTAGAGCGACATCCTGATACACCAAAGTTGTGGGTTCAATCCCTGGTCAGGGCACATACAAGAAGCAACCAATGAATGCATAAAGAAGTGGAGCAACGCCCTGGCCGGTTTGGCTCGGTGGATAGAGCATCAGCTTTCGAACTGAAGGATCCCAGGTTTGATTCCGGTCAAGGGCACATGCCTGGGTTGTGGGCTCAATCCCCAGTGCGGGGCGTGCAGGAGGCAGCAACTCAATGCTTCTCTCTCATCATTGATGTTTCTAACTCTCCCTCTTCCTTCCTCTCTGAAATCAATAAAAATATATATATATTTTAAAAAAGAAGCGAGGTTTAAGCACAAGCCCCAGGGAACACCTCAATTCACTGAGCAGCTGGAGGAAGAGGAGTCTGTAATTGAGATGTAGGTGGTCAGAAATGTAGACAAGGAACCAGCTGTGCATTTCTCATCCGCTGACCTTTGCGGGGTGGGAGGTACGTCAGCTGATCGAGTTATTGTGGAATGATCATGGTGTTGATGCTATCACTGAGTGCTCACCTTGAGTCAGGTGCTGTGTAGACATCAACGCTTACTGACCTCTATGTTCATTGCAGTGTTATTTACTACAGCCAAGATATGGAAGCAACCCAAATGCCCATTCATAGAGGAGTGGATAAAAATGCTGTAGGACATATATACAATGGAGTGTCAGTCGGCCATAAAAAGAGTGAAATCTTACCATTTGCGACAGCATGGGTGGGCCTAGAGCAGGGGTGGGCAAACTTTTTGACTCGAGGGCCACAATGGGTTCTTAAACTGGACCGGAGGGCCGGAACAAAAGCATGGATGGAGTGTTTGTGTGAACTAATATAAATTCAAAGTAAACATCATTAAAAAAAAGGGTTTAGTCCACTCTCCAGCACCATCTCCTGAGTTGCAGGCAATTAGCCTGTCCAGTATCTGGTGAGACTCCCTGTTTTATTTTTAGGTGTCCTTCTAGACTTTTCCTGCCATTCCTGGGACTTCTGGGTATAGAAAGTGAAGGCGGATGAGAACATAGCAATATGAATTGCTTACAATTTGTATAACGTGTCATGCATTTACAAAGCCTTTACACGTGTTGTCAAGGCTGTTTCATAGTTAGGAAGAACTAGAAGGGACCTAAGATGACATGGAGCCCAGTACCTGCACACTGAGATGAGGAACAAAGACTAAAAATAGGATGTGGCCTGCCCAAGGCCTCGCAGCGAGCGCCGGCGCCGGGCTGGTTCTGGGCTTTCTGATCCTAACCATTACACTTGATCAGGGGGAAGCCGAAGCCCGGAGCCTGTCAGACGGCCGACTTCTTGGAGATCATCTATTGAGTCCAATCCCTCTTTTCACAGGGACTGGACTGAGGTTTTTCAGAATTTACTGGACCTGGATCCAGACCTCCAGACACGCACGGCAGCCCGCATGAGTAACGGGGGCCTGTGATCACAGGGGCCGGGGGTCAGGGCCGTGGGGATCCCTCGGGCAGGGCTCAGGGGTCCCTTCCCCCGACAGAAACCGGGTCCTCGCAACTGGCGGGGAGCAGCCAGCGGAGAGCCAATCCTGGGCCGCGCCGTGACAGGGGCGGGACGTCCGCGTCCTCGCCCCGCCCACTTCAGGCAACGGAGAAGCTGTGCGGTGACCTAGGCAACGCATCGAGCGTCACTGCCACCGGCTAAATTTGCTGCGTTCCGCCCCTCTTGGCATCACTAAACGGAAAGCGAAGTCCTTTAAGGGGCAAAAAGGACGGAGGTCCTGATTGGCTGGTTGGGTGAGTCCAGTCCAAGCAGCGGAGTGTCTGGGGCTGAGAGGAAGGCGGCCTCGCCCAGGGTAGACACGGAGGGCGGGGTGCCCGCTGCTGAGACGCTGAGCGGAGAAGGGACTTCGGTGGCTGAAAGCCGGTGTTTCCAGTTCAGAATCACGGTTCTCCTGGGTGTGGGCGGAGGTAGCGGGACTCCAGGAACCCGGGGTCCCACCACCCGATGTTGCTACACTTTCTCCATCGCAGTGCTGTGGGGAGGGAATACGGGCGTTTAATGTTTAAATTCAACATTTCTCGGGCGGCTTTTGTGTGCCAGGCACGGTGCCAAGTGTTGGGGCTCAGTGAACAAAACAAAGATTGCCGCCTTCTTGGAAGTTTGTGTTCTAACAGGAGGAGAAAATACATTACGCAGGCCACGGGGGTGGGGGAACGGAGAGCAAGTGAAGATGGAGCAGTTCGCACCATTACGTCGGTGGCCGCTTAGACACCAGCGAGAAAGTGCGATCTGAACGTAGAATTGAAGGAGGCAAAATGGCCAGCCAGTGCGCTACCTGGGAGCAGAGCATTCCAGGCCGAAGGAGCAGGTGACCGGACTCATGACGAACAGCAAGGACAAGAGAGTGGCAGAGCACTGTGTGGGGGAGAGCGGCAGGTGAGAGGGGGTACAGGTCTTGTATATTTGATTTCAGAGAGGACAGGAGAGAGAGAAACATCAATGATGAGAATCATTGATCGGCTGCCTCCTGCACGCCCCCTACTGGGGGTCCACCCCGCAACCCGGGCATGTGCCCTTGACTGGAATCAAACCCGGGACCCTTCAGTCCGCAGGCTGATGCTCTATCCACTGAGCCAAACCATCCAGGGCATGACTTATATTTTCAAATAACCATGCTGGCTGCTGTGTTGAGAATCAGTGGAGTGTGTGTGTGTGTGGGGGGGGGGGGGGGTGCGGAGAATAGAATCCGGGAGGCCTGCTGGTTAGTGCAATGATGCATGGCACAATGTGTAGGAGATGGTGGTCATTTGTACTGGGTGGTGGTGATGGGGAGTGGTCAGATTCTGGATATACTCTGAAGATAGAGCTTATGTTAACGGCGGGAGGGGGCAATAGAATAGAACTGCCTATCATGGTGGAAAAGTTCGCCTTGTTGCTGAAACAATGGCGCCCCCAGGTGCCGACCTTTGCAACCCTCAGTCCACATTACCTGTCATCTGTAACCATTATACCGTTCTTATTCCTGGCTTGAGTCCTGGCCTGCAGCCCCAGCCATTCCCATGGCTCACCTAAGTTCGTTCTGTAACTCTGTAAGGAGGGAGCCTACCATCACCAGCATAACAAAAAGAGGTTAACCCTTTGTACGCCATAAGCATCTATAGACACTTTAAAAAACCATTTTTTTCGTGAGAAATTTCAACTGAAAATATTCAAGAACACCCAAATTGTGAGTAACATTTATTTTTACAATATCCACTGCAAATTGATTTTTAAAATTAAATTCAAAATATCATGGCATCTGGGGATGGTTTCCGTTTTGGAAGCGGGGCAGTTAACGGAGCAATAGCGTCAGCAGGCTCCACGGGTGGAGATCATCATTGCAGTCGGTGCCACCGCCCTGAGAAGGTCTCTTTGGATCAGATCCTGTGCTGTTTTGGGGGCATGAGGACGGTCAGTTGTCCTAAGGAGCAAGGCCCCCAGTGCTGTTGGCAGGGATCTATGACTAAACAATTACCCCACATATCGGAAACCAGTCCGCTGGCAGCTTAGCATGCCCGTTACTATAAGGGAGGGTGAAATGACCAGAACAATACATGCTGTAGCTGTTGGATACTGACACCCGGTCAAAGCCAGACACGCACCACAGGAAGCTACTGCAGCAACCTTTAGAGACAACATCCCTGCATCCTTTTCTCAGACAACAGGTCCCAACGCATAAAGGCCCCATCTGTGACTCTCCTCCCGAGAATAATAGAATGAGTACAATTCTGTATCATAGCAATCAGTGTCCCAACTCCTACTAGGCAAGATGTAAAGGACTGTTCTGCATACGTTCCTTCTGAAAGGCAAAGTCAGAGATATTAAGAATGTTTTGTGTTTTGTTTTTTGCTAAATCCATCCAAATATTTTCATCTCTTCTCAAACGTTTTGTTTTTTGTGTTTTTTTGTTTGTTTTTTTTGCTAAATCCATCCAAATATTTTCATCTCTTCTGAACAGAATTAGTTTTCCTTCAGCCAGACCAGCTGTGGTCAGGAGTGCGATGACTAGTATGATGAATGCTGCCTTGGAAAGGTGACCTTGAGGTGTTCCTTGGGCTCGGTCACCCTTCTCCCCTTCGGCACCTTCTTACTCTGGTGTGAGGGATCCTTGCCAGCTTCAGAGCAGCTGGCGTGGGAGAAGCACACCCCAGGGTCCCATCCGCTTTCCTCCAGCGGGTCGTCTGGCGATCCAGTTTCCATGTCTCCTGCTTGGAAGGGATGCCGCGGGCCTGTGACAGAAAATCCCTGCACAAGCCAAAGCATTCATTACACTCAGGGTTTGATTCAGATGCTGCATGTCATTCTTAATTTTAACATCATGATCTACACTGACATCTCCTGTTCCTATAGCAGCCTGAAGGGTCATCCATATACTATATGTTAGGGACTCAAATCAATCCCGCTTCGGGGAGCTGCTCTAGTCCTGGGCAGGGCAATTGGCAACACCCATCCCAATGCAGACGTGTCTTCCCACATAGTTTGGCATATTCTTCTTTAAGGTCTGTTCATTTGCTCAACCTTCCCCGAGGCCTGTGGTCTCCAGGCTGCATGTGGCAGTGGGTGCCCTTAGAATCGGAGTGAGAACCCCAAGTCCGATTGCTTTCCTCTCATGCACATACGGGTGAAACGGTTTCAACAGATTTGGGGGCCCCAAGCAGGGCCTGTAAGGTCTCAAAGGCGCGCTCACATTCCTTATCCCCGTCCAGGGCCTCCTCTGGCCCCTTCAGAGCCTCACACGGGGTCTCGCTATGAGTCCAAATGTGGCAGCACCCAGCCGTTCCCCCAAATCCTCTCACTGCCTCCTGGTCTTCGGGGGCTGCACCCGAATGCTAGTGTCCTATGGTCCCCTATTCAACTCCGGCTGCCAGGCCCCAGGAGAAACCCCAGGAAGTTGGCGGCCTGCTTGCAGAATCTGAGCTTTGGGGGCCGAGACCTTGTAGCCACAGCTTGCTAGGTGCTTGGCGAGTCCATAATGTTTGTCAGACAGTGCTCACAGGTGGGCCCTGTGACCAGCAGATCATCCACATATTGTAGCGAGACTCCCTTCTGAAACTGCAGCTTTTCCGGTCCTTGCTTAGCGTCTTCCCGAAAATGGTGGGGGAGCCCTTGAACCCCTGGGGAAAGACTGTCCAACTGTACTGAGTCGTCTTTTTTTTTTTTAATTGTCTAAAGTTTTACATATGAGGACTGTCCAATTGTACTGAGTCGTCTTTTTTTTTAATTGTCTAAAGTTTGACATATGTCTCCTTTTCCCCCCTTGATACCCCCTGCCCCAGCCATTCCCACCCGGGCAAGCCCCCACTGTACTGAGTCTTAGCCAGAGTCTCTGGGTCTTGCCATTCAAAGGCAAAAAGCGGCCACCAGCGCACAGAAGAGAACATCTCTGAGGCCCAGGACCAGTACCACTCACTGACTCTAGGTCTCCCAGGAATTAGAGTGTGAGGCCTGGGCCTGAGGCCCAGGACCAGGACTCTAGGTCTCCCAGGAATTAGAGTGTGAGGCCTGCGCACAGCAGGATGTATATCCTGAGTGACTTCATTTATAGCCCTCAGGCCCTGGACAAACAGGTATTCCCGTGTGGGGTTTCTTTACTGGCAATATAGGAGTGTTAGAGGGCTTGGTCAAATTAGACCAAATTTGAGAAAATTTTTTAATCATGGCCTCCTTTTTCAAGGGATACTGCTTCTTGGCGGGGACCTTTGCCCATGGTTTTAGTTTAATCCTGACTGGCAAAGCCCTTTGGCTCTTCGGTTCCCCTTGAGCCCATACTGATGGCTGTACCGGGGCCTCTGTTTTAGCTGGGAATGGGCTTACCTTGATCTTGTGTAAGAAACTGCCAGGCATGTTCCCACGGACCCAGTAGGTGTAGCTGTTGTTCCTCCGGGAGGAAAGCGATCTGAGCCCGCAGCTTAGAGAGGTAGTCTCATCCCAGGAGAGGGATGGACATAGAAATTCGTGAGTTAGCTGGGCCTCGCCAGTCACACACTCTAATGGCTCCAAGGAGGGCCGCTGCCCCAGAGTTCCCGAGAGTCCCATCACCAGCTCTGTCTGGGACTAAGGTTTGGTTAAAGTGTGTGGGTGGTGTCCTAGCCGGTTTGGCTCAGTGGATAGAGCGTTGGCCTGCGGACTAAAGGGTCCCAGGTTCGATTCTGGCCAAGGGCACATGCCTGGGTTGCGGGCTTGATCCCCAGTAGGGGGCGTGCAGGAGGCAGCCGATCAATGATTCTCTCTCATCATTGATGTTTCTATCTCTCTATCCCTCTCCCTTCCTCTCTGAAATCAATAAAAATATATTAAAGTGTGTGGGTGGTGGGACCAGCACCAGGTGTCAGACCAAACCTGGGTTCAGCAACCTCGGTGCTTGGGTTCTGGTTAGGAAAGAATTCAGAGCCAAGACCCAAACTGTAAGAGAACATTTACTGGGTAAATCACGGAGGTGGAAGAAGTCATTCCCAGAAGAAATGGGCTGAGGCAACAAGTTATGGAGGCAGAGGAAGGGCTCTGGGAGCTCGGGAGTGAGGAAGCTGATGGTGCGGTGCCTGGGCAGGGAGGGGGAGGGGGAAGGGAGGGGAAGGCAGGGGTGTGCTCCCAGGAGGGAGAGCCCACAGGTCCTGTCGTGTTTTAAGGGTGTGATTTAGGGGCGGTCCCTAAAGTCTCAATAGACCAGCGGTTCTCAACCTGTGGGTCGCAACCCCTTTGGGGGTCGAACGACCCTTTCACAGGGGTTGCCT
>NW_005370731.1:1014730-1024173 GCF_000412655.1 Myotis brandtii
CCAGGGGTCCTCAAACTTTTTAAACAGGGGGCCAGTTCACTGTCCCTCAGACCGTTGGAGGGCCGGACTATAGTTTAAAAAAAAACTATGAACAAATTCCTATGCACACTGCACATATCTTATTTTGAAGTAAAAAAACAAAACGGGAACAAATACAATATTTGTATTTTCATGTGGCCCGCGGGCCGTAGTTTGAGGACCCCTGCAATAGACTATCAGCAGCTTCCCAGCTGTGTCCTTTCAGGGTGTGGTCTCCTCCGATGGATGGGCTGGCGCCGGGGCAGGGTCATTATTCAATGCAGCTGGTCCTGACGTCAGTGGTGGCTGCTTTTGTTGCTTATCTGGGCCTGGAGCGAAATACAACTCGAGGCCTAGATGTTTTTAGGGAGGAAAAGTCAGGGTCCAAACCCTGAGATCAGCGATAAGCTAGGGGAGGAACAGCTGTCCTGGGGCGAGGTCCCGCCCTACAATTGATTGTCAGGTGTTAGGCGCCTGGGGCTTCCCACCCTGGTGACCTTCTGTACCTGGCCCATCGTCCTTGCTCAGCTACTGTCTGTCTAACTGCCTATGATGAAAGGGGTGTTGACCCAGTTGGTGGCCCCGCTCCCCCACTGTTGGGCCCTGGTCATCTTCAGTCCGCAGCCGAGCTGGCCTCCGTGTTTCACATGATCCCGGAAGCTCTTTGTCCTTTAATTGCTCTCCCCATTACCTTCTCTCTTGGGGCGCTCGTGCTCCAGGGCCCGCCTTTCAGGATGCACACTGATCAGGGGACGGAGGGGCCTTCTTGTCCTTTCCTCCCTTTGGCCCTCTCTGCCTTTGGCTATTGGCCGGCTCTACAAAGACGGTGGCTGTTTGTTGTTGTTTTTTAATTTCCCTCCTGTTGTAAGCAATATCAGCCAATTGCCAGGGATTCATTCCAAGTGCCCCATCCACCGCCTACAGTTTCGTTCTAATGTCTGGAAAACTCTGGCCAATTAAAGTCCAATTTACCATGTGACTCTTTTTAGCCGCTCGAGACTCTGTGCAGGGTACTCCCTGTGCGCCTGAAAAACGCGTGCTTGAAAGGCAGAGTCCTCATCTGCTCTCTGCTGACCTGCCTGCAGGTTGAGACTCCTTAGCTTGGGAACCCCCCCTGACCCCTCAACAGTGCGTCTCTTACAATGTTCAAGCCAAGGCAGTCCCCCGTCAAGGGGTCCCAGTTGGGCTCGACTAGAGGACTAGCTTGGGCCGGGTCAACTGCATTTGGGTCCTCCTCATGGAGCCACTGTGCTTCTGCCCCAGCTTTCCCAGACACTAACCTCTCTGTCCCCAGTTAGGAGGATTTTTTAAAAAAATATTTTTATTGATTTCAGAGAGGAAGGGAGAGGAAGAGGGAGAGAGAAAGAAACATCAATGATGAGATTCATTGATTGGCTGCCTCCTGAACGCCCCCTACTGGGGATCGAGTGCACAACTTGGGCATGTGCCCTTGATCAGAACTGAACCCTGGACCCTTCAGTCTGCAGGCCGATGCTCTATCCACTGAGCCAAACCAGCCAAGGCTAAGAGGATTTTTAAGAGTGCCAGTTGGGCTTATGAGAGGTGAATATGGAAACAATCAAATCCGTGATCTTAGCAGGATCATCCTGGTAGGAGGGATTGGAATGTTCCCAATTTAGCAAATCCAGGGTGGAGAACGGAGTATGGGCCCAATAATATCCTGCTGGCTGCCCATTCTCAGTGGCTCCCACCGGTATATGGCGGAGAGGGAACTGCCCTGCTAGGGAAGTAGCTCTATCCCTTCTGAATTCAGTTCCCAGCCTTGTTCTAGAGGGAGAGGGGTGACCATCTCAGGCTCATTTTCAGTGCCCAGTGGCCCAGGATAAGGAGGGAGCTCCCCAGATTCGGGAGCACTTGGAGGAGGCAGTCTCTTCCTCTTCCTGTCCCTCCCTCTCCTTCTCCTCCTGCTCTCTACCTTTTCTGTATTACAGGTACCACATCTTTTCTCTGAACCATCAACTCAGCCCCTTTCTTCTTTTCTTTTCAGTGAGAATTATGCAAAGACATAAAGGTTCAAACATACGACACTCCCCCTATTTCCCCAACCTCTGATAAAACAATTCTAACTGTAATACAGTATAGTAGTTTAAAGACCCATTTAATGGCCACCTTTCCCCAGAATCTAGAGCATATACTAGTATAGGCCAAGCAGTATTACACCATTTTCCTCTTTGTCATTGGTGGATAAATGTAAATAGCCCAATCCCCCAAGATCTGTCCTAATGGAGTATCTTTTTGGATGGAGCCACTAGCACCCACTCTTAAACAACTTAAGCACGATTACAGGCAGCCCTGGCTTGTTTGGCTCAGTGGGTAGAGCATCGGCCTGTGGACTGAAGGGTCCAGGGTTTGATTCCAGTCAAGGGCACATGCCGGGTTGCGGGCTCGATCCCCAGTGGGGGGCGTGCGGGAGGCATATAGTTCCTGTAAGACTGAGGTTTGGACATCTGGGGGGTTTGCATGTCACAGCCGTCAAAGAGATCCCAATGGCAGTGGCTGACCTTGAGAAGTTACTTGCAACCAGGAGCTGATCAAGCTCACACCAGAGGGGAGGCAACAGACAACAGACAATGTGGTAGGGGCAGAGGGAGAAATAGAAATAGCTATAGTTATAACAAATCTCTGTTAACTGTGATTGTTTTGTTCTGACCTGGTTGGGAGTTGTATAATCACATGATCATATGAATAGATGCAGAAAAAGCATTGTGCCCATTCTCAGTGGCTCCCACTGGTATATGGCGGAGAGGGAATTGCCCTGCTAGGGAAGTAGCTCTATCCCTCCTGAATTCAGTTCCCAGCCTTGTTCTAGAGGGAGAGGGGTGGCCATCTCAGGCTCATTTTCAGTGCCCAGTGGCCCAGGATAAGGAGGGAGCTCCCCAGATTCTGGAGCACTTGGAGGAGGCGGTCTCTTCCTCTTCCTGTTCCTCCCTCTCCTTCTCCTCCTGCTCTCTACATTTTCTGTATTACAGGTACCACATCTTTTCTCTGAACCATCAACTCAGCCCCGTTCTTTTCTTTTCAGTTAGAATTATGCAAAGACTTAAAGGCTCGAACATACAGCACTCCCCCATTTCCCCAACCTCTGATAAAACAATTCTAACTGTAATACAGTATAGTAGTTTAAAGACCCATTTAATGGCCACCTTTCCCCAGAATCTAGAGCATATACTAGTATAGGCCAAGCAGTATTACACCATTTTCCTCTTTGTCATTGGTGGATAAATGTAAATAGCCCAATCCCCCAAGATCTGTCCTAATGGAGTATCTTTTTGGATGGAGCCACTAGCACCCACTCTTAAACAACTTAAGCACGATTACAGGCAGCCCTGGCTTGTTTGGCTCAGTGGGTAGAGCATCGGCCTGTGGACTGAAGGGTCCAGGGTTTGATTCCAGTCAAGGGCACATGCCGGGTTGCGGGCTCGATCCCCAGTGGGGGGCGTGCGGGAGGCATATAGTTCCTGTAAGACTGAGGTTTGGACATCTGGGGGGTTTGCATGTCACAGCCGTCAAAGAGATCCCAATGGCAGTTCTGGTGGGTTTTGCCTTTAACTTGAGGACCAAGACCTTTCGATACCGAGGTGGGACTGCAGCAGTGATACCCACCAGGCGAGGCTGTGCTGAGCGGCCATGTTTGGCAGCTAGCGTGGCTTCACCTTATTTAGATCCACGTCTCTCCCCTGTTCCTGGGCTTCCGTTAGGTATTTAATAACACCCATGGTCAGCTCATTAGCTCAGCTGGGCCAAGCTCCTTGCCACATCTGCCTCATTTCTCCGCTGTCGAAGCTGCTGCCACCTCAGAAAATGTCAAGGGGGTTAATTTCTGATATGGTAAATGACACCAAAGATTGATGAAAAAAATTAGTAACACAAGGAGAAACATGAGAAACAAGTTTTATTGGAAATATTCTAACACATTTTCTGAACAAGAATCAAAAATAAACTGCAACCAAGGTACATGCCCTTGACCAGAATTGAACCTGGGACCCTTCAGTCCGCAGGCTGGCACTCTATCCACTGAGCCAAACCGGTCAGGGCAATAACAAATATTTTAAATGATAAAAAATAAAAACTATTTTCAAAAAAAAAAATCCAGCACCCGTTTATGATAAAAACTCTCAGTAAAGTGGGAATTCCTCAACATAATAAAGGCCATATATGACAAACCTACAGCCAACATCATACTCAAGGGGCAAAAACTAAAAGCATTTCCCTTAAGATTAGGAACAAGACGGGGATCTCCTCATTCACCACTCTTATTCAACATAGTACTGAAAATCCTAGCCAGCCACAGTGATCAAATAAGAAGAAATAAAAAAAACATCCAAATTGGAAAGGAGGAAGTAAAACTGTCATTATTTACAGATGACATGATATTGTACATAGAAAACCCTAATTATTCCACCAAAAAAAACTGCTAGATTTATTAAATAAATTTAGCAATGTAGCAGGATACAAAATTAACATCCAGAAATTGATGGCATTTTTATACACTAATAATGAACTCTCAGAAAGGGAAACTAAAAAAACCCACATCAATTCCATTTACAATTATAACAACAAAAAATAAAATACCTAGGAATAAAATTAACCAAGGAGGTAAAAGACCTGTACTTAGAAAACTACAGGACATTTAAAAGAAAGAAGAAGATACAAATGGAAGCAAATACTGTGTTCATGAATTGGAAGAATTAACATCATTAAAATGTCCATAATATCCAAAGCAATCTACAGATTTAATGTAATCACTATTAAAATGTCAACAGCATATTTCACTGATCTAGAACAAATATTCTAAAAATTAATATGGAACCAAAAAAAGGCCCTGAATAGCCACATCAATCTTGAGAAAGAAGAACAAAGTTGGAGGGATCACAATACTGGATATCAAACTATACTAAAAGCCATTGTAATTAAAACAGCCTGGTACAGGCACAAGAACAGGCATATAGACAAATGGAACAGAACAGAGACCCCAGAAATCTACCCATGCCAATATGGTCAATTAATATTTGACAAAGAAGGTAAGGGCATACAATGGAGTAAAGATAGTCTCTTCAATAAATTGTGTTGGGAAAATTGGACAGATACATGCAAAACAAAACAAAACAAAACAAAACTAGACCACCAACTTACACCATATACAAGAATAAACTCAAAATTGATAAAAGACTTAAGTGTAAGTCGCGAAACCATAAAAATCATAGAAGAAATTTCAGACATCTCAGGTAGCAGTATTTTCACCGATACATCTAGGGCAAGAGAAACAAAGGGAAAAAAAAATAAACAAATGGGAAAACATCAAACTAAAGCTCTGCACAGCAAAAGAAACCACCAATAAAATGAAAAGGGGACCCACAGTATGGGAGAACATATTCACCAATGATACGTGTGATAAGGGTTTGATTTCCAAAATATATAAAGAACTCATACAGCTCAACATCAGGAAGACAAACAATCCATTTTTAAAAATGGGCAAAGGACCTAGATGGCCAATAGACATATGAAAAAATGCTCAACGTCACTAATCATCAGAGAGATGCAAATTAAAACAACAATGAGGTATCACCTCACACTTGCCAGAATGGCTACCATCACTAAATCAACAAGTGCTGGTGAGGATGTGGAGGAAAAGGAACCCTCGTGCACTGCTGGCGGGAATGCAGACTGGTGCAGCCACCTTGGAAACAGTATGGAGATTCCTCAAACAATTAAAAATGGAACTGCCATTTGACCCAGCGGTCCCACTTCTGGGAATATATCCCAAGAAACCTGAAACACCAACCAGAAAGAACATATGCACCTCTATGTTCATAGCAGCATTATATACAGATCTTAGGGGTGCTAAGATCTGGAGACAGCCCAAGTGCCCATCAGTAGATGAATGGATAAAAAAGCTTTGGTACATTTACACAATGGAATACTTGTGGCTGTAAAAAAGAAGCAGCTCTGACCCTTTGAGACAGCACGGATGGACCTAGAGAGTATTATGCTAAGTGAAATAAGCCAGTTAGAAAAAGACAAATATCACATGATCTCATATGTGGAATCTAATGGACAAAATATACTGATGAACAAAATAGATTCAGAGGCATGAATCATGTAAAAGAATAACAAGTTCCAGAGGGGAAGGGGTAGGAGAACTGGAAGAGATTTATCAAAGAGCATATATGCATAACCCATGGACACAGATAATAGTGTGGTGAAGGTCTGGGGTGAGGCAGGGGTGGGTTGGAGGGGAGCAAAAAGGGGGAAATGGGGACTTCTGTAATACTGTCAACAATAAAAAAATCTATATTCTTCTGGAAGAACCATAAACATCCCATCCGTCACAATAAACTCCACGTATCTGCACTGTGCATGGAGGTTGGTTCATATCCCGTATAAGACTGGGTCAAATGTTAAAAAATGTGAATCAGGTCCACCAGGGCAGTGTACACATACAGTTCCTGTAAGACTGAGGTTTGGACATCTGGGGGGTTTGCATGTCACAGCCGTCACAGCGACCCCACTGGCAGTTCTGGTGGGTTTTGCCTTTAACTTGAGGACCAAGACCTTTCGATACCGAGGTGGGACTGCAGCAGTGATACCCACCAGGCGAGGCTGTGCTGAGCGGCCATGTTTGGCAGCTAGCGTGGCTTTACCTTATTTAGATCCACGTCTCTCCCCTGTTCCTGGGCTTCCGTTAGGTATTTAATAACACCCATGGTCAGCTCATTAGCTCAGCTGGGCCGAGCTCCTTGCCACGTCTGCCTCATTTCTCCGCTGCCGAAGCTGCTGCCACCTCAGAAAATGTCAAGGGGGTTAATTTCTGATATGGTAAATGACACCAAAGATTTATGAAAAAAATTAGTAACACAAGAGAAACATGAGAAACAAGTTTTATTGGAAATATTCTAACATTTTCTGAACAAGAATCAAAAATAAATAAATAGGGACATAGACGATATGAACATACACATTTTTTACCTTGAAAACAAATAGTATACCTCCTTTCAGGTTTCATGAACAGTGAACATTTTCAACAAATAGTAAGCCACAGAAAGTATTTTGGTAAATTTTGAAAAGTGGAAATTCTAGAAGTCAGTCTCTGATCAAAATGCAATTCAACTTACAATAATATAAAGCACACCACTTAGAAACTGAAACACACAAATAGTATCTCAAATTACCCTTAGGACAATAAAAACTATATAAAAATAATTAAAAAATAGGATATAGTCAAAGCTATCTGCAGAGGTAAAATTAACAGCAGTAAATGTTTTTAGTGTCAAAAATAAAAATGAATTAAGCATGCAAGTTGAGATTTTGAAGAAGAGTGGAAAAATGCCCTCCCAAAGGGAGAAAGGAAATATTTGAAATAGAAACAGGAAAAACAAACACCCAGACGCCGAATGGTAGGGAAGGCGTACGCTCCAGCCCGCAGACAGAGCAGTGCGCAGCCCGGCTCCCCGTGAACCTGGTCCCCTGGCATGTGCCCTCCGTCCTCCCATCCTCACTGCTCGTCCTCTGCCCGCTGTTCTCGTCTACTCCGAGGCTTCAGCTCCCTTCAGCTCCTTTCTCTACGTCAGCCCCACAGCTATACACACTGTGCACCTATGGTGGCACTGCATGCGCTCTACGATAAATTCTTTCCAATTGCGACTCCCTTTCTACCAGATTTGAGGTCTTCACGACAGGAACTATGTCCTGATCATCTCGTTTCCTCAGAGCCTGGGCTGTGGTGGGTCCTTAACAAACATTTGCTGAATGAAAGAATGAGTTGGATGGGCTCAAGCACTGATTCTTGAGTTACATTTGGTCCCTAGTTGCTTCTGTCCCCACTGCCCAGCCACAGCTCCCAAGCCACTGCCATGAGGCCTGAAATGAATTATTCCAACACTAAGAGGACTATGAAGTATCTGCCTAATGAGATATTTATGCAACCAGTAATGATTGTGTTGGCAATAAAATACGAGAAAGTGGGGCTTTGATTTTTTTCTTGTTTCCTCTTTTCTTTTTAAACATTTTAAAAATATATTTTTATTGATTTCAGAGAGGAAGGGAGAGAAAGATAGAAGCATCAATGATGAGAGAGAATCATTGATCGGCTGACTCCTGCATGCCCCCCGCTGGGGATTGAGCCCACAACCCGGGCATGTGCCCTTGACCGGAATTGAACCCGGGACCCTTCAGTCCTCAGGCTGACGCTCTATCCACTGAGCCAAACCAGTCAGGGCTTGTTTCCTCTTTTCCACTGAATAAGCAAACATTTCTCCTGTGAAACAGAAAATAGTCCTTTCTACCTTTACGGCCCCCGTTCAAACGCCACCTTCTCCGGGGTCTTCCCTGATTGCTCCAGCTAGACACAACTGTCTGGGCTTCCAGAGCATCTGCCCCCTCCTCTGGTCTTAACATTTCTGCCTGTGGTTGTTGGTGTCTCCAAATGGGCTGTCGACACCCTCTAGGCCAGGGGTGGGCAAACTTTTTGACTCGAGGGCCACAATGGGTTCTTAAACTGGACCGGAGGGCCGGAACAAAAGCATGGATGGAGTGTTTGTGTGAACTAATATAAATTCAAAGTAAACATCATTACATAAAAGGGTACGGTCTTTTTTTTTTTTAGTTTTATTCATTTCAAACGGCCGGATCCGGCCCGCGGGCCGTAGTTTGCCCACGGCTGCTCTAGGCAGAGTGCAGGTCTCCTGCACGGCACCACCCCTGGTAAGTAGAGAGTGTACTAGGATGTTCATCCTGACTCAAGCCCATCTTCCCCGGCGTGTGCAGGGGTGGGGAGGAGACAACATAAGGTTTGAATGGGCAGGTGCCTGGGTGATAGAGACCACATGGAACTCAAAGCATGCCAGGGCCAAGCATCACGGTCCCCACACAGACTCCCACAAATCTCAGGAACCAGCCCATGTACTCTCACACCTGCATTGCTCCTGGCTGGGAACAGGTCCCAGACGCAAGTTGTGTGGCTTCAGCCAAAATGAGGCAGGGAGATGGGGGTTTGCTGTCACATGACCTGGGGCTGATCAGTGCGGCTGAGGCAGATGTTTTGATCATCTCCTTGTGCCCAGATGAACAAGGAGAGGGCATTTCCGCCACGGGATTCATCTGGGCAGGCTCCAGCGGCAAGAGGCAAGCAGATTTACTTTAGAAAGAACCATAGTATTAGCCACTGTCTCGACCCTCCAAATCACCTTTTTTAAAATATATATTTTTATTGATTTCAGAGAGGAAGGAGAGGGAGAAAGAAACATTAATGATAGAGGGAATCACTGATTGGCTGCCTCCTGCATGCCCCCCACTGGGGACCAAGCCTGCAACCCGGCATGTGCCCTTGACCAGAATCAAACCCAGGACCCTTCAGTCTGCAGGCTGACGCTCTATCCACTGAGCCAAACTGGCTAGGGCCAAATCAT
>NW_005370731.1:1024616-1025939 GCF_000412655.1 Myotis brandtii
TTTTTTTTTTTAGTTTTATTCATTTCAAACGGCCGGATCCGGCCCGCGGGCCGTAGTTTGCCCACGGCTGCTCTAGGCAGAGTGCAGGTCTCCTGCACGGCACCACCCCTGGTAAGTAGAGAGTGTACTAGGATGTTCATCCTGACTCAAGCCCATCTTCCCCGGCGTGTGCAGGGGTGGGGAGGAGACAACATAAGGTTTGAATGGGCAGGTGCCTGGGTGATAGAGACCACATGGAACTCAAAGCATGCCAGGGCCAAGCATCACGGTCCCCACACAGACTCCCACAAATCTCAGGAACCAGCCCATGTACTCTCACACCTGCATTGCTCCTGGCTGGGAACAGGTCCCAGACGCAAGTTGTGTGGCTTCAGCCAAAATGAGGCAGGGAGATGGGGGTTTGCTGTCACATGACCTGGGGCTGATCAGTGCGGCTGAGGCAGATGTTTTGATCATCTCCTTGTGCCCAGATGAACAAGGAGAGGGCATTTCCGCCACGGGATTCATCTGGGCAGGCTCCAGCGGCAAGAGGCAAGCAGATTTACTTTAGAAAGAACCATAGTATTAGCCACTGTCTCGACCCTCCAAATCACCTTTTTTAAAATATATATTTTTATTGATTTCAGAGAGGAAGGAGAGGGAGAAAGAAACATTAATGATAGAGGGAATCACTGATTGGCTGCCTCCTGCATGCCCCCCACTGGGGACCAAGCCTGCAACCCGGCATGTGCCCTTGACCAGAATCAAACCCAGGACCCTTCAGTCTGCAGGCTGACGCTCTATCCACTGAGCCAAACTGGCTAGGGCCAAATCATCTTTCCATGGCTATCAGAACAGTCTTTCTAAAATTCAAATCAGACCCTGTCACTCCTCTACTCACAGTTGGAGCAATCAGGGAAGATCGCGGAGAAGGCGGCATTTGAACGGGGCATAAAGGTAGAGAGGACTGTGGTCCCCCATAGTCAGGGTTTGGGCTCACATTTCAGGATCCTTGTGATCTGGCCCCCACCGGCCTCTCTCCATTGCCAGCTACCACACCCCCAAGACCTTCAAACAGCGAACTCCCTCAGGGTTCCCAGTCTGGTCCCTCTCTCTTCTCACTACACACCCTCCCCGTACAGCATTTTATCCAGGACCATGCATTCAACTCCTACATTTTCTTCTGGGCTGGACTTCTAGCTCCAACTCTGGAACGTTATATCAAATTGCCTACGAGACTTAGATGTCAAAGCTCTCAAACTGAACTGTCCAAACAGAACCCGTCCCGCTGACCCCCTTACCCGGCTTGTCTTCCCAGGGCAGTAAACACCCCACCATCCCCCA
>NW_005370731.1:1026095-1041958 GCF_000412655.1 Myotis brandtii
GCCCCCAGCCATCCCTGACTCCTCCCTCTCTCACCACTCACACAATCACTCCACTGCTAAGTCCTGCCACTTCTACTGCCAAAATTCCTTGAACATCCATCCATTTCTTCCATCCTATGTGTCACAGCCCTAGTGTGAGCCACATCTCCCACCTGGCTGCTCAAGAGCCCCCTACTGGGTCTCCCTGCTTCCTTGTCTGGGCCCCTACGATGCATTCTCACACAGCGCTCAGGGTGGTCTTACATGCAAAGTGAATCATGCCACTCCATTGAAGTTGGGATAAAATCCAGGGGCTCCCACTGGCCAAATCCGGGACAATTTGGGCACCAAAATAATTAAGGTTAATAGCTATAGAATCCTTGAAAAATAATAGAAATCCAACGTCTATATATATGAATGTCCAGTGGAAGCAGTGCTGGAGTTGAAGTCATCATTTTGTAACTGTCATGACAAAGACTGATATGATTCAGGCCGGAATCATCAATAGATGTTAAATCTCATCTATCTGCTAATCTATGGAATAAGATATCTGCATGGTTGTAACATATCTCCCTGTTGCTTATCAGTCACAAGGGGAAGCTAGTAACTAACCATGGATTGGAGAAATCAGACAAAACTCACCAAGGAAGAGCAGATGGACATTGTGTGTCTCTCGTGTCGCACTGAGGACACAATAACACTTGTGCATACTCCCAGCGAGGAATGCACAACCATCTATAATAATAAAAGCGTAATATGCTAACTAGACTGGGGGCTGAGCCCCTTCCATGAATTTCGTGCATCGGGCCTCTAGTATCTAATAATGAAGAAACAGCAAACAAACCCCAAAGTGAAGAACATTCTACTAAAGGGGAATAGTGCATTCTTCCATAATGTCAACGCCATAAAAGACAGAGGCTAATTATTTCAGATTAAAGGAGACTAAAAAGCCCTAGCCAGTTTGCTCAGTGGATAGAGCATCTGCCTGTGGACTAAAGGGTCCCAGGTTCGATTCCGGCCAAGGCCACATGCCCGGGTTGCGGGCACTATTACCCGCCCCCCAGTAGAGGGGATGCAGGAAGCAGCCAATCAATGGTTCTCTCTCATCATTAATGTTTTTCTCTCTCTCCCTTCCTTTCTGAAATCAATTAAAAAAAGAAAAAAGAAAAAGAGACTAAAAAGAAATGGCATTTAATGCAGCACATCATTCTAGACTGGGTCCTAGACTGGAGAAAATGCTATGTAAACGATATTGTTGAGACAATCGACAAATGTTAAACTTAGTGAAGTGGTGACTGTACGGTACTGTGGTAGGAAATACACATGGTAAGTAGGGGTAAAAGCACATGATGTATGTGACTTGCTCTCAAATAGTTCACAATAAAAGTCACATGTATATACTATATAGAGAGAGCAAGAAATTTTAATAATTACGGTGAATCCTTGGTATTAATCACTTTTTGGTAGCTTTGAAATTATTTCCAAATTAAAAGTTAAACCAAAAAACCCAGGTTCCTTACCGTGGCCCACAGGCACCTGCCACCACCCCAGCCAGCCTGCCAGTCTTAGCGTGACCACATTCGGCCCCATCGACACAGGCCGGCTCTCCGTGTTCCCACCCCGAGGTCTGGCCCACCTACTGCTGCCTCGTGGGACTCTCTTCTGCCAGCTCCGGGCTCAGGGCTGTGGGAACTGTCACTTCCTCAAAATGGCCTTTGACCCCCAGCCTAACAGAGACCTATTCTCTCATCGCACCTAAACTCTTCCTTCATGATACTCAGCCCCGGGGGTAAGAGCCGTATTTGGAAGGATTGCTTAAAGGCTGTTTTTCTAGTAGCCGGAGAGCTCCCTGAAGCCAGGGGGCTTGTGAGTTTCCCTCATGGATGTGTCCTCCGCTCCGTCCTGGACCTGGTACGCTGCCAGGCACTTAGCAGACCGCTAATTAAATGGTGATTCCACCTTCTAAGGTCACCCACAAACTGCCGGCAGGTCTCAGGGAACACGCCGGATAGATAGTCCACCTCTAACTCCAAGAACTGATTCCAGAGGCTTCATCGCCGAAGGCTGCGTGGATTCCCCACCACTACCACCAGCGTTTGGAATGAAGAGGCCGGGGCGAGGAGCAGGGGCCAGCGGGAGGAGATGATGTTTCGGGAGGATGATGGGTTCAGTCGGGAGCCTGGAGTGAGAGGGGATGTGGGGAGGTAGTTGGCTGGGTCAGGCTGGTGCTCAGAGGGACAGCCTGGGTTAGAAGGAGAGACGACCAGTAGCTGCAGCTGTCGCATAAAGAAGCCCTCGCAACAGGCCTGTGCAAAGAAAGAGAAGGGAGTCCAAGGATGAGGCCCAGGAGACCTGGACTTAAGGGCTCAGCGGAGAAAAACATCCGTGGAAGCAAAGAAACAGGGTCCAGGAAAAGCATGGCGATATCAGGAGAGAGCGAGTGGTCACAGAAAGCAAGAGAGGAGGCCGCGTGGGTGCTAAACCCCTCACATCTGTGTTTCCTTCTCCCCGTTCAAGCTCCGCATCTGGCTCCTGGTGAGCTGACGCAGCCCGGTACAGGGCTAAGAGCTTGGAATCTACCTGAATCCTGACTCCACAACATAGAGGCTGAGTGACCGTGGCGATGGGCTTAACTCGCGGACGCCAAGCCCTCACCTGAGAAACGACGGGGTCCTGCTAGTATTCACTGTACCGGCCGCTGTCAGGATTGCACGCGGTGTCTGGGAAGCCCTGTGATCCATGTCTGGCCTAGTCTTGGGATGAATGAGGCGCTGGTCCCGGCTAATGGGATTGTTTCCAAAGTTCAGCCAATAATAGGGCTTCAGACCGTAGTCAGTCTCCTCACCACCTTCCATTACGTGTTCCCTTCCTCTGTTCAATCCCTATTAAACAAACCTGTCGCCGGCAGGCTCTGTTGAACATTGTTCTTTCTCCAAAGGCCGCTCCCGAAAATTGTTTTCCCCATCCTCCAGGTGTGCCCCAAGGCAGACGATGCCGGAGTTTGCCCACTTGATTGCAACTGAGCCCTGTTTACTAGGTAACCACGGTGACGCCTCCTCCCCAACACAGTCACCCTCTCTGAATCTGAGCAAGCGTTCTCAGGCCGCTTCCCTGGGAGATACAGTAATGTCTGCCAGTAGCTTCTGGCCGCCCGTTTCTGAAGGGAAGGGAAGTGTGTGGATACCGTTTCACAGCGTAGAGAGCATTTTCACAACATAACCTCCCTTCCGTTCTCACAACCGCCCTTGAGGTAGATACAGCAGGTAATAACTATGCTGTCCCACATTTATCAAGCACTTACAATGTACTCTGCTCTGAGCTTAGAATTTTCATATGAGATCTCATTTAAGTCCATTTCTGAAGGGAAGGGAAGTGTGTGGATACCGTTTCACAGCGTAGAGAGCATTTTCACAACATAACCTCCCTTCCGTTCTCACAACCGCCCTTGAGGTAGATACAGCAGGTAATAACTATGCTGTCCCACATTTATCAAGCACTTACAATGTACTCTGCTCTGAGCTTAGAATTTTCATATGAGATCTCATTTAAGCTCACCTAAATCCCACGAAATGGGATCAACCAGTTTTCCCATTTTACGGAAGAGAAAAATGAGGCTCTGAGTGGTTAGACCTGGCCCCAAATCAAAGAGGTGGTAAGTAATGGATTCGAACCTCAGACTGTCTGACTCCAGAGCTATACTTTTAACCTTCTCTGCTATTGACTCACAAAGCAAGTATATTATTTCCCAAGCACCATTCTGTCCATTAAATCGAAACTCAAAGAGGTAAAGTGACTTGCCCAATGTCTCACACCAGGCGATGGCAGGACTGGGACCCATAACCGGCTCTTCTGGCTCTGAGCCCCCTGAAACCACGAAGCTTGGCAATTATTTCGGTAGCAGACTCGCCTTGCCAATTCTGCTCAGACCAGAATAGTATTTATATGCAGGAAGTCCTTCCTGACATTTTCCGGACATTTTATGTTTTTCTGAATCCCAAGAACAATCAGTCAGGAAATTGGGAAAATAGGAAAAAGTATTATGATTTTCCTGTGAGAATTAATGCCTAAAAATAAACAGAGAGGTATTCCTGGTTTGAAGGAATCTGTTAACATGAAGTAGAAGCAAGAGAGAAACCCTAGCCCACGGAGTCCAAGGTTAAGGTAGACAATTCTGGAACTTGGGACAGGAGCAGATTGGAGAAAAGTGGTGACAGTCTAATGAGTCTCTTTTGTACTGTTGTGTATTTGTGGCCCTGTCTGCTGTTAACAGTGAGTCATTTAAAAAATATATATATATATTTGTTGATTTCAGAGAGGAAGGGAGAGGGAAAGAGAGATAGAAACATTTGACCAGCTGCCTCCTGCACACCCCCACTGGGGATCCAGCCCGCAACCCAGGTACGTGCCCTGACCGGGAATTGAACCGTGACCTGCGGGTTCATAGGTCGATGCTCAACCACTGAGCCATGCCAGCTGGGCAACAGTGAGTCATTCTCACGAATAAATATTAATCCATTTACATGCATAGGATATCATATGCAAATCCTATGACTGATCTTCCAAGAAATAGCAAGTTTTGGAAACAAGTCCTTAAATTGGCAATTTCAGCTCATGATTCTGTGTATTACAAATAATCTTGTTAAAGATGTAAACATTTCGTTGTTTTAATACTACCCAATAATGTTCTCTGGTATTTTCTGGTCTTAGAATATTTGCTATACCCTATAGTTCTTTGCAACTACTACTAAATGTGTATTTCTTATTTATAAAAAGTGTATAAACTTATGAAAATACAGAATAAGATTATTTCAGGAATTCTCAAGAATTCCAATCTTTTCATTACCAAATCTTGAAGATCAATATCTGTTGAGACTTTGGAAGCCTTAGCGCAGATGAACTTCCCAAGCAAGCCACCAGGAAGGCAACCGTGGTGAGCCTTGGCCTCAGGAAGGCTCCACACAGGAGCTGGTCCCAGCAGGACTTCCTTGGCCAAAGTCCCTCTAAAGGCAGAGGACTGGGAAGAGGTCACGGCAAGGTTTCATGGACTGAGCCTGAAAGTTGGAAGCCTTAGCACAGATGAACTTCCCAAGCAACACAGCAGGAAGACAACTGTGGCGAGGCCGTCCGCCTTGGCCTCCAGGAGGCTCTAACCAGGAGCTGGTCCCAGCAGGACTTCCTTGGCCAACATTCCTCTAAAGCAGGGGTCCTCAAACTTTTTAAACAGGGGGCCAGTTCACTGTCCCTCAGACCGTTGGAGGGCCAGACTATAGTTTAAAAAAAACTATGAACAAATTCAGCAACAGGCAGCGGCGGCAAAAACACCCGGCAGGCCGGATAAATGTTTTCGGAGGGCCGCATGTGGCCCGCGGGCCGTAGTTTGAGGACCCCTGCTCTAAAGGCAGAGGACTGGGAAGAGGTCACGGCAAGGTTTCATGGACTGAGCCTGAAACTTCTATGGCATCTCAAGTTGCATCTCGATCATTGGTGCAAATGTTAACTTTCATTCTAGGAAGTACCTGCTCACTTTTCTATAGCCTGGGCTCGTGTGGCATATAGCCTGGGCTGATGTGGCATATAGCCTGGGCTGATGTGGCATATAGCCTGGGCTGATGTGGCATATAGCCTGGGCTGATGTGGCATATAGCCTGGGCTGATGTGGCATATAGCCTGGGCTGATGTGGCATATAGCCTGGGCTGATGTGGCATATAGCCTGGGCTGATGTGGCATATAGCCTGGGCTGATGTGGCATATAGCCTGGGCTGATGTGGCATATAGCCTGGGCTGATGTGGCATATAGCCTGGGCTGATGTGGCATATAGCCTGGGCTGATGTGGCATATAGCCTGGGCTGATGTGGCATATAGCCTGGGCTGATGTGGCATATAGCCTGGGCTGATGTGGCATATAGCCTGGGCTGATGTGGCATATAGCCTGGGCTGGCGTGTCATATAACCTGGGCTGGCGTGGCATACAGCCTGGGCTGATGTGGCATACAGCCTGGGCTGGTGTGGCATACAGCCTGGGCTGGTGTGGCATACAGCCTGGGCTGGTGTGGCATACAGCCTGGGCTGGTGTGGCATACAGCCTGGGCTGGTGTGGCATACAGCCTGGGCTGGTGTGGCATATAGCCTGGGCTGATGTGGCATATAACCTGGGCTGGTGTGGCTCAGTTGGTTGAGCATCCACCCATGTGCCAAGATGTCCCAGGTTGGATTCCTGGTCAGGGCACATGCCCCAGTTGTGGGCTTCATCCCCAGTAGGGAGCATGCAGGAGGCAGCCGATCATTGTTTCTCTCTCTCCCTCTCCCCTCCTTTCTCTCTAAAAAGTCAGTAAAAACATTTTTTAAAAGTTTTGTATAATTGCTACAAGAAAAATGGATGTTCCATAAATGGATGGCCTGTCAGACCTGCACCCGGAGGCTGCGGAGTCCGGGCAGACCTGGGTGTGAAGGCAGCTGGTCCTGCCTGCACTGGCTACGTGGCTTCAGGCAGGTCCCTTCACTTCTGAGACTGTTTCTCCGTCTGTAAAATGCTGATGGCGAGGATACCAGCGTCACAGGGATGTCGTGAGGATGAAAGGATCATTCCCACAGGTCACCAAGCCCGCACAGTAAGCCCTCGATACACGGAGACGTAACTTCCTGGTATGACAGGCCCAGCGGTGGCGCGGGCGACGGGAAGGGTGAGAGCCCTTGCAGTCACTCAGGGGACCATCTGCCTGGGCCTTCTCCAGTGGGGACGCTCCTGCCCCTGAAGCCTCCGTGCCTCCGGCTCAGGCTGGGGTCCCGCGACGCCAGGAGGCCCGGCAGGCGCCCTGGCGAAAGGCCTCTTGCCCACGTGGATTTGCAGGGGCCTGGCGAGGTTGGCGCCGAGTGGGAGCTCTTGCTGCTCTTCCTCTGGCGATGGAGGTAACCCCGCTCGCAAGCCTAGCGCCATGGACCTTCGGGGAGCTGTGTGCTAGGGGCTGGGGAGGGGTGCAGGGCGGGAGCCTCTGCGGATTTGGCCACAGCCCTGAGGCTTGGGGGGAGGCGGGAGGCCCATGGAGCCTGGGTGCGGGCGCTGCCTCCGCCCCTGGATGGGAAAGGTGCTGGGCCTTCTGCTCACACCTGAGAGCCCTGGGCCGAGGAGGTGGGCCTGCGGCCCAGCGTCCACCCCGCACTCCATCCGGCCTGGCCAGGGCCGCTGGCTGTGATGGGTCCTCAGGCGCTGGATGTGTCCGAGTTGTGCTTGAAGCCCTCCCCACATTTGGGGTGCTGGCGGCCCGCTCACTGTGCAAGGGCAGGTGGCGAGCAAGATAGGAGCTGTGACCTTAGGTCCGGGCAGGCCAGGCCGACGGCCCCCTTGTTCCCACGGTGTCTCCCTAGGAAATTCTCCACCCTCAGGGCCGGGTGGTGGCTCCATCTCGGGGTGGCCGAGGGAAGCCTGCGGGCCTAGCCTTGCCTGGGGAGCCAGCTCACCTTCCCTTCCCCTGGGGGTAGTCCGGGGTGCCCTCGGGGCCTTGCTGTCTCCCCGGGGAGCTCTGGGGTCCGGCGGCAACGCGGACAGGGGCCGGGTGTTTGTGCGGAGGCCCCTCCTGGGAAGGAGCCTGCGGAGAGGCTCTGTCTTCAGGCCTTTCTCCTGCAGGGCTCTCCTCGCCACTCGCGGTCCCGGGTCCTGCGGGGAGAAGAAGAAGCTGCAGTGCTTTCTCTCCTCGCCTCCCGAGGCCAGGAGACCCTGCCCGGGAGTCCGAAACGGGCCACCTGCTGGGAAGTCTGCAGGGGACAGAGCTCTGCATGTCTGACAGCGGCAGAGGTGAGGGGGCCTTGCGGGAGCTCAGTTTCTGAAATTTGACAGGTGTCATCCCAGAACCAGCTCAAACTGGTCCTATCCCGTTTCTAACAAGGTACGGAGTAGCTTTTCAGAGAGGACAGACTAAACTTGCCAGTCATTGCAGCTCAAACCCGCCCAGAGGAGAGACTTGGACCTCCAATTACACCCAGAACAGAAGTTCCCCCGGAACCAAGGGGCCAGGACATAACAACTTAAATGCTAGAACCCTTCCGGAAGCGAAGGGTCTGCTGCCCAGGAAGATGGGTGCTGCTGAAGCCCCGCCCCCATCTGACCCCAAATGATCAAATACAAATGCCCGGCCAGAGCTTCCCCAACCAGCTTGCTCCCCTCACCCCCTAACACTCCCCTGACCCCGGGGTGAGGGAGCCACACTTGAGCCTGGCCTCCTGTCTCCTTGCAGGTTGACTTACAATAAAAGCTTTTTCTTTTCTCAAAAACCGGTGCCATAGTATCGGCTCCTCTGTGCACCAGGCAGCAGGCCCGGCTTAAAATGCTGGTGACTGCAGAGGGGTTTGGGTCTGCCCTTGTGACTGCTGCCCGAGGCGCTGCAGCCGCTGGTAGGGCAGGGCCCTTGAAACTGACCCTGTGCACTGCCTGACCCTCGGTCCCGAGGCTCAGCCACTGGGTTCCTACTTCTCCAGGGCAGCGCCCCAGGTGTCACCTTCACTTTTGAGAAAAGAAACAGCCTCGGGGTCAGACATCTTTCACGTGCACGCACCTGAATTGTCCAAGGAAATCTCTCGAGGGTTGTGGGCGAGTCCCACCCCCAGAGACCTGGGCTAGAGTTCCCAGGAGTGGGACGGGGGTGGGGGGAGAGGTGGGGTGTGTGTGTGGGGGGGAGGTTGCGTCCCACCCGGGGAGACCATCTGAGGAAAGTTACAGCTGCCGAGGTCCTGAAAGGGCAGGTTTGCGTCTGAAACATCGGGTGCAAGGCCCAGGGTCACGGATTTCTCTGTCTAGAAGAGGACTCAGTGTACCCTCCAGCATGTCTGCTGGCCTTGTGCGGTGTGAGCTGTCTTTTAAATGAAATGCTCTGCAATTTGCTACTCGTCAGCAAGCCCTGAGGGAGTTGCTGCAGCAGTTGGGCAGGCCCGGCTCCGGGTCGCTGTTCATTTCATTTTGACCAAACACTTGCCTGTTACTGACCAGAGGTCAGCTCTCCCCACCCCGAGCGGATAAAAGGTGCCTGGAGCTGACAAGGACAAGTCCCGGTTGCCAGTTCACCCTGTGGAGGGATCACACTAGGGTCTGAAGCACTGTGGCAAGTCCAGGCGCTGGGGCCCATGGTAGGACTTCCTGGTCCAGGTGTGAGTGTGCTTGCTCCTCCCACAACCACATCAAAATCACACACCAACTACAGGACCACCCGTGAGAACCACCTGAAGACCCGCTGCACAAACGTCCTGTAACGAAAGGTACACGGAAAAAGCCACGTGAAGACTGGTAGAGGGGCAGGGATGTGGAACGGGCAAGCCCCCCACCCTTGTCGGTGGGTGAAGAATCGGAAGGGACATCTCAGCTGCAGAGGTACCCCCCGAGGAGTGAGGGGTCCCAGTCACACGCTGGGCTCCTCAGTCCAGGGCTTCAGAGCCAGGAAGAGCAGTCCCCATAACTTCTGGCTGTGAAAATTAGTAGGGCTTGTAGCTTAGTGAGGTGGAGGCCTGCTGAAGTCCCGGTTGTCCTCTTAAAGGGCCTGCACATGGATTTGCTCACTGATGGACTCGCTCGCTTTGTGCTCCAGTACTGGGGCGGCAGCTTGAAAAGCACCAGGGATAGCCCTAGCTGGTGTGGCTCAGTGGATAGAGCATCGGCCTGTGGACTGAAGGGTCCCAGGTTCGATTCCGGTCAAGGGCACATGTCCGGGTTGTGGGCTCGATCCCCAGTGGGGGGTGTGCAGGAGGCAGCCGATCAATGATTCTCTCATCATTGATGTTTCTATCTCTCTCTCCCTCTACTTTCCTC
Source organism: Myotis brandtii (assembly GCF_000412655.1). Lineage (NCBI taxonomy): Eukaryota > Metazoa > Chordata > Mammalia > Chiroptera > Vespertilionidae > Myotis > Myotis brandtii. The sequence goes on from NW_005370731.1 coordinate 1,035,867, forward strand.
TCTGAAATCAATAAAAATATATTTACAAAGAAAAGAAAAGAAAAGCACCAGGGATATACAGGGAGGAACTGAATGGCCTGGCTCTGCAGTGAGGGCTACAGGGGCAGCGTCTTCCCAGTTGTGTTCCTTTGTGGAGCCACACACACAGTCTGCAGGCACAGGTGGCTGCCAATCTGAATCTCCATCTGTCCATTCGCTCCACCCCAATGATTCCCTGAGACCCTGCCCCACCCAACTTCCCGGCCTACCCAAATGCTTCCAGGAGCTTTTCCATGCAAGCAACCTGTCTTGACTCCTGCTGCAGACTTTCCTAAAATGTCTTACAGGTTCACAAACCCCAAACAATCAGCATCTGGCCTCAGAGTGCCCTGTACACCTGGTAAGCTGCCCAAAGCTCGGCACCAATGGCCGCTGACCTCAGTTTATAGCTTAACTTCTCCCAGGCACCACCAAGCCCAATGCAAACAGCAACCAACTGCAGGTCACGTTGTAGCTTATACCGCGAGGCCTCGGCTCAGGTGCAGGCAGCAGCTGACCTTGGCCTGAAACAAAGCCCTTCCCCAGAGGCCCCAAAATCCACACACCAGTGGCCAGCTTCAGACCACACCCGAGCACCACCCAACCACCCTCACAAATGACACACCCAAAAGGTGGTCTTGCAAGGCACCCAGGCCCTGCTGAAGTGAATCCTTTATTAGCTGGTGTGGCTCAGTGGATAGAATGTTGGCTTGCGGACCAAAGGGTCCTGGGTTCGATTCCGGTCAAGGGCACGTACCTTGGTTGCAGGCTTCTCGGGCCCCGGCCCTGGTCAGAGGCAACCAATCGATGTATTTCTCTCACATCAATGTTTCTCTCTGTCTTTCCTTCTCTCTTCCACTCTCCCTAAAAGTCAATGGAAAAATATCCTCCGGTGAGGATTAACAACAACAACAACAACAAAAAACACACAACCATGAATCCACTCTGGCCAATGTTGTTCAATGGTTAGAGCGTTGGCCAGCACACCAAAGGGTCTTGGGTTCAATTCCAGTCAAGGGCACGTACTTCAGTTGCAGGCTCCTCCCTGGCCTGGGCCCTGGCCAGGGCGCGTGCAGGAGGCAACCAATCGATGTGTTTCTCTCACATCGATGTTTCTCTCTGTCTTTGCCTCTCTCTTCCACTCTCTATATAATAAAAGGCTAATATGAAAATTGTCCCCTTGGGAGTTGAACTGCTCTCTATGACGTGCGCTGACCCACAACAGAGGTATGAGCTCTTGACCCAGAATCCAACTCGTGACCCTTCGGTGCGAGGGCTGACGCTCTAACCGCTGACACACCGACCAGGGCAAAGTGCTTTTTACTTCCTGCTCACCAGGCCCCCTATGTTGTCATATAGTGGCCAGTGTGATACTTGGTGGAATGTTAGATGCCAGCTGAGAGGAAACCGCTCTGGTGGCCCCAGCGCATTGGTGTGAAGGAAAAGCCAGCGTCCGAGCAGCAGGGGAAGGTACCAAATCTGGGACAACAGCTGCGGCTGGAATCAGCACCTGACTGAGTTCAGGAAGGTCCACAGTCATTCTCCCCCTGACTTCTGCACAGGCCGAACCAGTGGGTTAAACAGATATGGGAGCCCTGGCCCAGTGGCTCAGCTGGTTGGAGCGTCGTCCCATACACCAAAAGGTTGTGGGTTCGATTTCCAATCAGGGCATATACCAAGGTTGCAGTTCTATCCCCAGTAAGGGTGCATAAGGAAAGCAACTAATCGATAATTTCTCTCTCACATCGATGTTTCTCCATTTCTCTCTCTAAAAAAAAAAAAAAAAATCAATAAAAACATATCCTCAGGCGAGGGTTAAAACAATTTAAAAAATGATGTGTGACTAGGTCTCACTACTCCTGCTTTTTTCAGTTCTTTGAAGGCAGCACACGTCTGTGCTTCTCCCAGGACTGTGTGTTTTTTACTGGTTTGCCGCTTTGCAGGGAGGAGGGGGTTCTAGGGGCCGGCACTGAGCCCTGCCCACCGCATTGGCCCCCAATCTATGCGCCAGAGAGCAGAGTGGAATCTGCCACGATGTCAGTTTTCAACTTACTGCCTCTCAGCTCCAAAGTCACCCTCCAGTATCTGCTGAGATAACTGAACTGCTAGTATTCACGCATTTCTCCTTGCGCTGAGCATGAGGTTGGGCTCTGTCGGTAGAGGGCGCTGAAGGGACACGGAAAGAGGAAGGGGTGCTCGTTCAGGTTCTGGTCTTGAGATTTTTTTTCTTTTTCTTACTGCAGTTTTGCAAGGGCACGTGTATGTGGGCACATCCAGCGGTCCTCTGCCTTAGCTGTGTGTCCAGAGTAAGGAGTCCTTTGGGGCGCTCACAGCCCCAGCTTGCGACCACCTTGCCGCATCCTCCTACCCGCAGGTGAACGCCGCAGACTCCAGAACACAGGCTGCCATTGCCATGAGTAGCCCCCTGGGGGCGCTAGGACCCCTTTTGCACGCTTGCCCACCTGTCTTGCCTCCCACGCAGCGTCCTCCAGCCCTGCTCTCCTGCGGAACACGCCGCCTGCAGCACCTGACTTTGGCAGCAGTCTGGTTTTCTCCGTCGCTGTGCTCTTACAGAGGACGCTGTCTCTCATGGTGACAGCGCCTGGTTCCTGCGCCGGCGCGGCTTTCCCTGCCCCGGGCTCTCGCGGAGCACGCATGCTCTAGCGCAGTGGTTCTCAACCTCGGCTGCACATTAGAATCACCTGGGAATCTTTTTTTAAAATCCTGATTTCTGGGCCTCATCCTCCGGAAATTCTGTTTCTTTGTTACTAATGTTGTGGCCCCACCCCATAACAAAGAAGCAGAATTTCCAGAGGGTGAGGCCCAGAAATCAGGATTTTACAAAGATTCCCAGGTGATTCTAATGTGCAGCCGAGGTTGAGAACCACTGGGCTAGCGCTTGCCTCCTGTATTGGCGTGACTTTCTGCCCTGCGTGATCGCGGGCAACGCTCTCCCCGCACTAAGCTTCTGCAGGGCACACTTCCCGAGTCCCGGTTCCAGCCCGGCTCAGGGACTAGCAGCTTCACCTGACCCCCCAGGGGGCCCCTTTCCTGGGGTCCCGTTGGTGAGGCAGTCGGGACTGTCGCTGCCCTTTCCAATGAGGTCTGGAGCGCAGTCCTCGTGGGAGAGGACCCATCCCGGGGCCTCCATCTCAGCCCTAGGCCAGCAGTCTGCTACTTCTTATTCTTTAGAACTCTCCTTAGCTCTCATGAGCCAATTCCCTGGTATTCCAACCCCTTGTTAATAATTATTTGTGTTAAACTTTCCCCTTTCAGCTTCTCTCTCAGATTGGACCTTGACTGGTGTAATCATTGGTACGGGTAGTCCCAGGAGATGGACGCGCGAAGAAGGGATTTGTGCAGTTGATCTGGTCTCACCCTGGGCTTGAGCACAGTCCGAGCTCCTCGCCGATGGGAAGCGAGCTGCTAACACTCCACAGCGGGCAGTGGCGGCACAGCTAGTCGAGCTGTCCCCGGTGGTTGGTTGCGAGGCAGTGCCAACTGAGGCACCTTGCTTGGAACCCACATGGCTGCTGTCCTCGACTGCTGTGACCGTAGCAATGACTAAGGGCTGTGTCACAGAATGGATGCTTCGCAGTGCGCTTGAGTGATTACAGAGCGAACACGACAAGCTCAGGTCTACTACCTCCTCGCACAAGTCACACTCTGAGAACCAGGATGCTTCCATAACAGTCTCTCACGTAAGTAGACGGAGGGTTGATATTGCTAAAAGTTAAACAAAAATTTTATTCTATAGGTTGCTGACTTATGATGACAGGTGACTTCACGGCCCTACCAAATTTTGTCAGGGACATTCTGGAAAGAAGGGACCCAGAAATTCGGAATGTGCATCTAGTTACACCCGGATGAAGTGAACGATATTGAACTCCAAACTCATCCTGAGTCTTCCTTGCCAGTGGAAGTAGCTTGCCCTCCTATGTCTGAAGAGACTAGCTTTCCTCTATCTCAAAACCCTGTGATGCCCTCACCAATGCCTTGAAAGGAGATGCCATCCCATTAAAAATTCACAACTATCCTGTTGCCACTAGATCTTTAGGGTCAAATCTCAGCATATTCCAGGGGGACAGGTATACACTGTGATCCCGGAAGAAATAGCTTACACGCCAAAAGAATTGCAATATGTTGCTAAGATATTGGACAAAACCTGGGGAGAGGGTGAGAATGGATTCTAAGGGTATTAGACTAATGAGAATGGACTACAACACTAGGCAGGGCCAAATTCATTGATATGAGTGCATGTACTAGACATTTCAGATTTAATGGGCTAGCTCATGCACCTGAAGTTGACTCTGAGAAGTTACTTGGTTAGTTGACTGACATTTAGGCTTGATGGTCATCTATGGTTAGTGAAGTAGAGAGGCCAGTTTTCCTGGCATCACATGGAAAAGGAAATCCAAAGGCTTACTGTGGCCCTAATCGGTTTGGCTCAGTGGATAAAGCTTCTGAAAGGTCCCAGGTTCGATTCCGGTCAAGGGCATGTACCTTGGTTGCGGGCATCCCCAGTACGGGGTGTACAGGAGGCAGCTGATCGATGTTTCTCTCTCATCGATGTTTCTAACTCTCTATTCCTCTCTCTTCTTCTCTGTAAAAAAGCATTAAAATATATTTAAAAAAAATAAATAAAAACAAAGGCTTAGTGTGATAGACTGGATTTCTCTTGTGCAGCCTGTCAACTGTATTCAGTGAGAGGACCCGAAAGACACTTCCTTTGCGAAGGCCCTGAAGGGAGCACCTCTGTCCTCCACAAGCTCTCTGGTTACTCTACGTTGTAGGCCAAGCGTGTCTGTAGAAGATACCACCACAGATATGGGCTCTCTGATCTCAGTGGGTGAGATGGGATCCAGACGGGTGAACACATCAACTGTAAAGGGTAACAAGGACCACCAGGCAATCTGATTTCAAGGCTTGCAGAGGTATTTGTCAATGGGTAATTGATCACAGTCTCCCTATATATGAAATAGATGGGCAACCTACTCCAGTATTGCTTGATCTATTTCCTTCTTGACGTCCTGCCTGGTTATTCCATCCAAAATTGAAAGTAGAGTATGAAAGTCTCTAAATATTATTGCTGAATTTGTCTATTTCTTTCTTAAATTCTGTCAGTTTTTATTTCATGCGTTTTGGGGCTCTACTGTTAGACACATAAATGCTTATAATTATGCCCTCCTGATGGATACAAAATGGAATTTAAATAATTATATATAACAGTTTCATTCTTCCAATACTTTGAATATGTTACCCCATTGCATTCTGGCCTCCACAGTTTCTGATAAGCAGTTAGGTGTTACTCTGATTAAGGCTCTCTTATACATGATGATTTGCTTTTCTCTTGCAGCTTTAATATTCTTTGTCTTTTGACAGTTTGACTATGATGTGTCTAGATGTGAATCTCTTTAAGTTCATTCTACTTTGAGCTTCTTGGATATACAGATAATTTTTGAAAATTAAATTTAGAAATCTTATGTGCATTATTTATTCAAATATTCTTTCTTCTCCTTTCTCTTCCCTCCTTCTGGGACTCTTGTTATGTGTATATTAGTACACTGGATGGTGTCCCACAGATCTCTGGGGCACAATTCATTTTTCTTCATTCTTTTTCCTTTCTGTTCCTCTGACTAAATTATCTCAATGTACCTGTCTTCAAATTCACTGATTTTTTCTTCTGCCAGGTAAAATCTGTTATTGAGACCCTTTAGTGAATCCATCATTTTAGTTATTGTACTTTTGTACTGTTTAACTCCAAAATTTCTATTTGGTGTATAGGATGTCCCAAATAATTATAAAGACAGTGTTTACTAAATATATCTTATTTTCAAAACTCAACTATAGCTGTTAAAGTGTGCATATATTTTTGGGAATATATATACATATGCATATATATATGATATGTGTACCTATATATGTATTATATAATTTTTAAAAATAACATTAAAACATACTTATATGAAAATACATTATTTTAAAAAAGAGATATTTGCATATTTTAATATATAAAATTATAATATTAAATATATAAACATGTTTTTACTTTATGTAAATATAACATTTCTATT
>NW_005370731.1:1042715-1064998 GCF_000412655.1 Myotis brandtii
TTGTTGAAACTTATATCTTAAACATTATTTGTGGCAACTCTGAAAATCAGATTTGACCCCTCCTCAGTTTTTATTGTTGCTGTTGCTGTTTGTTTGTTTAGTGACTTCCCTAGACTAATTCTGTAAGGACTATATTCTTGGTTGTGGAGCCACTGAAGTCTCTACTCAATTAGCTTGCTTAGTAATCAACTAATGATTGGGCAAAAATTTTCTTAAATGCCTTCAACCAATAAATTTTCTAGCCTTTACCCAGGGGCGGTGTGTATGTATGTGCACACTACTTTAACCTCACTTCCTGTTTACACAGAGCCTCAAGGCCAGCTGGAGGTGAGAGCTTAGGGTCTTCTCAGGTCCTTCCTGGGCATGCAAACAGCCCTCCACATGCTGGTGACCTAGGAATCCCCAGGAATGTGTCAGAGCTTGTCAAGGCCTTCTATGGGCATCTCATTCCCTAGTTTTTCCTTTTAAGATTTTTTTTTGTCATCCTTTTGTTACCCCCACCTGGGCAGCTATAATGCTAAACAATTGCCAGTGATGCTTTGTAACCAAGGACTTTTCAACATATCCCTAGGGATATGGCGGTTAGCATAGGGAGAGCTCTGAGTTAGGTCAAATAAAGATAAACCCTGAGTATAGAGCTTTTCAGAGAGCTCTCAGACCAGCCAAATAGTGACGCTTCTTTGGGGGTGGGGCTCTTGCAGAGCTTCAAACTTGTTCTTCTCCCTCCAGTGGCTGCTAGGCCATTGTGTTTCACAGCTCCTTTAGTTGTAAGGCTTTTAGTTTTCGAGGTGTCTGTGGACGTGGGGAGAGGAGAATGGGACTAGGGCAAGTTAGAACTCCACAAAGTTCACATTTTCACTAGGATACGGCTATTTTTCCTGAATGAATACTCCTAAGATTGTAGCTAGTTTTTGGTTCATTTCCAGAGTACTGATAACGTTGATTTTGACTTTTTTTAAAAACTAGAGTTCTTGTTCTTATGGAGGAGCGAATTTTTGGAGGTCCTTACTTCGCCATTCTGGAAGTGTTTCTCTCCTGCTTGATCTATAGAAGTAGAAACCCTAGGTGTGGTCGCCAAAAGCCCGACTTGCGTTGCAACAGTGGAAGGTCACAGCCTCTCACCAGTTCCCAGATCAACACCAATCATAGACCTGGAGCCTCTTAATTGAAGGTGAGGCTGGGTCTCTTTGAGGAAGGACCTCGCACCATTGCTGCAAGTGCTCATCTTAAATCTTCCTCCCAAGCCTTCCCCAGAAATACCCGTGGCCATTTTCTAGGATATCTGTGCACTGGGGCACAGGAAATGCCCAGTCTCTCCACGATGATTCAACATTGACTCTAATGGACACCTATTCCTGGGGGCCCAAAACGCCACTTGGTTCGCTAAAATAGAGGCTTACATAAGTCAGATGATAGACGGAGTCTTAACTACAGGCCAATTCAGTGGGCCAGGTGGCTTGCAAACCCTGTGGTTACTTCCTCGATGCTCGAATTTATTTTTAGAATAGACATACTTGGCACTAATGAGAGACTCGATACTGGAAGAAATCTTACAGCACATCAAAAATGTTCCCCAAAATAAGGGGAAGGAAACCATGCCATTAAATGTATATTTGAAGGACAGATCCAGAAGACCCGACATGCAAATAATGCAGTCCCAAAAGAAGAGAAAAGGATCAGTGGGAGAGGAAAATTTGAGTCTGAAGATTAAAAGGACTCTCATGAATAAAGATAAGCGTCTAGACATATCCTGATGAAATTCCTGAATTTCAGAAATAGAAAAAACTTACAGGCTTCCAGAGAGAAAGACTAGGAACAAGAGTCAGGTGAGTTTAAGAGCACCCGTCTGCAATACTATAAGCTAGAAGACAGTACAGTACGACAGCTGAGAGAAAAGGAATGTAACCCAAGAAACAAGACCAGCCATCATGTCACTTCCCAGCCAGGGCAGCAGAAAGACATCTGGCGCACAAGATTCAGTTCATACATCACGTGCATGCCCTGCTGAGGGAAGTGCTCAAGGAATTCTCAGTAGTGACTGAGAGCTTGGTTTAAATGGTAGAAGTAGACTGGGAATTTGTGCTTTAAATGTTATGTAAGGACTCTTATAGAGTGATTAACTTTATTTTTTAAAAAATTTAATATATTTTTATTGATTTCAGAGAGGAAGAGAGAGGAGGAGAGAGATGGAAACATCCATGATGAGAGAGAATCACTGATTGGCTGCCTGATGCATGCTGCCCACTGGGGATCGAGCCCACAATCCAGGCATGTGCCCTTGACTGGAATTGAACTCGGGACTCTTCAGTCCGTAGGCTGATGCTCTATCCACTGAGCCAAACCAGCTAGGGCCAGAGTGATTAACTTTAACAATAATAGACTAGCACCAACAATTTTAAGCTATGTTAGTAAAACTCCAGGAGTGCAGAGAGTGGAAAGTTAAAAGCATTCTAAAGATATTATCTTTCAGGAGATTATGGAAGAATAGGCAAATAAAACCTTTTTGTGAAGAAGTAGGATTATTACCATGTACTGATACAACAATTTTAGAATAATTATGATTATTAGGAAAGATAAGATAAACACTAGTAAGTTAACAAGGGCGATGGGGGCGGGGTAGTAAATAGAAACTTGACCAAGCCCACAAAAGTTTTTAAAAAGCAAGCAGGAAAACATTAATAAAAAAATAAATGGTAAATGTAAAATAAGGTGGAAAAAGTATATTAGTTATTTCAATAAATATGAACAGCCTGAATTAACCTATTATAAGACACAGCCTGTCAGAGTAAATTACTTTTGAAATCTAGCTATAAGAAATTTATAGGAAGCACAAATAAAGTGACAAAAATGTTTCAAATAAATAGATGACCAGAACAAAAAATATTTCAGGCAAATGCAAACAGAAAACATGATCAAGGGGAAGGGGTTTTGCTGAGACTCTGGTAATGAGGGTGATTATAAGGGTATTTGTTTAATAATGTTACGTAAGCGGTCTATTTTTCTATGAATGTTTATGCATGTGGATGACATTTCATAACAGTGGTGGGCAGAATAATGGCCGTTCCGCCCATGTCCTCCAATGTCCAGGCCCTAATCCCCAGAACTGTCACACAGGACAACAATCTCAGGTCTGGGTGCTTCTTACTAAATGCTATTCTCGCTAGATGTTAAAATGCAGCACAAAGAAGAGGTCAACGTTAATTAACCAAACAGTGTACGTAAGCAATGGCTAAGCCTCCTTGGGGAGACAGAGCTTTGGGTGCGAATCCTGTTTCCTTTAGTTGTAAGTAACTGAAACTACCTAATGACAACCTCGTCTTGTTCTTGAATAGAGCACCCCAAGCGGCAAACCCCTTGCATTTGATGACAAATCTGGTGACTCAAATGGGACTCTCCTAAAGGGACTCCCCTGGGCCTGGTGTGGACGCCTGGTGGAGCAGCGGGCGGCAGCTCCTTTGGGGCCGCGTCTCCACTGGCCGCAGGCTCTGTTCTAGGGGAGACTCCGGCTCAGTGCTGACCGCTGCACCGCTGCCCGGCCCACCTCGACAGCGGAGTCGCCACCTGAACCTGTGGTCACTTCAATCGGTATTTCTATTCCTGTTTTGGGTATAGGGCTGTTGGAAGGATAGTTTCACTTCTAGAGAGCATGTAGGTTCTGGGAGTTTACAGGGAAAAACCTCTCTGTGGGGATACTAACTGAGGTCTTTCTGGGCGGGGCGGGGGGAGGTGTGGATTTTCAGGGGGATTGAAGGTCAAGGGGCCTGAGACATCCCGGGGCCGCTGCCTGGTTCAGTACTTCCTGGTGGTCATCCTGGGATTCTGTGACTGGCCTTCCCGGCGAGCTGGGAGGCTTCTTCTTCTTCTTTTCTTTTTTCTTTTTTTTTTTTATATATATATTTTATTGATTTTAGAGAGGAAAGGAGAGGGAGAAAGAGATAGAAACATCAATGATGAGAAAGAATCATTGAGTGGCTGCCTCCTGCACGCCCCGCACTGGGGATGAGCCCGCAACCCAGGCATGTGCCCTCGGCCGGAATCGAACCTGGGACCCTTCAGTCCGCAGGCGGACGCTCTATCCATTGAGCCAAACCAGCTAGGGCCGGGAGGCTTCTTCTTGCTTGAAGACCTCTTACAGGAATAAGCACAGCGCTCACTGGCTTATGGAGTAAGTACCACACCCACGGAGTGAGCACCAAGCAGGTCTTAGCGGGCTCCCGGGTGCCAAACTGTCTGAGAGGTTGGAAATGCCTCCAGACAAATAGGAGATCTCCCTGCAGTTCGGGTTTCAGCCCCTTGGGATTCATCCGGAAACACTGGACACTTTTGGAACATGACCCTTTAACAAGGAAACAGTGAATTTCCTTATGCAATGTTCACACCCCCAGTATGTTTTAGGGGGTCAGAGTTATTGGCCTGAAAACGGGTCTTTAAATTATAATGCAACATCACAATTGGAGCTACTCTGCAAAAGAGAGTAAAAGTGGGATGAAATCCCATGCTTTCACAATGTTATGGCGTTTTATCAAAATCCCAGCTTACAAAAGAAACGTAAATGAAAGAGGACCCAAGGATTGGAATTGAGCCATCAGCCAAGACCCTGCCAGTCCTTGAGGCCCCTCAGAAGATTTTCTTGGTTTCCTGCCCTCAGGTGCCCCGAACCGGGGGACGCTACCATCCTCCCTGGGAGGCTTATTTCTTCTAAGCTCCCTTCGGCTTCCCCTCCCAGCTGCCAGCCTCCCAATTCTTTTGGTCCCTGAATCTGGGTCCCACCTTGTATTCCCTGCTACCTGGGCTCAGTGCCCATCAAGGTCCTAGTTTCACCTACAGGCTCATCGTGCCCCTCAGGGGTTCTGGACGGGGGAGGGGGATAGTCACTGTGAGGTTCCTTTCTCGACATCAGATCTGTATAATTGCAATGACAATGCTAAGGGGCTTTGGGCGGATCTGGATGGGTTTATTAGCTTGACTAGTGGTATATTCGTGACCCATAATCCCACCTGGGGAGATAGTCAATCCCTCCTTACCACTTTCCTCACTGCTCCGGAAAAAATCACCATGCTGCTAAATCCAAGGAAGAGGCTGGTAAACAACATACCAGTCGCCTAACAGCCAGATCTGGTGGCCGGCAGAGGAGTCAGTTCCCAGTCCTGATCCTCACCGGGAGCCCAGTGACCAAATAGACAGGGCCTGCCTGGAGTATCACGGGAGACCGGTGCTGAGCGGATGAACGAAGGCCACCCCATCTGGTGCCCTGCACACTGGGGCAAAGTTAGAAACATTCAACAAGAGCCAATGAGAACCCCTGAGCCTTCTTAGAAAGAGTGAAAGGATGCTTAAGACATACACCACCCAGACCCTGTGGACCCAGGGAGCGAAGCTATCCCCAATGCCTACTTCATATGCCCAAGTGCTCTGGATAGCCAGGGGGACTTACAAAAGATAGCAGCGAGCCATGGCCGGAGGCTCAGGTGGTTGGAGCATCATCCCATACACCAAAACACTTGTGGGTTTGACCCCTGGTCGGGACACATGCAGGAGGCAACCGATCGATATTTTCTCTCACATGGATGTTTCTCGATCTCCCTTTCTCTCTAAAAAAATCAATTTAAAAAACATTAAAAAAAAGATAGCAGTGAGACCTACTAGTCCCACCTTCTAATCGGTAGAGGTGGCCTTTAGGGTTTTTAACAATAGGGATGCAACAGAAGAAAGAAAGGAAGAAGGAGAGATGAAAAAGCGATCTCTTTCCTAGTTGTTGCCCTCCAGGCTTCGGGTAACCTGGGGACGAGAGGAGCAGGACCACCTTGGGCGAGTGACCCTGTCCCCACCGTGGGGACCAAAGGCATCCAGCAAAGCCGGAGCCTGGCCAACGTGCATACTGCAGACAAGACGGACGCGGGCAGGGAAAGTACCACCACCATCCAAGAGAAGGAGCGGAAGGGAAGCTCCTAATTCTTTGCAGTTACCCGAGACAGAAGATGAGGCCTGATGGGCCGATGGGGGTTCCCCCTTTGGCTCCAAAAGGTAACATTTCGATCTCCCATGAGGATCCCCAGGCCACTCTGAATATAGAAGGACAGAAACTAGAATTTCTGCTCCATACTGCAGCCACGCACTGTGTTCCTTCCGCCCGGAAGGGCCCCACTCCAAGAGGGAATGTGCTATTAAAGGGGTGTCAAGAAAGCCAGACACAAAGAAATGCTTTGAGCCTCTGACATGAGAAAAAGGATCAAAACAGCTGCCACGCTCTTTCCTCTATGTACCTGAGCGTCCGGTTCCCCTCTTAGGAAGGGACCTACTAAGTAAGTTGGGGGCTGCGATATATTTAAATAAAGAAAAAGGTGATTCCCAAGGATAAAGGAATAAATGCCCTGGCCATTCTCCACCAGGCCCCGAAAGCCCAGGAACCTGCACCCACAGAAATTCTTGACCAGGTTAACCCGGCTGTTTAGGCACAAGGAAAAGTACGACTTCTTCAGAAGGACAAAGTACGACTCAAAGCAGACCACTGGCCCGGGGTTAAACGATACCCCTTGAAACCTGAGGCTGGCGTCCATCCTAGAAGCACTTCTCAAACGGGGCAGCCTTGTCGCCACCTGGAGCACTCCCGTCCTTGCCATGGAGAGCCTGGGGGAGGGGCAATGCAGACTGTACAAGACTAATGGCCGTGAATGAAGCAGCACAGGATGCACACATGCTGCCCTAACCTCCACCCTGTTGGCCAGTCTCCCAGGATCTAGCAAATAGTACACAATTCTAGAATTAAAGGATGCTTTCTGTTATATTCCCTTGGATCATGACTCCCAGGAGATTTTTGTCTTTGAATGAGAAGATCCTGACACCCATCAGAAATCCCAGTATCGCTGGGCTGTTTTACTGCAAATTTTCAAAAAATCTCCACCCCTTTTTGGGGAATCCCATGCAAAAGACTTGAGGGACCTCCAACTTGGAAAGGGGCTGTTCTACAATATGTAGATGACATTCTAATTGCCAGCCCTGATAAAGAACTTCCAACAGAAATACTCTTCTGACCCTAAACCATCTAGCAAAAAAGAGATACCAAGTACCCCAGAAAGAGGCCCAGATATTCAAACCAGAAGTTAGGTTCCTGGGCCTTCGTATTTCCCGTGACCGAGAAGCCGATGTGCGGAGTGCAGTAACAGCCAGTCCAGCTCTGCCAGGGAACCAGGCTGCGGAGTGACAGGCTTCTATTGGACCTGGATCCCTGGATAACAAACTTTTTGAACACTTTTGAAAATCCAATATGGAGTCACTGTCAGCTGTGACAGTTATGTCAGTCAAATGCTATGTCAAGACTCAGGAATGCCCTTAGGAAGGGCCCAGAAGCCCCAAACCACAAACCTGGACACCCCAATAAGGACTCTGTCTGGACACTGATTTGAGTGGGGCCCCTGCCCACTGTGGGCTATAAAACTCAGAGCTCCAATTATTCGATGCTTGAGCTTGGCTATACCGCGGGTCAGGCTCAGAGCCCTGCTGACAGGGGGAAGGGTACGCAACAAGAATAGGACCATAGCCTGGCCGGTGTGGCTCAGTGGTTGAGGGTTGACCTACGAACCAGGAGGTCATGGTTTGATTTCCAGCCAGGGCACAGCCTGGATGGGTCCATTACTCAGAAAAGAAAATATATGTTGAGAACAAACCAAGGACAGGACATGCTGTGATTTGGTTGCTGTGCCTGGACCCTGACCCTCTCCAGGAGTTTGCCTCAGGGATGCTGACCATCCTCCGGTCCCAGGAACAGGCGGAGCTGTTCTGAACATCATAGAAAATTAACTACCTTGTTATCAGACTTCAGGATCCTGGAAGGAGACAAACAGACCACGGACCCTGCAGCCCTTAGCCTGCCCCTTCCCCTGCACGCAGCCTTTCTTCTTAACCACATGCGATCAGTCGGCTAGTAGAGGAGGTGAGAGCGGAATTTCCAGGATGACCTGCTGCTCTCTCCGTACTGCCAGCGCTGCTGGACTAAACGCTCAGGTGTGACTCATGCCTGCCTCTGTTTAATCTGGCTCACGTAGTGACAAGTGGCCCAGACCCATTTCGTGTCCAGTGTCGCTGCCAGATTTCCAATCCACCCCGAAGGGTGGACCACTGGGCGCTTGAGACCAACGCCCACCTCTCCAGCTGCCGACACTGCCAGTGACTGGGACTTCACCCCGACACTTGCGCTGCTTGCTTCTTTCGCATAAGCTGCCCCTCTCTGCGTGTAACCTGCGTGTAACCCTACTGGTTGGTTGGGGAGGGCTCCCTAACAAACCTGTGGGAAGACACAAGTGTGTGAGCGAACCACTGGGCCTTGAGACCAACGCCCACCTCTCCAGCTGCCGACACTGCCAGTGACTGGGACTTCACCCCGACACTTGCGCTGCTTGCTTCTTTCGCATAAGCTGCCCCTCTCTGCGTGTAACCTGCGTGTAACCCTACTGGTTGGTTGGGGAGGGCTCCCTAACAAACCTGTGGGAAGACACAAGTGTGTGAGCGACTCCTTTGCGGGATGCTCCCCGGCTCGACAACCCTCATTTGGGTTTTATAGCCAAGATAAATGGAAAGGAGCAGAGAGTGCCCCCTTGGGGTGGGGCAAAGAGTGGCAGGGTGCTTTTGAAAAACGTAAGGTGAGCCCTGGCCAGTTGGCTCCGTTGGCTGAGGGTCATCCGTGCACCCATAGGTCACGGGTTCAATTCCGGAGCAGGGCAAATGCCGGGGTTGCAGGCTCCATCCCCAGTGGGCGTGCAGGAGGCAGCCAATCGATGTTTCTCTCTCCCTTCTTGTCTCTAAAATCAATAAAAACATTTTTTTTAAAAGTGAGGCAAAACTACAAGAAGCTCCTGCCCTGGCTTATCTGATTTGAAGGAGCCTTTTGAATTGTCTGTGTCTGAGACTCAAGGCATTGCCCTAGGAATCCTAACTCAAACGCTGAGCCTGTAAGACTTGTGATGGACTATTTTCTAAACAACTTGACCCTGGCACAAGGGTGGCGGCCCTGCCTGCGGGCAGTGGCTACAACTTACATGTTAATATTTGAAGTAGAAAGATTAACAATGAGAAAGCAGCTGACTATATCGACCTCCCACCAGGTAGTCACCGTCCTTGGCTAACAAAATAATTCAATGCCAGGCCATGTTGTTGGATAATCCTAATATCACTACAAAAAGTTGTCACACCCTCAAACCTGCCACTCGATTGCCAACCTCCTTAGGGTTCGAGATCATAACGGCATTGAAATAATTGAGCAAGTGTATACTAGTAGGAAAGACCTTAAGAGTGAGCCGTTAGCCAACTCAGAAGAAAGATCGTTTACTGACGGGAGTAGCTTTATATTATCCAATTAGGAAAGGAGCCCAGGAGTTAGGAGGGCAGGGGCTGCAGCAGTGTCCTCGTTCGACACCACTGAAGCAGGACCTCTTCCCGTGGGACGTCTTCTCAAAAAGCTGAACTCACAGCATTGACCTGAGCCTGGGATTAGGCGAAAACAAAACCCTGACTGTATGTACGGATCCTAAACATGCACGCCCTCTATTCCACGCCCATGGGACTATTTGGCAGGAATGGGGATTGCTGACCGCGGGAAATAAGGAGATAAAATGTGGACCCTCGATCCTAAGCTTATTAGAGACCATCGCAAAACCTAAGGAAATTGCAGCGGCACACAGCAGGGCTGCTAGAGAGAGTACTCGGAGGCGGTAAAAAGGAATAGCCTTGCGGATGCCACAGCGAAAAGAGCAGCTATGAACAAAACGGTCACGTGGCTGGCCCTCCTTCCCAGCATGACTAAATCAACCCACTCCTTATACAGCAAAAATGGCCTCAAAATTGCCCAGGAAAGGGGCTTTAAGGAGACTCCTGTGTCTAAGGAGTGGGTGACAAATGAACATAAAAAAGATATTGTTCCTCACCCTGGTCGGTTTGGCTCAGTGGTTAGAGCGTCGGACTGAGGACCAAAGGGTCTCGGGTTTGATTCCTGGTTAAGGGCATGTATCTGGGTTGCAGGTTTGCTCCCTGGCCCCATTCGGGTGCACACAGGAGGCAACTGGTTGATGTGACTCTCTCACATCGATGTTTCTCTCTCTTTCTCTCTCTCCCTCTCCCTTCCACTCTCTCTAAAAAATGTCCTCAGGTGAGGATTAACACAACAAACCAACAAAAAGAATAATAATAGGTTCTGGTTTGATTTGTAGGACATGTGGCTCTTTTGTCATCTTCTCCAGGAGGCGTCTCTCATCTGAAATTGACAGACATGCTGCTGCATCTTGACCAGTCGCCTCTATTTTCCCCACCGCACAGATTCCCTCACCTTCCTGTCACGGTCCTTCTCCTCAAGATAAGAGATTTCTATTAGCGTTGTTCCTTCATATACCCCCGTGGGCAGACTAGTGCCTGGAACTCAGCAACGTTTAGTGAACATTGGTTGAGTGAGGGGAGGAAGAAGAGAAGAAAGGATGGAAGCAGGTTCAACTGCTTTTGTCCAGCATTGCACAGCAGGCCTGACCCCTGGCAGGACACTGAGTCCTGCCCCCGATGCCCGTGCAGACGTGTGGTCCACGCCCAAAGGTTCTTGCAACTGGGAGCTGCTCCAAAGGTCCAGGGAGCATCATTGGTCCTCGCCAAGGGTCCTCCAAAACCAGTCCTGTCCAAATGGCCCTGCGTTCAAATAGCCCGTAACACGTATGCACACTTTTGGTTTACGAGATGAATACCCTAGGGAATACTATCGTGTTTCATGGATGCCATATGCGTGTGGCTGTGTCTCCTTGGTCGCCTAGCACAGGGGTGAGGTAGATGGGTTCCAATCTTTCAAAAGAACAGGATTTAAGTAGCAAATGTCAAATAATAGTACGTCCATTTTCTGAGGCCACTACTGTTATGTCCTGTCTACCCTGGAGGGTTCAGGACAACGTTCACTCCAGGGCCTCCTTCAGCCACACCCCGATGTCCATCACGTCTACACCCCGAAAACGTCATTCCACCCCAGGGTACTGAGACTTCATTACCGCCAATTTCTATTAAAAACCTGTCTCTGTACAATAAAACCCAATAGTCTAAGACTCTCAAACCTTCCTTTCCAAACCTACCGAGTATTACACAGAAAAGGTGGTGTCTTAGGAGCAGTGACCCCCAACATTTGAATTAAGGGCTAATGTCTGTTTGCTCCATACCTCTAAAATTCACTTATCCATCTCAAAGCACAGCCCGGCCGGGTGGCTCAATGGTTGAGCCTCGACCTATGAACCAGGAGGTCTCGGTTCAATTCCCAGTCAGGGCCCATGTCCGGGTTGTTGGTTCGATCCCCAGTAGGAGGCATGCAGGAGGGAGCTGACCAATGATTTATCTCTTCATTGATGTTTCTATCTCTCTCTCTCCCTCTCCTTTACTCTCCGGAATAAATATCTTTGTTATTCATCTGAGTGCAATTCATAAGCTGCATGGCAAAATATGTATTATGTAAATAAACTGGTTTGCTATATAAAAAAAAAAAAGAAAAGAAAAGAAAAATATCCTCAGGTGAGAATTTAAAAAAATCCTCTCTATATAAAAGCCTAAGTGACCTTTATGCACTGATGCGCACTGACCAATGCAAGAGCTGCCCCCTGGTGGTCAGTGCGCTCCCACAGCCAACCTCTCCCGGCCAACCAACCTCCTGCAGTCCTTCTCCGCTCTCCACCCCCCGCCCACACACACACACACACACACACACACACAGCCAGCCCCAATTGGCCCTGATCCCAGGCCAGGCTGAAGGACCCCACCTGTGCACGAATTCATGCACCAGGCCTCTAGAGTGTGTGTGTGTGTGTGTATAGTTCCTCAAGGTCTAGGTTGGAAAAGAGTAAAAGAAGCTCAGGATTCCACACGTTATGAAAAGTAAACATCGTATGAATGGTTAGTTAGGGTAGAGAAGAATCATGAGAAGAATCACTCATAGAATCATGCAGACACTAGACCTCCAGTCCCACTTTCCAGGCAGGCAGGCCAGGCCCGGAATGTTCCTGGAGAAGACTGGCAGGTAAGGCTACAGTGATGCCCTCTGCTCCTGGACGATCCAAATACGTATTCGCGTGAGTAGGTAACTTTACTGAAGCGTCCCGGGCAGAACCGGAAGGAGCAGTGAAGTGTAAAGGCACGGCTTAAGGACATGCCTAAACCTGGACTCCCCACGGCCTTTCAAAGTGACGATGGGCCAGCTTTCCCAGCGGCGGTAATGCCGGGAGTCGCGTAGGCTCTCCGAGTTAGCTGGGCCTTACAGTTTCCGTGGAGACCACAGTTCTCAGGAACAACAGAACGATGGAATCGATGCTCATAAAGAACCTGGCCAACCTGTGCAGGAAACCCACGAGCCCTGGCTCAGGTTACAACCAACTGCCCTGACCCAGAGCAGGGCAGGCCTAAAGGGATGCTTCAATCAGTCTTTTGAATTAAGGTAAGGCAGACCCTTTTTATACTCCTCCCAAATGTTAGAATGCCCAGACCCATTTATAGAACAGGCTGTTAAACATATTATCCAATTAGGAAACGTAACGGAAAATGTAAATAAATATGCTAATCTGATTTTACCCACACCAGATACCAAACTACACCCATTCCATCCAGGGAACCGGGTATATTTAAAAACCTGGAATCAGGATCCCTGCAAGATCAACTGAACCTAATATGGACAGATCCGCATTTGGTGTTATTCACAACTCATTCTTCTCTTCACCAAGATAAATCTTCCTGGATACATTCCTCTCGAGGGAAGCCATCTATACCCCTAGTGAGAACAAGGACCCAGAGCCACAGCACTCCTGCGAGCCGGGCTGACCTCAAG
Source organism: Myotis brandtii (assembly GCF_000412655.1). Classification (NCBI taxonomy): domain Eukaryota; kingdom Metazoa; phylum Chordata; class Mammalia; order Chiroptera; family Vespertilionidae; genus Myotis; species Myotis brandtii. The sequence goes on from NW_005370731.1 coordinate 1,055,542, forward strand.
CTGCTCTTCAAAAGAAAAGTGATGTTCAGTAGTACATTCCTATTCTCAGGAATCCCAGAACCTAGGGGACTCCAAGACTTTCATGAATTAGGAAGCCAGAGATTTTCACTCCTCTAGTTTAAAGGCATACTCCGTCCATGTTAAGCTGAAAGCAATTACAGAAGTATGACCCTGGTCTCCATTCCCTCAAGAATGAGGACTGAGCTTTGGCCAGAGAGCTCAGCACTGTCCCCATACACCAAGGTTGTGGGGTCAGGGCACATATAAGAACCAACCAATTAATGCATAACTAAGTGAAGCAACAAGTCTCTCCTCTCTCTCTCTCTCTCCCTCCCCTTCACACACACACACATCAATAAAAAAAAGATTTTAAAAAGAATAACAACTGAAGAATCTCAAGGGGTCATTGTTAGATAATAGGACAAGGGTCTCAAGGTCTTACTAAATGCTATTCTCACTACCCCTTAAGATGCAGCTGCAACCAGATGAGCTTGACACAAAAGCCTGAAACCAACAGATGCAAAGAAGAAATCCACGTGTAATTAACCAAACCCAGAAAAGTTTGGCTAACTCCAAGGAGAAATCAACATGCAATTAATCAAATAGTCTCTATTCGCAATGGCTAAGCTTCCCTCTGAGGAGGCAGAGCTTTGGATGCGAATCCCATTTCCTTTACTCACTGCACGTAAATAAAACTACCTAACGACGACCTCGTCTCATTCTTGAATAGACACCCAGGCGGCAAACCCCGTGGTAACTGTGTTGCTTCACACGGCAGAAGGCACTTTGCAGGTGTGATTAAGTTAAAGACCTCGAGATGGGAAATTACCCTGGGTTGTCCAGCAGTCCGTGCAATCACCAGAGTCTGTGAAATTGGAGAACCTTTCCTGGTTATGGTCAGAGGGAGATGTGGCTGTGGAAGGCTGGTCAGAAAGATAGACGCTGCTGCTCTGAGTTTAGGGGCCAGGGGGCAGAGCCAAGGAATGTGGAAGCCTCTGGAAGCTGCTGGGAAGACCAGGAAATGGGTTCTCCCCTAGAGCCTCAGAAGACACAGGCCCGTCCACACCTCAATTTTAGCCCAATGAGACCCCTGTCCAACTTTGGCCTATAAAATTTCCTGGGGCTGGCCCCCAGCATAAATCGGTGGTGATTTCGTTACAATAGAATACTAATGCAACAAAAAAAGATTGTAAACGTTTGCCTTATGACCTCTGCTTCAAATTCTTTCTCTTCTCAGTTTCACTTTTAAACTAATCTATAGTCTCGTCACTGGAAGAGAATAATTGGAATGAGAACTAAGCTTGAAGATAAGGAACCAAAGTTGTAGTTCAGATTTGTACCAACTTGCTATGTGACTCAGAGCCTATTGCATTCCCTCTCTGAGCCTGTAACTAATTATTTTAATTGACAGTTTAATTGAATAAAATATTTAGCTAGGCATTCATTGTTCAGGGGTGTAATCCTTCCCCAATCAAAAAAATCTATTTATACAAAAATTTTAAATATGGATATTTATTCTTTCTGTTCAACTTTTATTTTTTTAAAATATATATTTTATTGATTTTTCACAGAGAGGAAGGAAGAGGGACAGAGAGTTAGAAACATCGACGAGAGAGAAACATCGATCAGCTGCCTCCTGCACACCTCCTCCTGGGGATGTGCCTGCAACCACGGTACATGCCCTTGACTGGAATCAAACCTGGGACCCTCCAGTCCGCAGGCTGAAGCTCTATCCACTGAGCCAAACCGGTTAGGGCTCTTTCTGTTCAACTTTTAGGTAACTGAGAATTTCAGACCCAGTATATACAAATTCCAAGTCATTCCTTGTCACGACCTTGGTGCTTAGAGCTATAAAATTAAAAAGGCAGCAAATATCCCATAGAACAATATCTCTCTTAGAGGGCACAGTACCTGTGCCAAAATAACCCAAGGAAAGAATGAATCCTAAACGTTTCAAGAAAATAAGGAAGGGTGTGTAGAATCCTCATTACTAGAGGAAGTGCTTTTAAATTATTTAAAATGTCACGTATTGCCCATTCAATGACTTGCAGTAACAGGAATAACATTTATAGGCTTTTTCACAGGGTACATACCCATCTAGTTGCTGAGCGTTCATGGTGGAGTCCCGCAGACACCTGGATGCCGGTCATACCTTTGAGACCCACGGAAGTCAGGGAGTCCCTGGGATGTCCTGTTCCTTAAAAGTGGCACATTCCCTCCCAGCACAGTGACCCCCCCAGACTTCCGACATGGGCTCCCGTGGTCCCAGCTGTGTCAGTTCACTCCTTCTGGGTCTGGCTTTCCGACACTAAGAGGTTAGATCTGATGGGCTGGGTAGGCATGACCCAATTAGGAGGCATTTCCGGGTCCAGACGCCTTAGAGGCCACCAGGCCAGCCTAGAGGAGTGGGCCGCTCGCACGATGGCCAGCACCCCCCGGCCCGGCTGTGTGCCCGGAGCAGCCTCAGCAATCGTGACAAGCGAATCTGCCTGTGCCTGTCGGGCCCAGGGCTGCCTGCTGGCAACCACTGCGTGGAAAGGTGGGTTCCATGCCAGCCCCTGGGTTAATGGGGATTTAAGAGCAGGAAAGTGGGGTGTCGTGGCATTTGGTCCCTTTACTCAGGACTGCAGCTGTGGCTGCCGCTTGAATTAGGAGAAACCCTCTCTTGTGAAAGGCCTGGAACCCCTTCGCTGGGGGTCTCCCGCCCTGGGGTCTGAGGTGTTAGTCACTGAACTAGGAAAAGCGCTGTCCCAGGGAGGCATGTTGTGAGGGAAGGGAACGGATTTTTATTTTATTATAAAAGCAGTATGTGTGCATTGTAGAAAGTTAAGAAACACAGGTAAGAAAAAATAACACTCTCTTCCTAACCCCTAGAGATTCCGATTGCTAATACCTTGAATTGGTCTTTTCTACGAGCTCAGCACGTGGCCTGGCCTAGAAGAGAACCCCCTGGGTGTTGAGGACGGAATAGAAATGACTCCTCACCTCTAGTCGGAGGTAGGATGAGGGATCTCTAAGAGAGCGCCGCTCTCAGACTCCAGAGTGGAGGAGGCGGTGGGTAAGAGCACGATCTCTAGCCTATGCGCGCATCCCACTGTAATACCCGTATAAACACAGCCCTTCACCCAGGGCCTGGAGACCCAGTAAGCGGGAACCACTGTTATCATCATGTCATTGTTCCCACACGGGCTCAAGGGTCCCATCTCCTTTCCCCCAAACACCAAGCCCCTCAGCCCAGGGGCTGTAGGCAGAAAAGGTCTCCTAAGAGCAGACTGTGTGACCACCCCCCAAAAGGAGTGAGGCTGCTTTCTTTATAAGCACGGTGTCTTGCCCTGGCTGGTGTGGCTCAGGTGGTTAAGCATTGTCCCCTGCACCAAAAGGTTGCTGGTTCGATTCCCAGTCAGGGCACATGCCCAGGTTGTGGGCTCAATCCCCAGTAGAGGGCATGCAGGAGGCAGCTGATCAGTAATTCTCTCATTATTCTCTAATTCTCTCATTGTTCTCTCTCTCTCTCTCCCTCTCCCTTCCTCTCTAAATAAATCAATTAAAACATTTTTAAAACATATTTTTATTGAATTCAGAGACAGAGGAAGGGAGAGGGAGAGAGATAGAAACATCGATGATGAGAGAGAATCATTGATCAGCTGCCTTCTGCATTACCCCACTGGGGATCTAGCTCAAAAGCTGGGCATGTGCCCTGACTGGGAATCAAACCATGACCTCCCGGTTCATAGGTCAACTCGCAACCACTGAGCCACACCAGCTGGGCTAAAAAATATTTTTTTCTTTAAAAGAACACCATCTTCACAGTGGTCTTTGAGCTTAATTTTGAAATAAATTTTTTAAAAAGCCTGCTTTCATTAGAAAGTTGAGAGAAAAATAAGATTTTGCAGAAAAGGAAATGGAGCCAGAGAGGGTAAGATGCTTGAGGACCACAGCCAGTCACCGTCCCCCAGAAACTCACTTATGTGGCTCTCAACTGTGGAAGGTCACTAAGCAGTTAACAGAGCGGGGACTCGGGGCATCTGGGTTCCAGTCACTGTTGCTCTACTCGCTAGCTGTGTGATCGCGGGCCAGTCACTTCACCTTCCTAAACCTGTTTACTTGTCTATAAAATGGAGATAATTCCTTGCTGGGTTGTAGCCAAGAACAGAGCAATTGTAAACGTGCCTAGCCCAACGTGGACACTGCAGTGACTCAAGAGTGGCCGTTGTGGGTCAAGGGAACAGCTGTTGGTTCACTCAGGCCCAGAGGCAGGAGCTGGGGAGGGAGGGGGTGTCCTGATGCCTAGCCCAACGTGGACACTGCAGTAACTCAGAGTGGCCGTTTTGGGTCAAGGCAACAGCTGTTGGTTCACTCATGCCCAGAGGCAGGAGCTGGGGAGGGAGGGGGTGTCCTGGGTGGGAGATCCTGGGCGTCAGACTCCTCTTTGGGAAGCAGAGTCCTCAGTTCCGCTCCCAACTGCTCCGAAAGGGTGCCGGCATCTAGGGCACACTGACATCGACTGTAGGTTACGGAGGAAACGGTGCACAGCACACTGAAGTCAGACTGTGTGGATTCCAATCTGCCTCTACTGTCCACTGTGGGACCTCGGACAAGTGACTCAACTTCTCCGTGCCTCAGCGTTCTCATTTGTAAAACATACTTCCCTCACGGAGTTGCTGAAACGATTTTGTGAAATTATGCATGTAGAGCTTTTAGACGATTACCTGGCTCAATATTAGCTATTTTGTTTTATAGATTCCAAAACTACTCTTAGATCTAAGTTGGAGTTAAGGTTGAGATTCTCACTCCAGTTGAATAACAATGGACAGAATCTATTGCTTCCTAAGGAGGACAGGTGTCATTAACTTCGGGGCTGGGTCCAAGTTGAATTGCACAGCTGAGAGGAGAGGACTGAGTTAGTAAGTGTCGACAAAAGGATGGCAGGATTTGGTTGTTTTGTCTTCTACGTGCTACATTTTTAAAGTTGAGGCTTAAAGGGAGAGACCAAGATGGCGGCATAGGTAAACACCGGAGACTGCTGCCGCAAACAACCACTTCAAAAATACAACTAAAAGACGGAACGGACATCACCCAGAACCACAGGAAGGCTGGCTGAGGAGAGACTCTTCAACTAGAAGGAAAAATAACAGCACACCGAGGCTCAGAGGAGGCGCAGTGTGGAAAAAACTCAGGTGCGGAGGTGCGCGCGCAAAGCGGGCTGGTGGCTGAGAGCGCGGTTGTCGTTTTCGGTCAGGGGGGAGTCTGGGGGAAAAAAGAGGAACAAATGTAACCTGAACAATAAAGATTTAATTAAAAAAAAAAAGTTGAGGCTTAAAAACTAAGCTCTCTCTGCACTCAAGGAAAAGGAAACCAGTTTTATTGGAAATGGGCTCAGAGTTTAGTGTTCTTATTCCACTTATTCTTTCAGTGGAATAAGAAGAGCTTGAGGGGAGCGGCAGAGGGTCTTGGAGAAGTTGATGACAGGAGATGGAGAAGTCCCCTGGCCTGCGATGGGAGAGAGGAAGGCCTGGTCCATGTGTGGCCCTGCTCCATGGAAGTAGCCAGTCCTGGGAGCAGGTGGCTACCTGATGTCCCGGGAAACGTGGGATCCTATGAACTAGGAGTTTCAGCCAGCCCCGAGATCCCAGTGCCCCACGTGGTACAGGGCAGGAGGCATCCACTTTAAGGAGCCACGGTGGGCGTGGACAGTGATGCCCACAGCAACCAAGATGAACCTGTGGGTCGCGAACAATGAAAATACATCCTGCATATCAGATATTTACATTACGATTCATAACAGTAGCAAAATTACAGTTATGAAGTAGCAACGAAAATAATTTTATAGTTGAGGGTCACCACAACATGAGGAACTGTATTAAAAGGGTTGCGGCATTAGGAAGGTTGAGAACCACTGGATTAGGCTTTCCCCGGCACTGACACCAAGTGTGAAAGCAAACACACACACACACACCCGCACACACCCACAGAAACCGTGGCTATCCAAGCAACACCTGGATCCTGGTATGCCCTTGAGGAAAAGTCCAACAGTGACTGAAAGAGGGTTTCTGTTTAAGTCACAAGTAGTTTTAGAGAAATATTTGTTTAAATTACTTGAATATTGTTTGAACTCAAAACAACTTAACTAGCCCCACATGTTTTGTCCAGTGGCTACAGTCCTTTCTTCAGCTTCCTCGCCCATTCCTCACCCCGTTTACTTCCAGACTTGGAAAGTAGGTGGTCTTCGGAACAACAACTTAACTAGCCCCACATTTTTGTCCAGTGGCTACATTCCTTTCTTCAGCTTCCTCGCCCATTCCTCACCCAGTTTACTTCCAGACTTGGAAAGTAGGTGGTCTTCGGAATTAGACAGACTTTCAGCCGCCCATTGTCTTCACTAGCAGAGAAGTGCAAGCAAGGATCCCGGAACGCTGGTGAACCTTGAACCCATGGCAAGGGCCTGAGTTATGAACCGACTGTCTAGTCCAGACAATGGGGGCTCAAGTTATTTCCTGATCAAATAATCTCAGAGTAAATCCTTCTAATATTTACTGACCTTTAAGATAATCTGTCTGTTACCGCAATTACCTAAGAGCTAGATGTGTATCCACAATTGAATAAAAGGCTGGCAAGGCCTGGGCACCAGTGGAAGTCCTTCCCCTTGAGTTGGGCTTGCCCGCCTGGACCCCAATATTTCCAAATTATTATTTGTCTCGTCTCTTTCATTTGCGTGCAGCCCCTCTTCCAGATCCTGAACCCTGAACCACGCGGGACGTGGGGGAACATTCACAGGTCCAGTCTAGGTTCCGTCACTAGCTGCATCACCCTGGACAAGCTACTGTACTTAACTTTTCTGCACCTGTTTCTTCATCAGTAAAATGATGTGTTTCCTCGTAGGAGTTGTTAGAAGAGTGAAATGGAATAGAGTGGTTTCCAAACTAGGTCCTGGAGAACCTCAAATCAATCTAGTGTTTTCCAAACCTCATGCACATTCCTTAGGCATATTTGTGTACCACTCTATTATTTACTTAATCTCCTTCCTTAAAAATACCAACTCACGACCTGGCCTGGTAGCTCAGTTGGTTAGAGCATCATGCTGAAACGCCAAGGTTGTGTGTTTGACCCATTGTCAGGGCACGTACAAGAAGCAACCAATGAGCGCATAAATACCTGCAGCAAATCAATGTTTCTCTCTCCCTTTCTCTATCTAAAAATCAATAAATAAAAAATTTAAAATATAAATATAAACTCATTTTTATGGAAATGAACTTATTCAAAAAGGAAACAATGTTACTACCATATATTGGAAATACTTATTGCTTACCCTAGAGTAGTAAAAATAAATACAACAAAATCAAAACACTGCTATTCAATTCTAGCTGGCTCTGGTTATAAGCCAAAGCTCGTAGCTCAAAGCCTGGACTTCGTTTTAAAAAGATGATCTCAGTCACAAAAGGCCACCTATGGACTTCTACAGACAGAAGTAGATGAGTGACAGTCCAGGGCGGGGTGGGAAGTCGGATGGGAGTTACTGCTAATGAGCGCGGTTTCTTTTGAGGGTGTTGAAAATGTTCTAAACTGTGGTGGTAGTTGCACAATTCTGTGTATGTACTGAATTGTACACTTTAAATGGGTGAACTGTATAGTGAGTTATATCTCCGTGAAGCTGTTACAAAAAAGAAAGATGTTAAATCTGTTTCTTGCTCCTTGAGTAAATGAAGGGGTGCAAAGATCCCTGAGCCGGGACCGCCAGGGCTGTGACACCCCTCCCCATCATCTCCTGGTGGTAAACTTTGCCCCTTTGTGAGAGGGTTTAGCTGTAATCACTCAATGTTAGCTAATATTCCCCCAAGCAGCTCTGTCAGTCAAGTCAAACTTGGGTTTATTCCTCCCTACCCAGCAACGGACCAGCATCACGACTGGAGAAAATCGCCCGGCCCGTTTGTTACCTGTAAAGTGTGACAGCACCTGCCCTGGAGGGTGTAATAAAGGTGGGGGAGATGTGTAGGTCCCGCTCCTGACACACAGCTCTCAACAGTGGTGAGGCAGGATGGGAAGAACCTAGGAAAATTCCTTGGCAAGTGGGATGGGAACACTGAGGCAGGATCATTGAACAAGGCCAACAATTTGACCAATTTACAGCCAGCTAGTAAACTGCAAGACGTAATCTTCCCTAACCAAGGACACGTGAGGGCAAATGGTTTATACCTCCCCCCCCTCCCCCAGAGCAGAGAGAATAAATAGCTTAAATCAGCCTGGTCAGGGAGACAGGTAACAGAGACCCAATCAGTGCCATTTGTGCCAGCCAAACCCAAGGACGGATGAAGTCAAGGGAACAAATAACAAAAACCCGACAGACCCAAGATAAAAGCAAAGCCATGGAGCTAACCAAGTAATCAACATATTGCAGGACACACCTGGAAAACCAATGACTCTCCTGCTGGAACCCTCCCCTAAGACCGCACCCATGATTCCTGCACAAAAGAGTTAAAAACCCTCAGGACCAAGGGCTCTCGGTGGAGCATTTCCGTTACTTTCCGCAGGCATGAGCTTTTTACTTTCTTTCTCCTAAAATTTAAAAAAAAAATGTTTTTTTGTTTTGTTAATTCTAACCTGAGGATATTTTTTTCCATTGCATTTTAGAGAGTGGAAGGGAGGGAGGTTGGGAGCGGGGAGAGAAGAGAGAGAGAAACATCGATGTGAGAGAGACACAGTGACTGGTCGCCTCTCACACCGGTCAGCTGGGGCCAGGGTGACCCTGCAGCCCAGGAAGGTGCCCTCGCGCGGGAGCCGGACCCAGGACCCTTGCTGTGCAGCCCGAAGCTCCAACACGGAGTCTGTGCTCTCCTACAATCCTGTGTCCTCTCAACACTTGCAACCGGCGGCCGCTCGTCCTGGGCTCCCCCGGACCCCGTCCCCAAGGCCCCCTTTGCTCGGACGCTCACCGAGCGGGCAGCAGCCCCGTTGGCTCCTTCCTTCCCACGGCGTTTCCAGAGCCAAAGCTGCCCTGCCCGTTTCTCCCGCTGCTTCTTCTCCCCTAAGCCCGTCCCTGTGGCACTGCCCCCGCTGCAATGAACGGACTCTCAGGGTCACCAGGACTCACGCGGTGAAATATTCCTGCAGGAAATCAAGAACCCACGCGCTACCAGCCCGACCCGCTCTCGGGGTCCTTCCCCAGGACAGCGGCGCTTAGACACACCCCGATCCAGCAGAAGCGGCGCTAGCGCTCCAGGCCAGTGCAGTGGACCGTGCCTCCGCCCGACCGGATACCCTAGCGGGAAAGCAGGCCTTTGCACGCCAAGGTCATCGTTCCGGGCTCAGCCTCCTCGGCTGTATGATGGGGACGCTGCGGATCCCCCGGGGCAAGGACAAGAACCCGCTGTCCCCGATCCTCACGCCGGGAAACCAAGGACCAGAGGGGCTCACACGCTGCCGGGACATGTCGGCAGGGGCACAGCCCAGGAGACCCGCTCAC
>NW_005370731.1:1065262-1077116 GCF_000412655.1 Myotis brandtii
CGGCCGCGCTCACAGCCGCCGGACCAGCGCGGGCGCCCCGTTGGGGCAGTTTTCATGGATCCCACCCGCCTCACAACATCTTCAAAGATGTACATTAACTCCTCAGCGGGGTTGTCACACACTGCAGGCAGTGCTACTTTCTTTCCTTCGGCACTGCACTTCCTAAATTCCCTAGCGGTGAGTCTAAAAGTGAAAGGTGGAAATATTCACTTTCCAGCCATTTGGTTCACACACAGCGTCTCAGATGCCGGCCGTTCCTGACAAGGTTGACAGACGGACGGCCCAGAGATGAGGAAAAGATGGTTGGCTTCATGTTTCAGAGGCCAAAAGGCCCAGGCGGGTAAGTGCCTGCCCGAGGCCCCTCAGCCGATCGGTCGGACCTGGAAAAGCCCATCCCCACCCTGGGTCTGGGCCCGTCCCCACCACAGCTCCCTCCCAGAGCTGCCGGGAGACGGAGGGACCAGCCGCAAAGCCACTGCCACCAGAAAGCCCCGAACAAATGCGCGGGATGGAGAGGAAGCGAACTAATGCGCGGGGGCAGAAATGCGCGGGGTGGAGAGGAAGCGAACAAATGCGCGGGATGGAGAGGAAGCGAACAAATGCACGGGGTTGGAGAGGAAGCGAACAAATGCGCGGGATGGAGAGGAAGAGTCTGCCCCGTGCAGGGCAGAGGCGCCCACCAGACACGGCCCTGCCCTGCAGCAGTGCAGGCGCCCGTCCCGGTGTGGGGACTGCGGTGGCTGCGTGAGCCTGGTCCGCGTGCGCCTTCTGAAAGTGGGGAGCCACAGGGTGGGCCACTGTGAGATGGGCCTGAGCTCAGGGAGGCCTGGGTCTCCAGGAGGACGGAGGGCCCAGTGCTGTCAGAGAAACGCAAGCAGAAGAGGGGTGGAGAAAGGGACGTGTGCTTATTTTGTTCTTTCATCCGTTTACCCTGAATGAACACCTAGATAGACCCCAGGACAGCTGTAGCCCTCGGCCTCATTCTAGCCGGGGAAGTGAGATGGCAAGCAAAAGGGGAGGTCCAGTGACTAGTCTGAGCGTCAGGGAACCTTCCTGAAGAAGGTCAGAGCTAAGCCAAGGCCTGAAAGATAAGCAGGCACTGGCCAGGAAGAAAGGAAGGGAAGTTACCCAGGCCAGGGAACAGCAGGTGCCCAGAGAGGACTACTTCCGTGTGTTGCAGGGTAAGGGGAGAGGAGTGAGAGATGGGCAGGGGCCACGCTGAGCAAGTTTGGTGGGAGAACTGCATGGGCAAAGGCAGCTGTGAAAGGGAACCATGAGGCCCCGTGGCCGGAGGGCAGGAAGTGGCATGAGCATTCTGGAACAGTAGCTGAAGAGGCTGAGGAGGTAAGCAGAGACCTGCACCTGGAAGGCCTACAGTGCCTGGCTGCAGGGCCCGGACATTAGCCGGCAGGCCATGCAAATGGACACAAATGAGGACTAAGACACTAAGGAGCAGTGGGGATTGTGGCGACAGGAACGCACGCTCTGTCTCTGCGGCAGCCAGCGCTCCACCACCCCTGGTGATTACCACGCCTGGAGGCAGCCGCAATGTCTCAGACCATCTGCTCATCAAAAAGAGCTGAGAGTTCAGATTTTTTTTATATGAAATCACTTGATTTTAAATGTTTGCAATATATTCAACACCAGGTAAGCCAAGCAGATCATATCGATAGGCCAGTGGTTCCCAAACTCTATCACCTGTGGAGCTTTTACAAATCCCAATGCCCACGTCACCTCCCACACCAATGAAAGTGTCTGGGGCAGGAGCCAGGTATGAAATCCCAGGCAGTTTCAATGTGCAGCAAGTTTGAGAACCAGTGCTGTAGGCTAAGTACAGGCAAACCTCATTTTATTGTGCCTCAGAGGTGTTGCGGTTTTTACAAACAGAAGGCAAGACCCTCCACCAGCAAAAAGATCATGACTCGCTTTCTTGTGGTACTTGCTTTATTATGGTGGTTTGTGGTGGGACCCCAAAATCGGAGTACACCTGTGTGTCATTTGGGTTGCCAGGCAAAGGCAAGGGGAGCCTTGGGGAGTTCAGAGCAGGGGAGGAACAGACCAGTTTAGTTTCAGGAAAATCAGTCCTTAGGAGGAAGGCAGTGCAGTCTGGGGTGAGAAGGGGCAGTGGTGGGATCCTGCTAGTGACCAACCATCCCAGTTTGCCCAGGACTGAGTGGTTTCTTGGGACATGGAACTTGAAGTGCTTCGTCACTCTAGATCCTGCCCCTGATATAGTTCTGTCTCCCCAGATTTCTGGGGACTGATGCCACAAACTCTACATTCTAAAAGGGTCCCTAAGAAAGGGTCCTGTGTCTCCTTGGGGTACACTCACCTGGGGCGCTGAGCCCCAGGCCTGACAGGCTTGTCCAGGGAGCTAGAAACGGAGAGGAGTTAGAGCCATCTGTTCTCCACCTGGCAGAGCAATCCGAGTCAAACCCAACTCTGGAATACCACCAAGCAATAGAAAGGGACAGACTAAGGATCCAGGCAACAGTATGGATGCCTCTCAAAAACATTATGCTGCCCTAACCGGTTTGGCTCAGTGGATAGAGCATCGGCCTGCGGACTGAAAGGTCCCAGGTTCGATTCCGGTCAAGGGCATGTACCTTGGTTGTGGGCACATCCCCAGTAGGAGGTGTGCAGGAGGCAGCTGATCGATGTTTCTCTCTCATCGATGTTTCTAACTCTCTATCTCCCTTCCTCTCTGTAAAAAATCAATAAAATATATTTTAAAAAAACACACATTATGCTGAGTGAACGAATAGATGCAAATGAGCACATACTGCATAAGTCCATGCATATGAACATGTACAACAGGTGAACCTCGTCAAAACCAAAATCAGAACAATGGTTGCCTCTGGGAAGTTGGGACAGAAAGGGGGGACAAGGGCAACAGGAAGGGGCAACAGGAATTGGGGGAAGATAGTGATGTATTTGATAAGGGCTTGTGTTATGCAGATGTATGCATGTGTTGAAACTGACTGAATCATACAGTTAACAACTGGGCATTTCATTATATGGATATTTTGCCTCAACAGAAAAGAAAAACAAACTTATAAGTAAACTAGAGGCCTGGTGCCTCTAGTTTGTGCATGGGTAGGGTCCCTTGGCCTGGCTGGCAATCCAATTGGGCTGGCCAGCTTGGGTGGGGAGGCGGGGAGAGGGAGGGGAAGGGACACCGTGGGAGGTTGGCTGTGGGAACACACTTGACCACCAGGGGGAAGCTCCTGCATTGAGTGTCTGCCCCCTGGTGGTCAGTGCACATCATAGCCACCGGTCAATCAGTCATTCGGTGGTTCAGTCACTTGGGTATATATAGACTAGAGGCCCAGTGCATGAAATTCGTGCACTCGGGGGTGGGGGAGGGTCCCTCAGCCCGGCCTGAGCCCTCTCACAGTCCAGGAGCCCTCAGGGGATGTCTGACTGACAGCTTAGGCCCGCTCCCTGCGGGGGGCGGGCCTAAGCCGTCAGTCAGACATCCTTAGTGCTGCCACAGGGATGGGAGAGACTCCCACCATGGCTGCTGCGCTCCCAGCCATGAACCTGGCTTCTGGCTGAAAGGCGTTCCCCTGTGGGAGTGCACTGACCACCAGGGGGCAGCTCCTGCGTTGAGCATCTGCCCCCTGGTGGTCAGTGCGCGTCATAGCGACCGGTCATTCTGCCGTTCGGTCGATTTGCATATTAGCCTTTTATTATATAGGATATTAGTTGGGGAATCTAAGTCTGATCATGTCATCCTCTGCTGAGACCCCTTCAATAATTCTTCATCTCTTCCAGGGTAAAACCCAAAGCCCTGACGATGGCCTCCAACAGAATGACCATACACTCTGGTTACCCCAGGTGTCACCTGTTATCTGGGCATAATTATAAATGCATCATCCTCTTTTATTCTCAAAGTTTGAACGACAGAATATGTGCCTGCCTTGCCTATGAGGCCCTCCCTGACCTGACCTCATTTCCCTCCAACATACCTCTCTCTCTCTCCTTCCTCTCTCCCTCCCTCAGCTCCAGCCACACTGATCTCATTGCCAGGCATGCTCCCCCTCAGGACCTTTGCATTGGCTGTTCCATCTGCCCAGGATTCTCTTCCCCCAGATATCTGCATGGCTCTCTCCCTTACCTCCTTCAAGCTTTTCTTTAAATGTCTCTTAGTATGGCCTTCCCTGAGCTCCCCATTTAAAATTGCAATCCATTCTTTCCCCATCTTCCTTACTCTGTTTTTTAAAAAGTAGTTATAACTTCCTACATATGATATAATTTACTGAAAGTAAGCTCCATGAGGCAGGGATATTTTCTATTTTATGTTGTATCCCCAGGGCCTAGAAAAGTACCCAGCAAGCAGTACCCACAATACATGTTGCTGTGAATAAAGGAATTCCCCTCCCTAGTGGAGCTCACAGTCCGGTGCCAAAGCAAACCCAGACCATCAGGACAATAACCAGTGCTCCATGAAATGGCAGAAGAGGGGCAGGGGGCATGAAAGGAAAGACCCCGCCAGGAAGCAGAGGCTTGAAAAACAAGAAGGCATCTGCCAGCGGAAGAGGGGATGAGAGGGGCCCTCTGGACAGAGCAAATAGCATGGGCTAAGCCTCAGAGATGAAAAACAGCGAGTGCATTTGGGAGCGATTATAAGCAGCTCTGAGGGCAGCTGTGCAGGGTGGCGTGTCAGAGTGTGGGCTCCGTCCTGCAGGTAATGCGAACTGGAGGGTTCTAACCCAGGGCAGCAGCATGAACAGGTTCGGGTTTCTGAGACTGCCCACCTGCTCTGCAGAGAACGGACTGGGGGTGGGCAAGAGTGAAGCAGGGAAACCTACAGAGAGGCACCCAGGAAACAGCGGGGCCCTAGAGAAAGGGGCGTAGGGGAGGGTACTTAGAACAGAGACTTAATGGGACATGATAACACATGGGACATTGACTGTGACTTCTGGATGCTCCCATCTGAGCCAACTCCTGGCATTGGGTGGGGGGGGGCTACTTCCCTGCACAGGGGATGGTGGAAACACGTTAGGAGAAGGCAGAGGCTGAGGGTCTGGGACATCCAGGGGAGAAGTCTAAAGGCATCTGCTCTTGAGTCTGGAGGTGGGGGCAGAACTTGGAGGCAGAGATTCAAGGAGTAGCTGGGACCCAGCAGGGAGAAGAGCTCCATGGAGAGAAGAGCTAGGCCAGGGCAAGAGGGATTTAAGGGATCAGGAAGAAGAGAGAGTGACAGAGGGAGAGTAGCACTGGGGCCCCAGAGCCAGGGATAGAGAGTATGGTCAGGGGGAGGGGTGGGGTGGGCATGGTAAGGTGATGTTAGGGGTGTGGCTATGGAAAAGGTGGCTTTTATCCCAGGTCACTAGTAGGGGAGTAGGGGTTGCATAGGCCTGGGCTAAAGAACAGATGCCTGGGGCTTGGGAGCTGGGACCAGGAGGAGGACAGGAATCAGGGAGACTCAAGCTTTAGCCTTTCAAGGCTGTTCAGAAATGGACTCCTCCTCCCCAGTCTGACTGACAGGCAAGCCTCTGGCCTCTATCCCTAAACCCTAGTATCCTCATCTGTAAAATGGGGTAACGGGAAAAACAGCTGCCATTTATTGAGCACTTACTATGTGCCAAGCCAAGGACTCTCTCTCTATGTATAGCCTCATTTAATCCTCACAATAGTCTCACCAGGTGAATGTTACAGATAAGAAAACGGAGGCACAGAGATAAGTCTCTTGTTCAAGGTAACACAGTGATTGAATGGAGACACCAAGATTCAGACCCAGAGCCTGAATTCTGGACCATAATACTGTACTACTGACCCATACAAGGCACTTTACAGAGCACTCTCATCACCTCATGGGGTGGTTGAGGGGAATAATGAGATGACCCACACACCCAGAAAATGGCTGAGATTATTGGTGAGGCTGAATGATGCCCTCCAAAGATGTGCATGCCCCAATCCCAGAACTGGGGACTATGTTACTGTATCCACCAAATGAGACTTTGCAGCTGTGATTAAATTAAGGGCCTTGCCCTGGCCGGTTTGGCTCAGTGGATACAGCGTCAGCCTGCGGACTGAAGGGTCCCAGGTTCGATTCCGGCCAAGGGCATGTACCTTGGTTGCGGGCACATCCCCAGTGGGGGGGCGAGCAGGAGGCAGCTGATTGATGCTTCTCTCTCATTGATGTTTCTAACTCTCTGTCCCTCTCCCTTCCTCTCTGTAAAAAATCAATAAAATATATTCAAAAAAATAAATAAATAAATAAATTAAGGGCCTTGAGACGGGAAGATTATCCTGGGTCATCCAGGTCCAATGTCATCACACGGGTCCTTAGAAAAGGGAGGCAGGAGAAAGACAGAAAAGGAGACGTGCTGATGGAAGGAGAGAGGGGGTGTGGGGGGGGAGAGATGCTATGCTGCTAGGTTTGAAGATGAACGGAGCCAAAAAATGCAGGAGGTCTGCAGAAACGGGAGAAGGCAGGGAAACGTTCTCCCCATGAGCCGCGGGAAGGAACCAGCCCCGCCGACACCCAGACTTTAACCCAGCCGGCAAACTACGGCCCTCGGGCCGTTTGAAATGAATAAAACTAAAAAAAAAAAAGACCGTACCCTTTTATGTAATGATGTTTACTTTGAATTTATATTAGTTCACACAAACACTCCATCCATGCTTTTGTTCCGGCCCTCCGGTCCAGTTTAAGAACCCATTGTGGCCCTCGAGTCAAAAAGTTTGCCCACCCCTGCTTTAACCCGTTAACACTTACTTTGGACTTCTGACCTCTAGGCAGTAAGTTAATAAATTTGTGTTGTTTTTAGCCACTAAGTTTGTGGTATTTTGTTATAGCAGCAACAGAAAATGAATATATCACATCACTACACAC
This sequence comes from Myotis brandtii, assembly GCF_000412655.1. Lineage (NCBI taxonomy): Eukaryota > Metazoa > Chordata > Mammalia > Chiroptera > Vespertilionidae > Myotis > Myotis brandtii. Next base: position 1,072,107 of record NW_005370731.1, read on the forward strand.
CTGGCTCCCCTGGCCAGCTCTGGCTCAACTGCTACTGCAGCTGCTGTCGTGAATCACCCTTATATTTTTTAATAGTTCTTTAAAGTCCCAATTTGATTCTCTGTGAACCTCAGTCTCTTCCTTTGTTAAAAATAAAAATAGGGCTGGGCCTGGCCAGATGGCTCAGTTGATTGGAGCGTCACCCTGTACACTGAGAGGTTGGGGGTTTGATTCCCAGTCAGGGCACATACCTAGGTTGCGCCGGGCTTGGTCCCTGGTCGGGGCGCATATGGGAGGCAACCGGCCAATGTGTCTCTTTCACATCGATGTTTCTCTCTTTCCCTTCCTCTCTCTAAAATCAATAAACATATTTTCAGGTGAGGATTTAAAAAATAATAATAAAATAAAATATAAAAGTAGGGCTAATACACCTGACCCTAACTCTTTTGTAGGCACAGAATAATGACGGTGCTTTACATTATCTGAAGGTTCCCATAAACCACCGGGACAGATGAGGTCTAGTTATTGCCCCCATGGCTCAGATGAACAAATTAAGGGGAGGGAAATAGCCCATGCAGAGCCACACAGCTAGTAACAGAGCCAGGACTTGGACCAGGACTTCTGACTTCAGTTCTAGCACACTGAGGTTCATGTCTCAGAGCTTAGCTCATGTGCCACCTCCTCAGAGAAGCCTTCCTGGATAGCCTCAGCCCATTCATTCATTCATTCATTCACCAAACAGTTGCTATGACAGCTCTGTGCCCAGTTGGTGCTAAGAAAACTGGGGACCAAGTTCTGCCCTCAGAAGCTCACACCTTGTGAAGAAGACACACAAACCAGCCAGCCCAAACAGCCTGATAAATACTGAGGCAAAGGGAAGGAAGCACAGAGGGAGCCCAAAAGAAGGGAACCCGACTATGCCTGGGGCCAAGGAAGGCTTTCTGGAGGAGGTGGTGATGGAGCTGGGGACAAATAAGACTCAACCCCGAGTGTGGGCAGGTTCCAGAGGAGGAATGACTGCGCAGAGGCAGCGAGGTACGATGCTGCAGCTTCCTGAGGGCAGCAGACGGGTTGGGCCATCCCGGGCCCCGAAGTCCCTCTTGGCCTCCATTTCCCTGTGTATGGATGGGAATCGTGGGCCTTGGTGCCCAGAGCTTTGGCCATTGCTGGGCCCAGGTCCCTGGATTCCTCCTCTGGCTGAAGGTCAGGAAGGGTCAAAGGTCAGGGGTACAGGGCAGGGTGGAGGGAGCGTCAGGGAGACAGGGTCCTGGCTCAAGCCCCCATTCCATGTCCGACTCATGGTGTGACTATAGGAAGATCCTCTCAGAGCTTCAAGTGACACCATCTGAGAAGTGGAGCAGGAGACAAAGCTGGCTCCACAGACCTCCCCAGCCCTGACCGGGAAATGACGTGACACAAAATTACAAAAGGGTCTTTATTTGTAAAAAATCAAAGGGGCCCCTGGGGCAACAGGAAAGACAGACCAGCTTCTCAGGGGTCGGGGGCATTGGGGCAGATGCGCTTGAGTGGGGGGGCGCCCTCCGAGTCCTCGGTGTCACCCTGGGCTGCCTCGGGGACAGGTGGCACTGGCTCAAAGACAGGGTAAGCTTCGGGGGCCTGGAGAGGAAGGGCGGACAGGCATGAGCTCCCCCGGGCCCAGGAGTGCAGCCTCCTCGCCTCTGCTTTCTCCAAAGCCTCCACTCCATGCCCCTCCCGGACCCAGGAGTCTAGCCCAGAGCCAGGGACCCAGAATGCAGATTAAATGGGGGACTGGACATAACACATACTGTTTTGGGGAAAGAAACTGGTATTTGGTATTTCTGGGAAATACATCAAGGTAGTCCCTGTAGGAAGTCAACTTTGTGGGGGACTTTCTTAAGCTCATTGTATCATTTACCGTTTTAAAAAATAATACTTGGAGGAGCACCATGATCTTTTCAGGCTTTTAATGGTCTTAGGTCAGCCCTGAGCTGGCCCGCAGGACTCTGTTTCTAAGACACCCTTTCCTTTTCCGTCCCGAGATCCCAGCTCTGAGCCCTCAGCTGTGTCTGAGTCCGCATTTCCCCCCCAGACCTCAGGAGCGCAGCCCCCAAGCCTTGTGCTGCCCCCGAGCCCCATTCCCTCCAAGACCCGGGAGTCCAGCCTTCTGGCCTCTCTCACCTCAGCCTCCAGCAACTCTGGGACAGGCTCCTCCTTGGTCAGCATTGGGGGTTCATCGGTGCCGCCTGCAGTGATACCCCCGGGATCTGGAACGTCAAGGTAACAGATAGTCCCTGAGCAGCCGCTCTGAGCCACAGCACAGGCCGGGGGGAAACAAACACCAGTCACATAAGCCCCGGCTGTGGGAGCACCAGGAGGGAGCCAGCACCTGGCTGCACCCAGGAAAAGACACGGGAAGGACATTAGCTGGGATCCTGATGGGTGAGTAAGATCTGACCAGGCAGATGGGGAGGTGGAGCGCATGTTAGGCAGAGGGAACAGGCACTTCGGGAGCACAGATTCTGGGGTTGGACTGCCGGGGTTCAAATCCTAACCTTGGGCTAGTGACCTAATTTCTCTGGACCTCAGTTTCCCCGCCTGTAAAATGTAGGTAGTTAATAGTAGCTGCCACATGAGCCTGTGTGAGGATGAAATGAGATAATACAGGTAAAGTCCTTAGCACTGTGTCTGGCACATAGTTAACTGGTGCTCAATCCAGGCCACTTATTGTTTTTATATTAGTAAAGGTCCAGAAGCACACGGCACAATCTAGACACAGCCATAGGCCCAAATCATGGTGTTCCTGAAAGGGAACAATGAGGTCACGAGGGCACGGTTCACAAAGGGCCCAGAGTGGCAAGCTGGGAGCCACTGAAGCCTGCGAGCAGGAAAATGACCCCGTCAAACTTGTGCTTTAGAAAAAGTCGCTCCGTCAGCTACGTGGAGGTGACTGAGGGAAAGGAGACCTGCAAGGAGGCTGGAGTTCGGTGAGGATGAGAGGTGACAGAGGCTGGGGAGGGAGAGGGAGGTGGGCGATGCTGGGAGGAGGTACTGACCAGCTAGGGCCTTGACTATATGGAAAAAAGAGAAGCTGAGGAGCACTCGTGCTCAAGGCTGGTGAGCTGGGCGGTCAGTTTCTCATCTATAAATGGTGATGATAATCCTCATAGGGTTGTAGTAGGGATTAAAGGAGATAAAATAAAACATGTAAAAAGCTTAGAAGAGTGCCTGTCACACAGTAAGAGCTCAATAAGTATTAGCTGTCACTATCACATATTATTAATTACTCTTAAGATTAGCACTGTTATTGATTTCGAAACAAATATTTATTGAGCACCTACTATGTGCCACGTGGTGTTCTGAAGACACAGTAGCAAACAAGGTCAATATGGACCCAACATTCAGGCAGCTGACGTGAGGTGGACGAGGGAAAGAACGACACTTAGGTAATCATTAAATTTACATGAAAATCCCAGTGATAAGTTATCAACAGACCAGAAGTCAAGAGAAAGGTCCCTGACCTTCCGCGGGAGTCAGGAAGTCCTCCTGAGGAGGCACCGGAAGAGGGGGAGCAGGTACAGGGATAAGCTGGTGGCTTCAACCTTGGAGAGGACAAGACTCAGAAGGGAGGGCTCCTGGGTGGCACCTGGTCCTACCTCTCTCCTGGCCTAGCCGTGGAGGCTGGGCTTCCTCCGGGACCCCTTCCGGTGGTCCGGAAGGTGAGGCAGGGCGGCTGGGCTGCGGGGTGCCGCCAGGGCTGGGCTCAGTGCCCTTTTGCAGGGAGCCTTCCGAATGGAAACTCTGGTTACTGTTCTCATCTGTGAGAGCAAAAGTCGAGAGGGTTGGGCCTGAGGTCCCCAGTCCCCTCCTTCAATCCCATAGCCCCCCCCTCCCCCCCCAAGTCCCAGGATCCCTACATACCATTGAGATCAAGCAGAATGAGGGGACCACCCCCTCGGGGGCTGGCACCCCTACCCCGACGCTCCCGACCTCGGGATCTCTCTGCCCCGCCACCTGCCCTCCGTCGCTCCTGGGGATTAGAGGGGTAAGGATCAGAGTCAGCGCTTGCAAAGCCCCCACCCTACAAAAAAGTAAGCGGAGGCCAGAGAAGCGAAAGGCCCTGCGTGAGGTGACGAGGTGGTGCACACGGGGTGAGGTCTTGAATTCCCGGGTCTGGAGCAGGAGAAAGGGAGAAGGGGTGGAGTTGCCAATAATTGTTAACATGTGTCTGGGCTGCTGCATTTGAGGTCTCAGAGTGGGGACTGGAGGTGGAGGCCAGGATGGGGAGGGGCTCGCCTGGGGTTGTACAGATGCGGGGTCTGGTGTGGGGGAGCTTGCTCACCTCCTCCTGGGGGTCCACCACTGGCACCCACTTGAAGATACGAAGGGACGTGTCGCCCACAGTCACCCAGCGCTTCTCCCTGTGGGAGAGTGGGGGGACTAGGTCAGAGAGGCCGGAGCTGAGAGCCTCCCTCGGCAGCTAGGCACATCTGGGGGTACCTACAGAGGGGTGGGTGGAGCACAGGGAAGGGGCAGCTTTGCTGATGGGGCATCGTTAGAGGGAGAAAGGGAACCAACCGGCAGATCCCAGGGCATCCATGGAGGTGCCTCCAGTGACAGAGAAGGGGGCCATGGCTCACAGACCCGGGGTAGACATGGGCACCGGGCTCGGGCCTGGCTTGGGGTCGGGCACACTTTGGGGAGGAGTGTCAGAGCCTTAGGGGGCTGGGCATACATGGGGGCTCCTGCTCTGGAAGGGCACGGCTGGGGCACACGCTTTGTAGACCCCAGGGTGTAGCCAGAAGGGGACGGAGCTCTGTAGATCCGGGGCGCCGCTGGCGGACACACCTAACACCTGGGCCACCGCTGGTGAAGGGCGGGCAGACGCCTTCGGAGGAGGAACGGCCCTGCCAGTCCCGACCCTGGCCCCGGGACAGCGCTCACCATCTCCGGACCTTCTCGATGGTCGCCATCACCTTCTTGATGTCATCCTTGGCCCGGCTCCGGGTCTCAGCCCGCACGGTCCGGCCGGCCATGCTGGCGGGGCTGGGG
>NW_005370731.1:1077395-1082250 GCF_000412655.1 Myotis brandtii
GGGGCAGCTCCGAGCTGGATGCGCGTGGCCGGGCTGAGGGTGCGTTCAGAGCACGTGGGCGCCGGGAACGGGAAGGACTGTGTCTGGGTGGCGTCCTCTGCGCGTGAGCGCTCCTGTGACGCGCGCGCACGTGTGTGTGTGTGTGTGTGTGCACCCTCGCCAGGCTGTCTAGTTGTACGCTGGCCAGCCATTCCTTCAGCCGTTCCTTCAGCCGTTCCTTCAGCCATTCCTTCGGCAGTCTATTAACTGAGCGCACGTACCTGCCAGACGCTGCAGATGAGTGGGGCTCACCCACCACCATGGCTGAAATGAGAATGACTGATGCACCGGGGGCAGGGGAAGAAGTGGAGTAACGGGAACCCTCGTACTTCGGGGGGAGTGTACATTGGTAGAGACACTTTGGAAAACGCAGTTTTCTGGTGGAGCCCCAAATACACCCCAACCCTAGGATCCAGCAATGCCACACCTACATCATCAGAAATGCGTCGGTATGAGCACCAAGAGAGGAGCGAGGGGTACTGGACTGTTCATAGCTCTATTGATCACAGCCTCGGACTGGAAACAACCCATCGAAGGAGAGTGGAAAAGGAGCTGAAGCCCATTCACACCTTGGACACAGGAGAATGAAGTCCCGTTACACCCAACAAAGGGAATGAGTCTCATGAAAGAAGTCAGACACAACGGCACAAACTGTCGGATTCCATTTCTGTGAAGTTCCAAACGGACAAAACTAACTTAGGGTGTGAGAAATCAGTATAGCGGGCACCCTTGGGCCTGGGAGGGGCTGGGCGGGGCTGGGAGGGGCTCTGGGAACTGGTCATGTTCTGTTTCTTAATCTGGTGCTGGTCCCCTGGGCATATTTACTCTGTAAAAATTCATGGATGTTTGGACTTTAAATAAAGGAAAATTTTATTTAAAAGGAGCATGTCTTGGTTGATTTGAGGCTGATTGCCAGATATGACGGCTAAATGTGTGTTGTGTGTGTGTGTGTGTATTTCAAAGGTGTGGCTATTGGGTCTGTTTGTCTTGGTGAGACTAGGTCCACAGAGGTTAAGGTACAGGAAGATGGTTATGGCAGCATTTGGGGAACCAAATTGCTGGGGTAAAATCCCAGCTCTGGTTGCCCAGTCACCCTGGATAAGTCACTTGTTTCTAATTCCTCAACTATAACACGAGGGTAAGTTCATAAGTGTAGAGCTCTTAGAACAGTGCCTTGCACATTGTAAATACTCAATAAATATTCACCGTTAGTAAGTGTGAGAGCCCAGCTGGAGTGGCTCTGTGGCTGAGCATTGACCCAGGAATCAAGCGGTCATCAGTTAGATTCTGGGTCAGGGCACAAGCCTGGGTTTCGAACTTGATCCCCAGTGGGGGCCTGCAGGAGGCAGCCGATCGATGATGTTTCTCACTCTCTCATCGATGTTTCTATCTCTAGCTCTCTCCCTTCCTCTCTCTCTAAAAATCAATAAAAAACATATTTTTAAAAATGAGTATGTGATTGTGGACCCTGTGAACAATCTGGTTCCATCATACCTGCTGTGCCCTCTGCCAGCAATCCCTTTCTGTCTTTATTCTGGCATCATCCTCACAGACACAGCCTCTTCCCGGCCCCTTCAGTCACTACCTGCTGTTACCTCTGGTTTCCTCCATCAGACTGTGAACTCCCCAGGGAACCAGAAAGCAAGTTGGGTCATCTCCGGGTCCCAGAGCCTAGGACAGACTGGGCTTTTGTCTGCACCAGGTTAGTGGAGTTGACATGTGGGTAAGACCCCCCCCCCACACACACACCTGTCTCTGACGCTTGTTCCTGAGTGAGAATGAACGTCTATATGCAGTCAAAGCAGGTGTGTGAGCCTGGGAAGGTGAGTTGAGCTGGTGCACCTGTCCCTCTCCTAGGAGGTGCAACGGGAACAGAGGACATACAGTATCTAAGAAAGGAGGTGTGTGTCTGGTCAGGTGTTACCTAAGCCTCAGAACCCCCCTCCCCCTCCTTCCCAGCCGAGAGAGAGCGCCGCACATTCCTGTCCTGCCGGCCCCACCCTCTCCAACAACCCCAGTTTTCTCCGAAAGGCAGCCCGGCGCCAAGCCTTGTCCCAGAGCGGAGCCTGAGCCTCCTCTCCTCCTCCTGGCCTGAGGCAGGGCTGCCTCCAGCCCTGGTCCCCGTCCTCCCCGGGGTCGAGGTCCCAAACCCACCAGGCACACAACCTGCCTCCCCCTCAGGCCCCTGCTCAACCCGCCGAGCAGGCAGTGAACTGGACTCCGGGACAAGGAATCTCGCCTGGGGCGGGAAGGGGGGGAATTGTTTGGGGTTTGAGCCCTGATTGGCTGCGCCCGGGTCCGCCCCTACCCTTTCCCCCTTCTCCCCGTCCTGGAAGGGGGGCGTGGAGGCCACGGGATCAGCCTGGGGCCAGCATGAGCCGGAGGGAGGGGAGTCTGGGTAAGGGGCTGAATGTGACTGTCGAGTGCCCAAGGGGAGCAGAGGTCTGAAGGGCTGGAAGCTGGGGTCTGGGTCCCCGCTGCCTTCGGGTCGGGGAAGGGAGCGGCCGGAGAGGGGAGAGCGGGGCCGGGTGTCAGGTAACAGGCGGTGAGCTGTGGGTGAGCTGTGGGACGGTGCTGGCGCCGGAGTTCGAGGAGGCGGGGGCTGTGCCTTCAGGGACTTGGGCTCAGGGTGAGATGGCCGGTTCGAGTCCACCCTGGGGGAGGACTGGGGTCGTGGCCGAGGCTGGACGCCTGGGTCCTCTTTGAATATTGGCAAAGAATCAAAGCTGGGGCCAGAGGGAGTGATAGGGTTAGGAGGGGAAGTCTTTGGGCCACAGTAGATAGTGAATGACAACTAGAGACGAGAGTCAAGGCTGATAAAGATAGGAATAGGCGGTGGGAAACTCAGGCGGGGTGGGGGTGGGGATGCGGCGCCAGAGTTGAGAAGCCGGTACTACATTCCCCAGCATGCCCCGGGCGCGTGCGCGGGGCCTCTCGGGAAATGTAGTCCTTCCCGGGCACCGCCTTTCAGCTTGTGTTAAGAAGACTGGTCGCTGATTCAATTAACGCTGTCTGGTGCCCAGCCCAGCGCCTTGCGTAAAAAGGCTATGAGGGAGGGAATGGGATTTAAGTCTCCCAATCTGTAAAATGGGCTGAAAGGCGCATTCCGGTTTGAAGTTCTGTGTTTCAGTGATGTTGAATTCCACCAACAATTACAGAGGTACAGAGGTATGTGAGCCCTACCCTCAAATGGCTCCCAGGATGAGTCCAGTTCACACACATAAAAGAGCCATTAAAAGAACTACTTGGAAGTATGAACAAATGGCCTGAAGAAGAAGAAAGAAGTTAATTTAAGGGAGGAGTGAATCCAAGTGAATCAAATACTAAGGGGGCAGTATTTGAATTTGGCTTTAATAGTATTTCAACAGTAATTTGAGGACAGGGAACACATGTCACGCAGAAAAAACGTTTGGCAAATGTCTGGTATCTCATTTCCCCTCCGTTGGGATGGGACAGAGCCTGCCTGGCTTAAAAGTTGGAGAATTCAGAGCTGAGCTTCTGGGTTCGGGAAGAAAGGGCCAGCCCGAAGTGGTCAGGAGCAGGGCTTGGGGCTGCCCTCATTCCTCCCCGCTTTTCCCACCAGAAGACCCCCAGGCTGACTCCTCAGTCTCACCCCTTCCCCTCTTGGAGGCCAAGATCCATCAGACACGCAACCTTGCCCGCCTCCTCACCAAATACGCTGAGCAGCTCTTCCAGGAATATGTGAGTGGGGATGGGTGTGGGGGGGCCTGGGGATCAGGGAAATACAGATCATAGGGTTACTTGACTACCTGTTTTCTCAACCTCATTTCCCAGCTGCAGAAACTGGGGCTCCAGGAGAGATCAGTAACTTGCCCCAGGCCACACAGCACTTGGAGGAGGGTCATCTCTGTTCCCCAAAGGCCCCTTCATCCACCTAAGCTTGGAGGCTCCCTTCTTGGTGCTTAAGACAGAGGCAACCTGAGAGTGTAGAGAACTCTGGTCTGGGAGTCAGGAAACCCAGGTTCCAGACTCTGTGTGGGTTTGTCACCTCGCTTCCATGGCCTTGGTCTCACCAGCTGTCAAAGGAGGCATTTGAACAAGATGAGATGTGAACTCTGACCTGTGCTATGCAGAGAGGCCAAGAAGGGGTTTCAATCCGAGTCAAAAATTCCATCCCCGGGGGACTTTTACAAAGGAGGGAGATCCGCCAATGTCTTTGGTTGGGTAGAGGGCCTGCCTAAGAAACGAAGATATTTCCCCAAATTACTATAGTGTAGTGGAGGGGGGTATGGTTTGGAAGCAGACAGACTGTGGGCCTGCCAATCTTACTGTGACCTTGGGCAGGAATGATAACATTACAATAATGATGTAACAATTATGACAGTCGGTAGTGGGATAATAGAATCAGCTTTGTAGTCCTACCAACTTTGGTTCCGATCCCAGTTCTGCCCCTTCCTGGATGGAGGACCCAGGTCAAGTCACTGGACTTCTTCAGCCTGGAGTCCTCATTTACAAAGTCATCATAATTCCATCACACCCGTTATTGGGAAAATTAGGAATAGTGTGCTTAAAGCAGCAAGCACAATGCCTGAACCAGAGGCAAGATGTTAGCGAAGGATAAATGGTATTGTATAGCAGTTTTACAAATTACAAATCACCTTTAGCTTTTATCTGTTCACTCATATGACAGTGATTCACGAAGCCCCTGCTGTGTGCCAGGAAGGTGCAGAGGTGGGAGGGTTGCAGGGTGGGGGTGGGGGGAGTGAAAAAGACTAGTTCCCGGACTATCTTTCCTGATTCTCTGGAGATCCCTGGTAGGAAGACAGAACAGAAGCTGTACCACCTCCTCCCCCCG
>NW_005370731.1:1082544-1083028 GCF_000412655.1 Myotis brandtii
AAATATTAATTTTTATTAAAATGTTCTATTATTTTATGTTAACGATGACTCATTTATTTCAGCCCTTTGTATTCAGCATGTCTCTATCGAAATAAACCTACGTTTCTATGAAAATTGGAGCTTTAGTTTTTTTGCGGCCACATACACTTCCACCTTGTTGATTTGGCCCGTGTGAGCCTTTGAGTTTGACGACATGCTTGCCCTAGTTTTGTTGTGCCTTCCCAGGGGCCAGGACCTGACTTAAGAAGATTGTAACATGCTCATAACCTTATGAAGTTGGCAGTGTTATTCCATTTTAGAGATGAAGACACAAAGGCACTGGTGTAAAGGGCACTTTTCTGGTAGTTGTTTTGTATTATCACGGAATTGTGCGAGATGGGGAAGCTGAGGCCCAGGAGAGGGGCGGCGTCCCGGGGTCCCATTGACCGGCCTGTCTCCGCAGGTGCAGCACCAGGGAGACCCCTTCGGGCTGCCCTGCCTCTCG
>NW_005370731.1:1084506-1088103 GCF_000412655.1 Myotis brandtii
CCTCCCCCTTCACTTCCCTCGCCCTGTCCTTGCACCTCCTCTTCCTCCCAAGCCAGGTCTGTGAAGAGAAACAATCGACACCTTAAAAGAGTTTTGTTTCTGAGAATAAATTAATTTTTTGTAAATAAAATGTTAAAAAATAAAAAGAACAGTAAAGTTTCCAGTAGATGTAGTGGGTGAGGGTGGGGAGATGCCTTGAGGAGAAGAGGATCCTGGGTATCGCCTGGGCCCAGACACGCTGCAGTGGGTTCCTGGGAGCCCCAAGCCTAGGAGGACCTGCAGTGCCCGAGCGGGAAACGTGACACGGCTGCTTCGTTCAAGAATGGACCCTCCACTGTTGAGGAAGTGGAGCCCAGAAGACGGGAAGTTGTCACCGTGGCCACAGTCAGAAAAGGAGACCAGGGCAGGATGAGCTCCAGTGCCGGGGTCCAGCCCCAGCGGGCCAGGGGTGCCCAAAGGTGTGGACGGAGTCGGCGAAGAATGTTTTACACGGAGACAGCGTTCAGAACTCTCTAGCTCTCCTTAGTCTCCCTGGATCTTCCTGAGCCTGGCTGAGGCCACAGAAAAAGATTCAGAGGCAAGCTGAGCCTTTATTTCATAGTCAGAGGTAAACAAGGTAGTGGTTTCCATAGTTACACTGTTCTTGTGAGTTTCACTGGTTTTTGTTCTTGTTCTTGCTGCACTTCCCTCAGCCCATTAGCTTCCCAGATAAGATCTAGGGAGCATCATAAGGTCAAGCCTAATTATGCTTAAGAGGACTGTGCCCTCTGAGCTGGGACTTGTTTGTGACTTTGCCAACAGGTCAGTCCGAGGCTTAATCCTCTATCGGCTCCCCACACTCCAGCAAAAGGAAGAGGCCTGTCTGCTCCCCAGCGGCCGCGTCTCCCCACAGGAAGCGAGGTGGAGACGTGAGGCAGCCCCTGCACCTTCCCACGTGCCAGGAAGGGGCGGCCTCAGGAAGGAGGCCACCGTCCGTTCCCAGGAGAGGGGGAGCGAAGCCTCTTCGAAGCGGCATTTCTCTCCACCCAGGAAGCGGCCGCCAGCACCCCGGAGGGCGATGCATGGGGCGATAGCCGTGGAGTCCCACCAGATCCGGGAGGAAGGCCCAGCCAACAGGGAGCTGAGGCTGGTTCCCAGGAAATATTCCCATGACATGGCGCACTAACCCTGTCTGCTAGACAAGCTGGGTCTCCTGCTAGCCAGGCAGCAAGGCAGCAAGGCCAGGCCTCCGGCAGGAAGTCCCGCCTCCTCATCCAGGGTACTTGCCCCTTAGAAGAGCCAAGTCCCTCACAGCTCGGTCTGTCCAGTGGCCATATTCCCGGGCCACGACATAGCCTCGACATTGCCTCTCGAAGGCTGAGGCCCCAAAGGTGACGAGCCCGACAGTGTCCTCTTGTCTATTATTATAATAAATTATTTCTTATCATCTCATGACAATACTGCCACATGGGAATTATTGAAACCATGATTCAAACTTGCACAACTTATACGTGGAGGAAGCTAAATTGGAAGCCAGTAGAGCCCAGGCCCTGTGCTAGGACATCTCACCGACTCTCTGAGGTGTAGTGGGTGGCAACTCCCCCTGGGAAGATGCTGTCTCATAGAAGGCAGATGTGAAATCATGGGGAGCCTCAGGGGAGTGGATGGGCAGGCCCAGGGCAGTCATGATGGCAGCCACGTTCCCAGCAGGCCTTGGGCCCGGAGCCTCGCAGCCCCCAGCTGAGCCAGCAGGAGAGGATGCCAGGGTTCGGGTAGCTCTGGTCATCTCCCACGAGCTGAAGGTGCTGGGTCAAGGCCAGGAAGGCCCCCTGGGCACGGCCCAGCTGCTCCCCGTCATCCAGGGCATGCCAGGTCTGGAAGGAGACAGTGGCAGGTGGCAGGCTGCTGAGCTGGAGCGCAGGGGCTGAGAAGCCAGGGTCGCTAAAAGGGCTGCCCTGGCACTGGAGCTGCATGAGGGACAGAGACAGTGAGGGGACCAAAGGGTACCCTGAGGCTCCCCATGATTTCACATCTGCCTTCTATGAGACAGCATCTTCCCAGGGGGAGTTGCCACCCACTACACCTCAGAGAGTCGGTGAGATGTCCTAGCACAGGGCCTCGGCTCTACTGGCTTCCAATTTAACATATAAGTTGTGCAAGTTTGAATCATGGTTTCAATAATTCCCATGTGGCAGTATTGTCATGAGATTATTAGAAATAATTTATTATAATAATAGACAAACATAGTAATTAACTGTACCTTCACTACGCCTCCCATTGGCTAATCAGTGAGATATGCAAATTAACCGCCAACAAAGATTGCGGTTAATTTGCATACATAGGCCCGAAGTGGCGGAGCGAAGACTGAAGGCGGCTCCGACCAGAGCGAAGGCCTGGGTCCTGGGTGCTGGAGGAAAACCGGTGCCGGCAGCCAGGGGAAGGGAAGGCCTATTGCACGAATCTTTTCATGCAACAGGCCTCTAGTATATATATATAAAGCCCTTAGCACAGCACCTGGCATACAATAAGAGCATGATAAGCCACCACTAATAAATAATATATATTAATATCATGAACACAGATTATATTATTTATTATAATATTTTCTATCTAAATATGTTATTAACAATGTAGTTACAGCCCTATTTCTTTTTTTATTTACAGCATTTAGTTGTGTTTGTTAATTTTATTATAATTATATATATAAAAGCCTAATATGCAAATTGTCCCCTGGGGAGTTCGACCGAGAGTTCCATCACTCGCTATGACATGTGCTGACCACCAGGGGGTGGCATGGAATGAAGGAAGGCCCCAGCCAGCAGACAGACCCCGATCAGCCCTGATCGCCAGCCAGGCCTAGGGACCCTACCTGTGCATAGATTTCTTGCACTGGGCCTCTAGTCGATAAATAATTGTTGATATTATTAAATTTCGTTGAGTGCCTTCTCCATTAAAGTTCTTGCCTCCACAAAGCTACACCCACAGAGTCTTAGTGCTCACTGATAACTCCCCTCATTGATAGGTGCGTCACCTAGTCCTACATCCCCATTTCACAGGAGAAGCAGGCTCAGGGTGCCCAAAGCTACCAAGGAATGTGGAAGGTATAAGAGTGGAAACTAGATTGAGCAACTTCACATGGGCCTGGTATACAGGACAGTGGAAGAGTCACAAACCCCTGAGGTTCAGGGCCAGGCAGGTCATGTAACCTGGGGAAGAAAGCAGGAGCTTTTGTCAGCAGGATTCCTGTGCCTGTCTTAGGCATCATATTCAAACCTGACAAGCACTGCATGGCCCCCTCAGCCCTCGAGACCCGGCCAACAGACTGCCAGTTTGAACTTCTAGGCCAGCGGTTCTCAACCTGTGGGTCGCAACCCCTTTGGGGGTCGAACGACCCTTTCACAGGGGTCGCCTAAGACCATCGGAAAACACATATATAATTACATATTGTTTTTGTGATTAATCACTATGCTTTAATTATGTTCAATTTGTAACAATGAAAATACATCCTGCATATCAGATATTTACATTACGATTCATAACAGTAGCAAAATTACAGTTATGAAGTAGCAACAAAAATAATTTTATGGTTGGGGGTCACCACAACATGAGGAACTGTAT
>NW_005370731.1:1089066-1101452 GCF_000412655.1 Myotis brandtii
ACTTCCCTTCCTCCAGTTGCTCAGGTCCAAGTCCTGGGGTCCTCTCTGAGGCCTTCCTTCCTCTCCACACCAGCCCCACAGTAAATCCTGTGGCTCCGTCCTTCAAAGCAGCCAGCACAGGTCTGTGCCCTTGAACCCAGTGCTCATGACCAGGATATATTCACTTTGCGGAAATTCATTGAGATGTACACTTATGACTTGTGCGCTTTTCTGTATGTTTGTCATTTGTGATCAAAGATTTTAAAAGATGAAAAGATGTATCCAGAATCTAACCACTTCTCCCCTCCGCCTGCTACCACCTGAATCCCAGCCGCCAGCACCTCTCACCGGACCATTACAGTGGCTGGTCTCTGCTTCTACCCTTGCCTCCCCCCACCCTCCTGCAACCCCTTGAGTCCAACTCAATCCCTCCTCTGCCTGAACCCTCCCATGGCTCCCACCTCACACGAGTGAAGGCCAAAGTCTTCCCTGTGGTCGGAAGGCCTGGCCCCCCTGCACCTGCTCCTTTCTGTGGTGCAGCATTCCCCCCTCGGGCCTGCCAGGACCACCCCAAAACCTCCCCAAGGCCGCCTCCTTCTTGTACTTCAGGCCTCAACTCATATATCAAAACCGCTCCCTCTCCCGGGTTTATAGTCTGTATAGACTCTCATGCTATTTGCAACTACGTCATTTATTTCTTTGTCTACGTGCTTGTTGCTGTCTCTCTCCCTAGAATGTTGGCTCCAGGAAAGAGGAAACCTCACCTGGTTCATTCACTGCCGGTTCCCCAGCACCTAACATTTTTAAAAATTGATTTTGAAGGGAGAGGGAGAGAGAGATAGAAACATCACTGATGAGAGAGAATCATTGACCTGCTGCCTCCTGCACGCCCACTACTGGGGATCGAGCCCGCAACCCGGGCATATCCCCTGACTGGGAATCGAACTAGTGACCTCTTTGGCTTCAGGAAAGAGGAAACCTCACTTGGTTCATTCACTGCTGGTTCCCCAGCACCTAGCATTTTTAAAAATTGATTTTGAAGGGAGAGGGAGAGAGAGATAGAAACATCAGTGATGAGAGAGAATCACTGACCTGCTGCCTCCTGCACGCCCACTACTGGGGATCGAGCCCGCAACCCGGGCATATGCCCTGACTGGGAATCGAACTAGTGACCTCTCTTGGTTCATGGGTCGACACTCAACCACTGAGCCACACAGCCAGGCTAGCATAGAGCCTAATATTTGTTGGCTGAATGAAGGCTGCCATGAACATCCTTACCCCAGCTCTCTGGACACAGCTGAAAGTGTGAATACCGGGATCGGAGGGTACGCTCATTTTAAATCTGAGTCAATGCTGCCGAACTGTCCTCTCAGCAATCAGGCCCGGGTTATATTCCCACCAATGGCGTGAGGCTCAGAGAGGGGGCGTTACCTAAGGCTGCCAGCAGAAAGCAACGGAGATGACCGGCAAACCAGGATGGCCTCCTTTATTCTCCTTTCTCCATTCCTGAGTTCCTAGTAGTTCAGAACCTAAGGCAGTGATGGCGAACCTATGACATGCGTGTCAGAGGTGACACGCGAACTCATTTTTTTGGTTGATTTTTCTTTGTTAAATGGCATTTAAATATATAAAATAAATATCAAAAATATAAGTCTTTGTTTTACTATGGTTGCAAATATCAAAAAATTTCTATATGTGACACGGCACCAGAGTTAAGTTAGGGTTTTCCAAAATGCTGACATGCCGAGCTCAAAAGGTTCGCCATCACGGTGCTGTCCTCTCCTCTGTTTTTACTCTTTTTACTTATGCTCTCCCCTCTGTCTGAAGTGCCATGTCCCCTGCATGTCACCAGACTGACTCTTCTATATGTGACACAGCACCAGAGCTAAGTTAGGGTTTTTCAAAATGCTGACACGCCGAGCTCAAAAGGTTCGCCATCACTGGCTTAGAGTATTATCTAGCACGAAATAGTCACTCAAACACTATTTCGTCGTCATCACTGACAGTTCTTGCGGGCGTACTGGGCGCTGGCATTGTTCTGGGCTGTTTCTGTGTAACTCACGTTTCCTTTACAAAACCCCACCGAATGCACAGCACTGTTTTCCCATTGTACAGAGGAGGAAACTGAGGCACGGCAAGGTTCGGTGGTTACTGCAGGGCCACACAGCTGGTAGGGACTTTCCCATTGTCACCATCTCAAGCTCCAGGACTTGAGACTTTCTAGTCTGGAAGACCTTCCCACCACCCTGTTGCCCTGGGTTCCCCGCAGGGGTTCCTCTGACAAGGGGCTGCCATCCCCGTTCCACAGGTGAGATGCAGAGGAAGGGAAAGCACCATGTTTTTCAGCCTCTATATGTTACCGGCACTTTATACATAGACATTATCCCATTGAATCCTTGCAGCCACCCTGGGAGGTAGATTTATGGTTATTAGCTCCACTTTTGCAGATGAAGTTCAGAGAGGTTCGGTGACTTGTCAAACATCACACAGAGCATGAATTATAGAGGCCTTAACTCAGGAGGTGAAGCTGGCTGGCTTCCAGAGGTCGCCAAGACGGGGCGTGGCGGGGGAGGGTCCTAGGTTAGCTCATCCGGGCAGCAACGGGCTGATCTGACGATGGTGGTGCAGAGACTGGGACAGCAGACAACTGGCTTCTCTCTGCTGTCTCATAGCTCGCCTGGTGGGTTGACCCTGGCCCTCACCCCTGAAGGGCTGAGTCCCTAGTTACCACGCCCTTCAGGCCGCGGTGACTTGTCAAACATCACACGGCGCATGAATTATAGAGGCCTTAACTCAGGACTGGCTCCAGGTCCAAGCTGCCCCTGCCATCCCCAGATGCGGCTCCTGTGCTGTCCCAGTCTCTGCACCACCGTCGTCAGATCAGCCCGTTGCTGCCCGGATGAGCTAACCAGTGGATCACCCCAGTTGGTCACTTTGGTCTTCTGGTGCCAATCCAGCAGCAGGCAGGGGAGGCCTTGCCACACGGCCTGGGTAACCGTTGCTGCCCGGATGAGCTAACCTAGCCACCACCCCCCACACCCCCGCCCGCCTCGGCGATCTCTGGACGCCAGCCAGCTTCACCTCTGCGTCCGAGCGGCCATCCTTGCTGAGGAAGGCCAGGGAGAAAGGCTCCGTAGCCCTGCATCAGGAGCAGAGGCTGATGGGGAGGGAGTTGTGGGCTTGTTTCAAATTGGGAGAAAGTGAGTTAGAGCCAGCAGGGCTGTCCTCCGCTCAGCAAACACATACCAGATTCCCAGCGTGTGACCTGAACTCCCCAAGAAATGACACATGAGGTGTCTAGTCAGACAAGTAGCCCTACCGGGGAGCAGACACTCCCTAAAATCGCCCTGGACGAAGCCTGTGACGCAGGCGGAGCGGGCCAGCAGGTCAGCGGGACAAGAGAGGCCAGGAACACGCTCAGGGGAACGTGGGCGTTTAGGGTGTGATCAATGGGACGTTTAAACTCGGGGAGAAAGAAAAAGAAACCAAGGGAGGATAAACTATTAAAGGAGAGGTTTGGGGAGAGCTGGAAAGTTCTATGGGAAAGCCTGGGGTAGGTCCTGCCATGCGTGCAGCCGGTGTCCCACCAGACCCCTCCGCTCGCAGCGCCTGGCCCCACCGTGTGCATGTTGGCAGCTGACTCGCGGCTGCCTCCTGCGCCCTCAGACCACGGGCCCACTTTATGGCACAGGAATGTGGTGGTGGCCACGCTGCCATGTGCTGCACCAGCAAGAAGCTGCTGGCCTCCTGGGGTGATGGGCCAGCCTCTGGACACACAGCTGAGAAAACGGCAGGAGAGGGCGCGGGCGTCCTTCAGGGCGAGGCACGCACTGTAAGCCCACGGATACTTTACAGCACGGGGCCGACACAGGCTCGGGAGTCTGGGACCACGGAGTGGAAGCAGGAGTGGCCCTGCTTACCATCACGTCCAGTGGCCTCCCTGGGGAATCTGTGCTTCCAGCCCCCCAACTTGAGACTCTGTGGGTCTAGAAATGCGAATGCCCAGAGTGGGGGGCACATTTCCCCTGGGGACATGGCTGGAGCCCCAATAACTTTAGAGCTACACCTGCCACCTGGTTGGTCACTTTGGTCTCCTGGTGCCAATCCAGCAGCAGGCAGGGGAGGCCTTGCCACACGGCCTGGGTAACAAACCCCGGTCCTCTCGGAGCTGGAGCTGCTGCTGTGTAACGGGGCGCTCAGGTGATCCACGGGGCCTCTCCAGGCACCCAGGCTGAGTTTTATTTGTAAGGAGGCGAGGACCATGACCGAAGGCCTGAAGGCGTGGTAACTAGGGACTCAGCCCTTCAGGGGTGAGGGCCAGGGCCAGGCGAGCTATGAGACAGCAGAGAGAAGCCAGTTGTCCAAGGGGAGGGGGAGGGCTAGATGAGTGAATGGCAGAGGAGGGAGCTGTTGGATATCAGTTAAGGCTCTAGAACTAATTCTCCTCTTCGACCTTTACCCAGAAATTATGCCCAATCGGAATGCTGCAGAAGCTATAGCTGATGGAGTGAGCTCCATGGGAAAAGCGAGTGTTCTGAGCCGTAGTTGCCTCTGTGGTGCCCCCCAATCCCTTTCCAACAGCATAGCCACCCCCAGCTGCCCCCGCCTCCTCCTCATGGCAGACCTTCAACTCCATGGGAAAAGCGAGTGTTCTGAGCCGTAGTTGTCTCAGTGGGTGCCCCCCAATCCCTTTCCAACAGCATAGCCGCCCCCAGCTGCCCCCGCCTCCTCCTCATGGCAGACCTTGCCCTGGGTCTGAACGGTCTGGATGCATGAAGGCTGATTCCTTGCCTCCAGGTGCAACTAACTGGGTGGGACAACTGGGGCTCCATCACTCTCTCTGAGTCTAGACCAGTGGTTCTCAACCTTGGCTGCACATTAGAATCACCTGGGAATCTTTTTAAAATCCTGATTTCTGGGCCTCATCCTCTGGAAATTCTCTTTCTTTGTTACTAATGTTGTGGCCCCACCCCATAACAAAGAAACAGAATTTCCGGAGGATGAGGCCCAGAAATCAGGATTTTAAAAAGACTCCCAGGTCCAGGTGATTCTAATGTGCAGCCGAGGTTGAGAACCACTGCTCTAGACCAAGCTCGCCACCAGCGCAGACCACACGGCTGCTCAGCTTTTCCTGGCCGCCCTGTCCTGATGGCCTCATTCTCCTTCTTCTGAGAACAATTCCCCAGGCACGTGGGCAAGAACTCCCATTTCGGGCTGTTTCTCAGGAAGCTGATCTAAGGCAGATTCCGTCCTAACTCCATTTAAAAATGTGTTAACTATGAGAGAGATCTCTAAAATTACTAAGCAAAAACAGGGAAAAATACTTTAAAAGGTTGGGCTAAGAGAAAGCCTTCAAAAGAGAGTCACAAAGCACACTTACAAAAGTAAAAAGTTAAAGGTTGATAAATTTAAAGGCACCTCTCTCTCTCTCTCTCTCTTTTTTTTTTTTTTTACTATAAGTGCACACAAACATGCTGTGATTACTGACACGCACTCTCTCCAATACAGAACACGAATGAGTTACGCTTCCACTGACACGTCGTGGATGTCCCGTTGATTTGAAAACGTGTCCACATATTTTTTTGACATGCCTCCCTTCGAAAGGAGTGCAATCCTCGTGCCCTTGAACGTGGGCTAGTTTTAGAGACTCAGCAGTAACAACCAGAACGTGTGACTTCTGAGGCTAGGTCATAAGAAGCGTCTCTCTGGATATTTGCTCATGGAACTCAGGTCCCGTGTTGCAAGGAAGCCTAGGCCACACAAGAGGCCATGTGTAGGTGTCTGGCCGACAGCCCCAGACCAGGCCCTCAGCCAACAGCCAGCATAAATAGCCACACATGTAAGTGAATGAAGCTTTAGATCAGTGGTTCTCAACCTTGGCTGCACATTAGAATCACCTGGGAATCTTTTTAAAATCCTGATTTCTGGGCCTCATCCTCCGGAAATTCTGTTTCTTTGTTATGGGGTGGGGCCACAGGTTGAGAACCACTGCTTTCGATGATTCCAGCCCCCCAGCTTTCAAGACTTCTAGCTGAGACCCCAAACATGGTGGACCAGAGACAAGTCATCCCCACTGTGGCCCGACTGAATTCCTGACCCACAGAAACCAGGAGAGATCATAAATGATTGCTGCTGTTTTAAGCCACTAAATTTAGGAAGCAAGAGATAACTAAAACAAGGACTGAAATATATGGCATAGAAACGAAGAGCAATGAAATTGCACAGACCCAGTACTCATTTGCAGGAAAAATCCAGACAGTTCAAAACACAAAGTAAGCCCAGCCGGCATGGCTCAGTGGGTGAGCGTGGACCCATGAACCAGGAGGTCACGGTTCAATTCCCGGTCAGGCACATGTCCAGGTTGTGAGCTCGATCTCCAGTAGGGGGCGTGCAGGAGGCAGCCAATCAATGATTCTCTGTCATCATTGATGTTTCTCTCTCTCCCTCTCCCTTCCTCTCTGAAATAAAAAAATATATATTTTAGTAAAACAAAGGGGGTCTGACATTTCAGATTCCCTACAATTTCTTGTCTTCAACATTTCATATGCAGTCGAGTTGATTTTCCCATAAATATAGTTTGCTGTCTTAAATATATAAAAATTAACATCCAGAAGAAACTTCTGTTTGGCAAACTGAAAAAAACAGGTTGGCTTTCCTGTGCAAGGACTTGAGCTTGGACAGCAAGCATGTCAAACTCAGTGGCTAACACGGGCCAAATAAACAAGGTTTAAGTTTATGTGGGCCGCAAAAAACAAAAGCTTCAACTTTCAATGTATAACTTTGGTACACTAATAGCATTATTACATATCAGATTATTTTACTTTTTACTTCTCGGCAAAAATACTCCAATTCCCAATTTTCTTGGAAATTTCTATGCTCATCAGCAATTTTTCATTTATTTTTACTACCACTTGATTTCAATAGAGACATGGCTGAAATAAATGAGTAACCATTAACATAAAATAATAGAACATTTTAATAAAAATTAATTTTTCTTGAACATTAACTTACCAGACACTGAATAACTGCACAAATTAATAAGCGTCACACAAATAAACCTATTTTTTTTGTTCTCCGAAAGTGAAATATTTCCTGTTGCGCACACCAAACAAGTCAGTCTAAGACTAAAGACGTGGCAATTGGCTGCTAAAATATTTGCTGCTAGTATTAGTGGAGAGAAATGGCGCGCCTGCATGTAAGGCATGTAAGGGAAATGCATGCAACATGGTTATAGTAATCAGTCATTAGCGAACGTTGTAGTTCATTATTAATAATTATGTATAACAGGATATTGTAAAAAATTAAGTTACAAAATTTTTATCAAAACGTTTTATCAAAAATATTCCTTGTGGGCCACATGTGGCCCGTGGGCCGCGAGTTTGACATACTTGTTGTACATGCTTCCAGTAACACTGAGTGTGCAAGGATATGTGTGAAACCATGCCTAGGCCCAATTCGCCCTCACTCTATCTACAACGCAAACTCTTTCTCACAAAAGAGAGAGCAAATCCATGAACCATGAGACAGAAAGGGAGCATCTAGGCCCAGCAGTCTGCGAAGTAAATACTATGAGAATCGTATCTTACAGATGAGAAAACAGGTTCAGAGAGGTGAGCTCACAATGCCCCCCAGCGAGTGGGACAGCCAGGTCTCCAAATCAGGCCTATTCGATTCCCGATTTTGGTGGACGAAAGCATCCCCGGGATGCTCTTACCAATACAGGTTCCTGGTCCCTCCTCAGAGAGTCAGTAGGTCCCAAGGAGACCAGGCGTCTGGATTTTTCATAGGGGCCGTCCCCCAGGGGAGTCTCGGTCCCACTTTGAGGGTCACTGAACAAAATGAGCAACCCTATCCTCCTTACGAACCAGACCTTGCCCCCCAAAAAGGAGAAAAGGCTGGGGAACTGTTGTATATTAGAGAGACACGACAGCAGGATTAGTTAGTTATCGCTACGCAACAAGTTGCCCCCAAACCTAGTGGTTTGAAATAACATTTATTCGCTTCTGCCGGGCAGCTCAGTTGGTTAGAGTGTCGTCTGGGTATGCCAAGGTTGTGGATTTGATCCCCTGTCAGGGCACATGCGAGAAAAACCAATAAATACATAAATAAATGGAACAACAAATCTGTCTCTCTCCCTCTTTCTCTTAAAAAAATCAATAAAAAAATAAGACAACATTTATTATTTCCATTTCTGTGGGTCAGGAAACCGGGCTAAGAGGCTCTGAAAAGGCTGCAGTCAAGGTCAGGGCTGCAGTCTCAAGTGGCCGAAGAATCTGCGTCTAAGGTCACCCCTGTGACATTGGCAGGATTCCGTTCCCAGGGGGTGGTTGGTCTGAGGACCTCAGTCCCCCCCCCCCCCCCCCCCCGGCTGTTCGTGGAGGCTGCTCACAGTTCCTGGCCCCGTGGATCTCTATGGCCTTATCCTAGAAGTGACAGCTCATCCCCCCCTTTTTTTTAAAAAATATATTTTATTGATTTTTTTACAGAGAGGAAGGGAGAGGGATAGAGAGTTTAGAAACATCGATAAGAGAAACACTGATCAGCTGCCTCCTGCACACTCCCCACTGGGGATGTGCCCGCAACCAAGGTACATGCCCTTGAATCGAACCTGGGACCTTTGAGTCCGCAGGCCGACGCTCTATCCGCTGAGCCAAACCGGTTAGGGCAACAGCTCATCCCTTTTGCTGAATCTGTTCATTATAGAAGTAAGTCACTAGGTTGAGCCTATGTGGAGGGGCGGGAAGACCAGGAGGCAGGGATCATTCGGAGCCATTCAGACGCCGCCCACTTCAGCAACAAATGCAACGTGTAGACCTGGTTTCAATAAACCAACTGTAAAGAGACATTTATGAGATAATCCAGGAAATTTGAACATGGACTATGTATTAGATTATATTAAGGAATTACCATTATTTAGTAAGATATGACAAAAGTCTGTGGTTCTGTTAAGGAAAAAGATTCCTCATATTTTCGAGATATATCTGAAGAATATTACAAGTGAAATGTTATGATGTCTAGGATTTGCTTTAAAATAATGCAATGGGGATAGGGGAGGGGGATGAATGGGGGATTACATGAAACTGAGTTAGTCGTATGCTGATAAATGTTGACATGAGTAAGCGCTACATGGGTAAGGGGTTTCATTACACTGTTCTACTTTTATGTTTTCAAAATTTTCCATAATAAAGAGTTAAAAATCAAAGTAGCCGAAACCGGTTTGGCTCAGTGGATAGAGCGTCGGCCTGTGGACTCAAGGGTCCCAGGTTTGATTCCGGTCAAGGGCGTGTACCTGGGTTGCGGGCACATCCCCAGTGGGAGATGTGCAGGAGGCAGCTGATCGATGTTTCTCTCTCATCGATGTTTCTAACTCTCTATCTCTCTCCCTTCCTCTCTGTAAAAAATCAATAAAATATATTTTTTAAAAAATCAAAGTGAATTGAAACTAAAAGCTGCACACTAAAATTGAAATAATATACAAATTCTAAAGCTGTTGCATATTGACTACATTTTAATTGTTAGAGAAAACAGTAAGAGAGACATATTTCAGATGAGGAAAGATAACCATAAATGTGAAAGAGCAAAAAAAATAAAAGAGGGGGGGAATGAAGAAAGAAAGAAAGAAAGAAAGAAAGAAAGAAAGAAAGAAAGAAAGAAAGAAAGAAAGAAAGAGGGAAAGAGGGAAAGAGGGAAAGAGGGAAAGAGGGAAAGAGGGAAAGAGGGAAAGAAAGGAAGGAAGGAAGGAAGGAAGGAAGGCAGGAAGGAAGGACGGGAACCAGCCCTCTATGAGAGGCAGCTGACTCCTGACTCTAGTTTAACCAAAGAAAGCAGGGAGATTCAGGTCATTCTAGTGAAAGAGCATGTTGGGCAGCAAATCTAAGTCCTTGGGGTTTCCTAGTGTCTGGGAAGGAGTAGCTGGAGTTTAGGGCTGTCCTGGGCCCAGAGGGGTGGAGAAGCTGACCCATTTCAGAACGGGGATGGAGGCAGGAGGCCCAGAGGCAGCTGGTGTTGGGGCTCTCGGCCGTGCTTTGGATGTAACGTTGTGCAGGATGCCATAGTCTTACAGACCCTGCATTATGGGGAGAATAAATCCCACACCCTCATCTCTAGACAAAGGCCTGAGGTTCCCTTCTCATTCTGGATTAGGACAGGAGTTTTACATCATGGATGCCTAGCATGGGGCTTGGCATACAAGAGGTGCTTACTATTCATTTATTCCATCTAGTGGTAGTGGTCCTCAATCAACCATTTATGCATATTTGAATTTTCCAGAAATCTTTTTAAAAAATATATTTTTATTGATTTCAGAGAGAAAGGGAGAGAGATAGAAACATCAATGATGAGAGAGAATCATTGATTGGCTGCCTCTTGCATGCCCCCTACTGGGAATCGAGCCCGCAACCCAGGCATGTGCCCTTGACCGGAATCGAACCTGGGACCCTTTGGTCCGCAGGCCGATGCTCTATCCATTGAGCCAAACCAGCTAGGGCTTCAGAAGTCTTTTAACATTATTTGATTCTTTATAATTGTGTGTGATTCTTTACTAAGGCAATGCAGTCATTTTGGAACAAGTAATTCATTTGCCTAGTTCAATATTCAAAAGGGCCCAAAAGCATCTGTGACAGGGTTTCCTCCCACCTCTGTTCTCCAGACACCCAGCTCCCCTCCCTGGAGGCAACCACGCTCAAGTACATTTATGTATATGTGACCAAATATGTATGTTTGGGTTTTGCCTTTTTAAAACAAACAGTAGCAAACCACCCACATTGTTCTGCACAGGATTCCAATTCCTCCACATCCGCACCAACACTTGTTATTTTCTGTTTGTTTTTAAATAATAGCCATCCCAGGAGGTGTGAAGTGGTATATCATCTAGTTTTGATTTGCATTTCCCTAATAACTAATGATGTTGAGCATCTTTTCATGTGCTTCTTGGCCATTTGTATATCTCTTTGGAGAAATGTCTATTAAAGTCTGCTACTAAATTCTTAAAAATATATATTTAAAAGACTAATGACTTGCCTGGTCGATGTGTCTCAGTGGTTGAGCATGGACCTAAGAACCAGGAGGTCCTGGTTCGATTCCGGGTCAGGGCACGTCACTGGGTTGTGGGCTTGATCCTCAGTGTGGGGGGTGCAGGAGGCAGCCGATCAATGATTCTTTCTCATCATTGTTGTTTCTATCTCTCTCTCCCTCTCTCTTCCTTCCTCTCTTAAATCAATAAAAATATATATTTTTAAAGACTAATGACTTTATTGTTTTGGTTAAAATGATACCCATTCATTATAAAAATTCAAGCAAACCAGAAAACAAAGAAAAAAACTAACAGCCAAATTTCACTACCCAGAAATAGCTGTTACTATATTAAGATTTGGTGAACATCATCCTAGTAATCTCATAGGTAAAGAAATAGAAAAAAAGAAACTTGTAACAATCAGTTTATACTATACTAGAGGTCCAGTGCAAGAAATTCGTACACTCAGGGGGGGGGGGTCCCTCTCCCTCAGCCCGGCCTGCGCATTCTCGCAGTCCAGGAGCCCTTGGGGGATATCTGAGTGGGGCTAAGCCAGCGGATGGACATCCTTAGCGCTACTGAGGAGACGGGAGAGGCTCCCACCACCACCGCTGCTCTCGCCAGCCATGAGCCTGGCTCAGGGCTTCTAGCTAAGCAGCGCTCCTCCTGCATTGAGCGTCTGCCCCCTGGTGGTCAGTGAGCATCATGGCGACCGGTTGTTCCACCTTTCAGTCGATTTGCATATTAGCCTTTTATTATATAAGATGTCCTATTTTAAGACAAAAACATTACATTTCCTTTATTTAAATTGAACGGGAGAAAAAGAAATGCGCGTCATAGCTACCAGTCGACCGGTTGCTTCAGCTTTTATATATATAGATAGCATTTTTTAAAAAAATATATTTTATTGATTTTTTACAGAGAGGAAGGGAGAGGGATAGAGAGCCAGAAACATCGATGAGAGAGAAACATCGATCAGCCGCCTCCTGCACGCCCCCCACTGGGGATGTGCCCGCAACCAAGGTACATGCCCTTGACCGGAATCAAACCCGGGACCCTTGAATCCACAGGTTGACGCTCTATCCACTGAGCCAAACCGGTTCTGGCAATATATAGATAGCATTTTAAAGAAAGGATCGTGCCCTTTCCATTCTACCTAGAGGAATCCATTCTGTTTTATCTGTAGTTCCTACCGTAACATAATGAAAAACTTAAAAGAAATAATTAGCCCTATCTGGTTTGGCTCAGTGGATAGAGCATCCACCTGAGGACTAGGTTTGATTCTGGTCAAGGGCACATGCCAGGGTTACTGGCTTGATCCCCAGTAGGGGGCTTGCAGGAGGCAGCTGATTGATGATTCTCTCTCATCATTGGTGTTTCTCTCCTCTCCCTCCCC
>NW_005370731.1:1102078-1108294 GCF_000412655.1 Myotis brandtii
CTATGACACACACTGACCACCAGGGGGCAGACGCTCAATACAGGAGCTGCCCCCTGGTGGTCGTGCGCTCCCACAGGGGGAGCTCTGCTCAGCCACAAGCCAGGCTGATGGCTGCCAGTACAGTGGTGGTGGTGGGAGCCTCTCCCGCCTCCTCAGCAGGGCTAAGGATGTCTGACTGCAGCTTAGGCCTGCTCCCCGCTGGCAAGTGAACATCCCCCGAGGCCTCCTGGGCTGCCAGAGGGATGTCTGATTGCCAGCTTAGGCCCAATCCCCTGGGGAGCGGGCCTAAGCCAGCAGGTGGTCATCCCCCAAGGGGTCCCAGACTGCGAGAGGGCACAGGCTGGGCTGAGGGACCCCCGCCCGAGTGCACAAATTTTTGTGCACCGGGCCTCATATATATATGCCTAATATGCAAAGTGTCCCCTTGGCAGTTCGACAGACCGGGAGTTTGATTGCTTGCTATGATGTGGGCTAACCACCAGGGGGTGGCGTGGAACGAAGGAAGGCCCCGGCCGGCCGGCACTGGGCCTCTAGTTTATATATACTTTCCCATCTTAGAAAAGGGAAACTTTTATGATGTCCCGAGCCTTTGCTGCAGGAACCCACTCAGAGCATCAATCGTGGTTCCCAAATGAAGGATTCCATCTGCAAAAAGAAATGTGATATTATCTACATGACCAATTTGAAGCGCCTCAGGGAGAAATTCAACGTGGATGACCAATAGAAACTCAACTACTGTTGACCTCAGCTCCTCCAGGAACACTGGCCAAAGAGCCCTATGAACGGTTCTGCAGCCACCTGAAGCCACGCCCATTGCTGAGCAGTTCACCTCTGGGGTCTTACACTGAGATCCACACAGCTTTTGGGGAGCTTTGCTCTTTGTGATTGTGATCTCAGGGCTGCCCACCACCCTCTCACAGTGGCGTTTTCAGTTCACTTTATGTGGATATTGCCATATCATGTGACAACAAAAGAATCCACTCAGTGTCTTGTAGTGGGTGCTTGCCCAGAAAATCCTCTACACGGTGGGACTAACGTCCCCAGGGCCCATAGGAAGCTGTGCTTGTCATTGGGGCTGCTCACAAATATTCCAGTTCTTTTTCCAGGTGTGCGAAGAGTTCTGTTTTCTGCCTCCTTTAGGTGTTTGATTAATTAACTAATTCAACATTAAATTGATGTTTAAGTTATTGTGGACCCACCATACTGTCTTCCATAGTATCTGCACCATTTTACATTCCCATCAATACAATGTGAGCAGAACTGTCATGTGTCTCTTCTGGGAAGAAGCTAAAAAACCAGTGAGCATTTCACCAAGCCCTCCTTCCCCGTTCTGTGATTAGATGGCGATCACAGAAGCTCATATTGAGCTTCTTCCCTCCACCTCACGCCCTGAGGAGCAGACCGCCTTCCACTGACCAGCAGGAGACGTGCGGCTTGAGCAAGCAGCAGACCTTGGCTGTTACAAGGCACCTAAAACGTGCTTGTTATTTGTTCCTGCAGGAGAACCTCGCCTACCCTGCTGACACAGAAGCTATAAACTTCTACAAAGACCCAGAAGAGACGGAGAAGGAAGAGCAGCCACTGTTAAAGGAACCGCAGGATTAGTGGGCTGCTCCAGCTCCTGAATTCAGTGTGCTGTGCTCATTCCAAGGTTGCAGGCAGGTTGGAGAGCAGGCAGGTGCCCTCCATTGCTTCCAGCAGCTCCTCACCAGAGCCTGAATGGGCCAGCCTGCCTCTGAAGCTGGTCTGCAGCACCACAGCCCAGGCCCTCGCATGGGAAGCTACCGCTAACCAGTGGCCTCCAGCCATCCTTCCAAAGATACTTAAACAAAATGCATTAAAAAGGTTGACGGAAAACAAACATCATTTTTTTGTTGTTAATCCTCACCTGAAGATATTTTTTCCTTTGATTTCTAGAAAGAATGGAAAGGGGGGGGGGAGACAGAGAAAAAGCTATGTGAGACACATTGATTGGTTGCCTCCCGAATGCACCCCTACGGGGGGTGGGGGGTGGGGGGGGGACACCTGCAACCCAGTTACGTGCTCTTGATGGGAAACTGAACCCTCAACCCTTCAGTCCTCAGGCCGATGCTCTAACCACTGAGCAACTGGCCAGGGCCAAACATCATTTTTGTACAAAAGTAAAGGGGCTCATGGGTGCTGTATTCCCTGAGCTCACTTATGTCTGAGAAGGTCTGAATATGGTCTTTTAAATTTTTAAAAATATATTTTTATTGATTTCAGAGAGGAAGGGAGAGAGAGAAACATTAATGATGGGAGAATCATTGATCAGCTGCTTCCTGCATGCCCCACAGCCCTCAACCCAGGCATATGCCTGTCCAGGAATAGAACGGTGACCCCCTGGTTCATAGTTTGACACAACCACTGAGCCATGCTGGCTGAGCTCGTCTTTTTTTTAAATCATTTTTTATTTTCCAATTACCGTTGCCATACAATATTATGTTTCAGGTGTACATCCCAGTGAGTAGACATTATATAATTTACTATGATCATCCCAATAAATCTCATACCCATCTCATACCCATGACACCATACATAGTTATTAGAATATTATTGACTACATTCCCTATACTGTACTTTACATCCCCATGACTATTCTGTAACAACCAATTTGTACTTCTTAATCCCTTCACCTTTTTCACCCAACCCCCTACTTCCCTATCATCTTTATATTTTAATGTCAACATGGCTAGATTATAGTATTTTCAGCTCATGTTTTCAGCATATAAATAATATCTGCTTATGGTAAAGATCTCAAACTGTAGAGTAGGTTATAAAGTGAAAAGTAAAAGTTTTCTTATATCTTTTTTTAAAATATATTTTTATTGATTTCAGAGAGGGAGAGGGAGATAGAGACATCAATGATGAGAGAGAACCATCGATCGGCTGCCTCCTGCACGCCCCCCACTGGAGATCAAGCCAGCAACCCGAGCATGTGCCTTGACTGAAATCCAACCCAGGATCCTCCAGTCTGCAGGCCAACGCTCTACCCTCTGAGCCAAACCAGCCAGGGCATTTCTTATATCTTTATAATCTAACTCTGCCATTTCCCCCTACCCACCCAGTTGCTAGACTTCAGGATTTCAAATTAAAGTAAAAATCCATTTTTTCTTGAGAATTTGTTGTTGTTGTGCCAAACCAAACATGCACATGGGTTGGATTTGATCAGTTTGCGGATGTTCCAGTAGTTATGAAGACGGACTCTGGAGTCTTGGGTTTGAATCCTGACTACAACTCATCCATTCTCAGCCCCAGTTTTCTCATCTACAAAATGGAATTCTACCTCACAGCATTCTTTTGAGGATCAAATGAAATGCTGGAAGCACTTAACATGTGAGGTGGATTTCTCATGAAACTTATAATCCAGCAGAAGAGTCAATAAGAGAATCTCAAATGGGAATTACAGGAAGCTTCGTTGGGACAGTGGCATTTAAACAGAGACCTGAGGGTGAGTAATTAGTTGGGTGGAGAAGTGGAACAGAAGGAGGGGAAGGGCCTAACAGGCAGAGGGAATTGTTCCCAAGCTTTCCTGAAGTTATCGTGCAAGCCGAAGCTAAAACAATGAGGACACAGAGACAATCCTTCTGACAGCATGATTTCCTGACTGATAAACGTGAGCTAGGAGGAGCCTCTCAGTTCAGCCCCTGCAAGCTTAGGGTTTCACACCTTACTGGCCAGCGCCAGACCCATCGAGTCTTTCGCAGGACCCTTTCCCAGGTAGAAAAGGCGGGCAAGAAGGCAGAGAGGTGGAAAGCAGTTCCGTTTGCTTTGGCAGCTGAGGTTAGGAGGATCCCTCCAAAGCTGGCCGGAGAGGAGAGGAGGCTGGCCAGTAGGCAGCGCCTACAACCTCCGATTGAAGTAGCACCTCGGTCAAGTGGAGAATGGGCGCCCCCTAGGAGCAGTGCTCGGTAGTGGACGCTGGAGGACCAGACCGAGGGGGCGGGGCGGTGCGGGGAGAGAAGGAGGTTCAACTGGGGATAGATAGCCTGCCCGCCTGGAGCGCACTTCCAGCGTGATGGACTCCTGGGAGCCCAGAACAACTGGGCTAAGACGGAGCTTGAAACAGGGACCACCACTACGTGCCCCATGGCAGGCCCTGAGCTGGGAACTCTCGTGACCATTGTCTTTACACTCCTAACTCTGCTTGGAGGTGGGTAGCATTATCCCCATTTTTCAGATGTGAAAACTGAGAGCTGGTGACTTCCGAAGGCGGGGCGGGGTTTTTGCATGACCTCAGAGCCTTCTCCCTGGAACCCTCGCGACTTGAAAGATACCGATTCCCTGTGAATGGGGAAACAAGCATCGGATATGAGGTGTACAAGCAGCATGACGGTGCTTTCGGCCTGAACCACCCCCCCTTGTCGCGACAATACTAATGTGCTTTCCTTTAAGAGCCGCCCCAGAAATACTAAGTGCTCGCCACACAGGGAGGCGGACATGACATGTTCTTGGATTGCCCATCCTTCTTCCTCCCTCGCCGGCACTGATCCCACTAGTGACATAAACCCGCCCCCTCCACTAACGAGGGGAGGCTTGGGACTCCATTTCCCGGCAGAGCACCGAGAAGGGGGTAGCAGGGAGAGGACAACCCCAGGTTCGCGTTCGCTCGCAGTTCGGCTTGCGTGCGCTAATACACTTTCCTGCAGCCCCCGTCCTTTCTCTGTAGAAGCCAAAGGACTACATCCCCCAGCAGGCCTTGCCACAAAGGGAGCGCGGTGAGCCGCCATCTTTCCTGTAGTCCTTTCCCCGGTTTTCGCAGGGAGTAGCCTTAGGGCGTGGACTACAAATCCCAGGTCGTCGTCTCCCCTTCTCTTCGGCCGCCATTTCTGCAGACAGTCCCCGCCCCTTTTTATTTCCATTGTCTCGACCGGAGATAATAGAAGAGACGGGAAGACTGCAACTCCCACCAGGCTCTGCGCCACCGGGAGGGGGATTCCGATATTACAGGCGGGCGAGGTGCTCAAGGTGGTAGAGTGAGGCGACGGGAAGAGGCTAGGTAACCTGCCATCTTTATGGTAGTCTCCTTAACCCCCCAGTGTCGTCATTCTTAAGGAACACTAGCAACCTACAAAAACTACTGTTCCCATCGCACCTCATGAGATCGGCTACTAGTCAGGTTGTACGCCCCTCTGCAGCCATCTTGTTTGTAGTCCTCGTTCCTTTTCACCTTTCCATTGTTCCTGAGAAGTAGAAATGGCAGCGGGAAGGCAGCAGACGGACTGCGACTCCCGTCAGGTACCACACACGCGGAGGGTTGTGGACAGGAGGGCGTGTGAGTGCCTGGGAAGGAGGTCGGGTCGGGGAAGAAGGCCATCTTGTTTGTAGTCATCGTTCCCCCTCCATCTGTATGCTCTGCAACGGGGAGCCTCCGGGCAACCGGACTATAACTCCCGGCATCCTCCGCGCTCAGTTTGGCACGCCCTCCGCCATCTTATTTGTAGTCCCTTTAGCCCCAGCGCCCCATTGTTCCCACGGTAGCACCAGGTCCGCAGGACTACGACTCCCGTCGTCCCCTGCGCGTGCTCGTCCTGGCATGTGGATCGGTGAGGGAAGGAGGAGGCAGGGGGCGGGGTTCCTCTGGGAGAAGGAGGGAGTAAGGAGGAGGAGGAGGAGGGAAGGAGGAGGGACGGGAGGGGGAAGAGAGGAGGAAGGAGGAAGGAGCTCTGGAGGGATGAGAGAGGCGGCCAGGGCCCCGGGCCGAAGCTGCGCGGGGCCGGGGGACCAAGGGGGCTGAGGCACCCCGATTGTCCCCTCCCCCTTTCCCTACCTCCTTCCATCCTATCCTTCCAACCTTCTGCTTGAGGAAGGGGATTTATTCAAATTTTATTTAAATCCCTCTCTCTGGAGGGTCGCGCGCAAACCTTCACCCCCCTCGGCTCGCCCGATAGTGGTAGCGCAGGGGCCGCAGCCTGGGGGAGGACCCAGGGGAGGGGGGCAGGTTACAGGGACCCCCCCCTCCCCGGGAACCGGTGGTGGGCGGGGCTTGAACCCCGGAAACGGTGGGGGGGCCCAGGCCGGGCCCTAGACCCCTGGGCAGTGGGGGCCGGGAAGGGGCCAGTTAAAGGGTCGGGGGCGCTGGGGAGAGAAGGGGGAGGGGAGCTGAGACTCGGACCCCGGACTGAGTGGGGCCCGGGCAGAAGCTGAGCACCCTGCGCCCGAGGAGCCCCCGTTGGCCTGGGGGGGCCCAGGGACTGA
>NW_005370731.1:1108522-1124671 GCF_000412655.1 Myotis brandtii
ACCCGCCGGGAGCTGCCGAGAAGGGAGAGATGGCTCCCGGGACACGTGTGAGGTGGGTTCGTGCGGCTCCTCACCCCCAAACCTGGGCAGCTCCCACTCCCATTCATCCTCAGCCCGGCCTCTGCCTCCCCCGCCCCCAGCCTCACCCTCTCTGCTCCCAACTCCTCATCTCCCGTCCTTCATCCTGTTCCCTCTCAGCCCTGGGGAGCTGGCCTTCCTTCCTCGATCCTGCTTCCCCTCGCAGACCCCCATCCCCGCCTGCAGTTGCCGCCCTCTAGGCCCCTCCCCTGAGCGCTGGAGGGCCCCTTCCCCACCCCCATAGATGGGTCTGCAAGTCCCTGGAAGGGGGAGCTGGGGTAAGACGGGGCCGTGAAGAGACCCTCCAGGCCTGCGGGGACCTATCTGGGAGGATTCGGTTTCCATGGGAAGGACGGCCCAAGGGACTCTGGACAATTAGGGGGGAAGCAGCCTGGGAAGCGGGTTGGGGACACATGGAGGAGCCCATCCTGTGTGTGTGAAGGTGTCAGGCTGGGTCCTAGGGTCCCAGGGGATCTAGGAGTTGCCCAGGTTGACCTGAGAAATACAAAAGGAGGCGTCTCCGAGCAGAGGACTCTGGGGAGCTGAGGAAGGGAGGTCTTGGGGGAAGGAGGGTCTCAGCCTGGAAGTTGGGCAGCAGAGTGGATCTTTAGGGATGGGGGCAAGGATCCCACTGGGTCTGGTTCGGGGAAGAGAAATCGGGTGGCATTGTGTATGAGAGAGGAGGGAGAAAGAAAGGCCTGGCGCTCCCACCTAGGAGCCTGGGTGTCTTGGCGGAAAATCGGGAGGATTTAGGTTGGGAGGGCACGGGTACAGTGCCTGTGGGGAGCGGGAGAAGTTGGGGCCTCCTAATGGGACTCCACAGACAAGGAGCCCTGTTTCCCACGGAGCTTGGATGTGGGGATGTCAGTGGAGGGGCCGCTTCCCATCATCCTCCTTGGGCGCGTCAGGGAGGCCTGAGGAAGTATTGAGGAGCCAGTGCTGGGCTCCAGAGGAGCCAGGTGGCTGCTTGGGAGAGCTAGGCTGCAGAGAGGGGTCCCCCTACGCCCTGCAGGAGGGGTGACCTCCATGTTCCTTGGCTCCTTGGGTAGGAGGGTGAGTTCTGCTGCCTAGAAATGGAGGGAGCTGTGGGGAGTTTCAGGGCTCCAGTGGGCCCACCTGACCCTGTCGCCATTCACCCACAGCCCTCGGCGTTGCTGACGCCCCCAATGTCGTCGAGCAGCCGGGGGCCGGGGGCCGGAGCGCGCCGACGCCGAACCCGCTGCCGCCGCTGCCGGGCCTGTGTGCGAACTGAGTGCGGGGACTGCCACTTCTGCCGAGACATGAAGAAGTTCGGGGGGCCCGGGCGTATGAAGCAGTCGTGCCTGCTCCGGCAGTGCACTGCCGTGAGTTCTGCCCTTCCACCCCCACCCCCTTTGGGGCTCTGGGCGCCCTTCCCCAGCTGGCCTAAGTGCCTTTCTGGGGTGGCTGGTAACTCCTTCCTAGGGTTTACTGTAGGGTTGGTTTGTTCACTCATTCATTCACTGGTTTGTTCAGATGTCCATCGGGCCCATTTCCCCCCCCCTCAGCTCCAAGCTGAGGGCGATGTTAGGGCACAGAGGAATCTAACCCAGTCTCTACCGTCATACTTTCCCCAACTTTCAGAGGCACAGACCCATAGAAAACCTGGCCCCTCGCATCCCACTCCTTAGAGCTGCGGTTCTCAACCGGTGGGTTGCGACCCCTTTGGGGGTCGAACGCCCCTTTCACAGGGGTCGCCTAAGACCATCGGAAAACACATATATAATTACATATTGTTTTTGTGATTAATCACTATGCTTTGATTATATTCAATTTGTAATAATGAAGTTGGGGGTCACCACAACATGAGGAACTATATTAAAGGGTTGCAGCATTAGGAAGGTGGAGAACCACTGCCTTAGAGGTATCTGTGAATAGGTCTTACTTAGCCTTCTTTGGCCTCTTCCTCACCTGCCAGAGTGGATTTGAGGCTGAGCTTACCCTTTGTGTGACCTTGAGCAAATCACTGAATCTCAAAGGTACTGTCTCTGCAAAATGTTTCTTTTGCTGAGTTATAAACAATAGCACAGATATGCAAGTGCCTGCTACCAGGCCCAGCGCACAGTAGGTTTCTGAGGAACATAGGTTTCTTCTCAGCTGTCCGCGTCCTTTGAGCTTCCCAGGGCTCCGGAGAGCGGCCCTTCCCCTGCAGCCATGAGCCTCCAGTAGCATCCTGTGCCCCCTCCCCACACCATCACTTCCTTTTTCCCCTCCAGCGACTCTTTACTGCTTGGTCTCTTCACCCACAGCCCCTCTCTTCTCTTTGTCCCCCAGCCCTTGCCCACTTTCCTGTTCCTTCTTCCCCCTACCTGCTTCTTCCTTGAGCCTATTTCACAACCTTTTTCCCTGATATGACTCAGTATTACCACTGTCCTCCCCAAAGTCATGTTATCTGAAGGCTGCTCTCTTTTCCTTAAGACCAGCCTTTAGTGTTCCTAGGAGCCTTGCCCAAACCCGGTTCATTGTGAGCTCCAGAGCAACGCTTAGGCTGCCCTCTGAGCACACTCAGAATCTTCCCAGGCTGCTGTCGCCTCCCCTCCAGCCCTCTCTGAGTATTAGTGTCATATTTGCGTATGGTCTCCCTTCCTCACAAAGCCAGCAACAATTCCAGGGTCATACAGGCCCGGATCTAGCTGAACATTCACAACAGAGAACAAACTATGTAACAAATGGCCATCTTGCATTATCTCATTCTTAAAGAGTTCTGCACAGGAAAAATTCCTAGCCCCATTTTACAAATGGAGAAACAGGAATGAGATTAAATCAGTTGCTCAAGGTCATACTGCCAAAAAAGAAGAAATAATTCGAGATCTGATCCAGCTTGGCCTTAGGTTCTAAACCTCCTCCAGCAGCCGGCAAGGTTCCCAGAAAGAAGGGTCTTTCCCCTGTTGCTTGCTTTCGGGTCCCTGATGCCCCCTCTCCCCCAACAGCCCGTGCTCCCACACACAGCCGTGTGCCTCTTGTGTGGGGAGGCTGGGAAGGAGGACACAGTGGAGGGAGAGGAAGAAAAATTTGGTTTGAGCCTCATGGAGTGTACAATCTGCAACGAGATCGTCCACCCTGGCTGCCTGAAGGTGATGGCCCCGGGGAACCTGGAGTCGGGGATGGGCAAATTGTCAGGGAGCAAGGAGGTTGGGAACTCTGCCTCTGACTTCACTGATACCCTATCCATTCCCTGCCTCTGCCCACAGATGGGGAAGGCTGAGGGTGTCATCAATGCGGAAATTCCTAACTGCTGGGAGTGCCCTCGCTGTACCCAGGAAGGCCGGACCAGCAAGGTAGGGGCAGGACTGGGCTGGGTGCTGGGCTCCCAGTGGGCTGGGGAGCTGTGCAGAATCTCACCCCCAGCATTCACCTCCTCAGGATTCAGGTGAGGGACCAGGCCGCCGAAGGACTGACAACGGAGAGGAGGGTGCCAGCCTGGGGAGTGGATGGAAGCTGACGGAGGAGCCGCCACTTCCACCACCTCCACCCAGGCGCAAGGGCCCCCTGCCCGCTGGGCCCCCCCCAGAGGACGTGCCTGGGCCCCCCAAAAGAAAGGAGAGGGAGTCAGGGAATGAGCCCCCAACCCCAAAGAAAAAGGTGAGCCAGGGAGCATGCTCACTACATTCAGCCCAAGGGAATCTGGGAGTGGTAGTCCTGATCCTTTTTGGGGAGGGTGGGCCCTCCCTGGGTTCCCTCAGGGATTGTTGGGAGATGTAATTCAGGAGGTGCTGGGGGGAGGATGGGGCACACTCAGTGTAGAGAAGAGGTACAGGTGAGAGGGCAGCGGGCACTGGGCAGTGAAGCTTTGGGAGCCCCGGGTACTTTAGGGATTAGGGAAAGAGCATACTCAAAGCTGCTACAGAGGAAGAAGGAGGGGCTAGAAAGGGCCCGAGGGGGAAGAAAGAAGAGATGAGAGCATACTCACTGAGCCAAGACATTGGTTAGAAGGTGAGCATGCTCAGAGTTCTCCTTGAGGTGGGGGCTTCTGGGAATTGTAGTCCAAGAGGAGGCCATGGATCTTAGTTTTGTGGACAATGAGGGGCTAAGGGTCTCTTCCTTTCCCTATGTCTCCCTCTTTCCCTGGTAGGTGAAAGGAGGCCGTGAGAGGCACCTGAAGAAGGTGGGTGGAGACGCCTGCCTCCTCCGAGGATCGGACCCAGGCGGCCCAGGCCTTCTGCCCCCCAGGGTTCTGAATCCAAGCCAAGCTTTCTCGTCCTGCCACCCTGGGCTCCCTCCCGAACACTGGGAGGTGTGCCGGGGACCTCCTCCCTCCCTCTCCCATCTTTCCTTGCCCCACCCTCCACCCTGGAGACAGATCTGTGCTTTCCTGCTCACCTTGTCCTACCCCTGCCCCACTTGGCCACGATGGGCATCTGGACCCTGGAAGAATGGAGGGGGAGAGTGGGTTGGGGCCAGGGCCACAGGAGCCCCTGACTTTCCAAGAACCCTCAGGGTATTATCTGACCGTTTTGCACCATCTTTCTAAACCTTAAAGGGGAAAGAACTGAGTCCAAATCTCTGCCTGCTGACTCCTTGTGTGGTCTTGGCAATTTGTCAGCTGCTCTGAGCCTCAGTTTTCTCATTTGGGAAATCTACCTTCCTTATCTGCCTATCGCACTGTTTAAATCTCCTGAAAGTAAATGGACTTTGTAAATTATAAAACTTACCTAGATTCGAGGAAAATGAGGTCCAGAGAGGTTAAAAGACTGGTCTAAGGTCATACAGCAAAGCCCGGAATCAGATGTCACTTTGCATGGACACACTAAACCTGCCTGATTGCATTCAAATCCTGCCTCTGCCATTTGTCACTTTGGCGCTTAATCTCTCCGAGCCTATCTGCCTCATGTCTAAAAAGAGTGACCCAGGTTGCCACTCCATTCAAGCTCTGTGAGGATGTGCCGAGTCAGCCAGTGGGATGCTCTGCCTGGGCCAGGTGATCTTTGTTATTCTCACATCCCTGACTGGACACTTGGAATTGTCTAGTCCAACGCCCCATGTTGTAGATGGTGAGACAGGGGCTTCCCAAGGTCACACAGAGTTGATGGCCAAGCCAATACTCAAATCTGGGCTATGTTTTCATAGCATGCTGCTTGTGGAAATTCATGAGCTACTGGAACCCATAAGGTGTTTAATTCTTTGAATCAGTGCCTTCACGTGACATAAGGATGTGAAGTTCAGGCATGGCTTGGCTAATGCCTCACATTGCTCAGAGCCAGGGCTGGGTCAGGACTCTCCCTTGGACTGTTCATCCCCTGGTGACTCCTCAAGGGCAGGGGGGTGGGAGAGTGTGTGTCGGACCCTAGAGCCGTCTCCTATCTTTCTGCAGAAACCAAAGCCACCTTTGGCCTCTGCCGAGGGCCCAGCGGTGCCATCCCCATCACCACAGAGGGAGAAGTTAGAGCGTTTCAAGCGGATGTGCCAGCTGCTAGAGCGGGTGCCTGACACCTCCTCGTCCTCCTCGGACTCAGACTCAGACTCCGACTCATCGGGCACATCCCTGAGTGAGGATGAGGCCCCTGGCGAGGCCCGAAATGGGCGACGGCCAGCCAGGGGCAGCTCAGGCGAGAAGGAGAACCGCGGGGGGCGACGGGCTGTACGCCCTGGCAGTGGGGGGCCCCTCCTCAGTTGGCCTTTGGGCCCTGCCCCACCACCCCGGCCCCCACAGCTGGAGCGTCATGTGGTACGGCCCCCACCTCGAAGTCCTGAGCCCGACACACTGCCTTTGGCTGCTGGATCCGACCACCCTCTGCCCCGTGCTGCCTGGCTTCGTGTCTTCCAGCACCTTGGGCCCCGAGAGCTGTGCATTTGCATGCGAGTCTGCCGGACTTGGAGCCGCTGGTGAGTGGCCTGCACAGGCCTAGGTTCTATTGCTGACACCCTCCTCACTTTCTGGGTGACTTGTCACCTGTTCCTTATCCTTCCTCCCTGGTCACTGCTACTTCTGTAGTGTGTGCACACGACAGCACGATACTTCTGCATTTACTGTGCATGGGCTGCTTTCTGTTTTTGAGCTCATTTAATCCTCATAACGACTCTGTGAGGTAGGTACTATTACTCCCTCTTACAGACGAAGCTGAGGTCAAGATCATGTGGACAGGAAGCAATAGAACCAGGAATTTGAACCCAGCCCCTCTCTGCTGGGTTCCCGAATCTTTCCTCTTAACAATATCATTTTTGAGTGTTTAGTATATACCAAGCATAGTGCTGACTGTTGTATATGATCATCTCATTTGCTTTTCACACTTCCTCTTCTGAGGACAATCGTACCTGCTTCATTTACACATGAGAAAACTCTTGTCTGCGCCGGCCCCTGCCCTGTCACAGGCAGCCATACTTGGGCCTCCTGACCCCGAGTAACGCCTTCATGCCCCAGAGCCACCACCAGCTCCCTCTGCCCGTCCTCCCCCACCTCCCCACTGCTTCCTGAACCTTGTTTACTCAGAAATCTCCCTCAGCTTCCAAACCGCTGGTCTTCCTCCCCCCAGTCAAACTCTCGGAACACTCTGTTCCCCTCACAGCTCATGGAGGGGATGAGCCTTCATTCATTTGTTCATTTTCA
Source organism: Myotis brandtii (assembly GCF_000412655.1). Taxonomy (NCBI): domain Eukaryota; kingdom Metazoa; phylum Chordata; class Mammalia; order Chiroptera; family Vespertilionidae; genus Myotis; species Myotis brandtii. The sequence continues at coordinate 1,115,163 of NW_005370731.1, forward strand.
TGTTCTAATCAGTTTCTGGGGTGGTGCAGATACTGCGTCTGTTTTATCTTCATGTTCCCAGCACGAGACAAAGGGCAGTATAGATGCCCAAGAAATATTTTATTACGTGAGAAAATTCAGGCTCTTTCTCAAGCACTTACTGTGGATTAGACATCCTGTTGGCCACTTTGCAAATGTTAGCTGATTTTCCTCATGATAGCAGCCCTGTGAGGGAAGGAGGGACTCCTGAAGTCACAGTACAAGTTAGTGCTGAACTCAAACTCTGATGCTTTTCCTGTGGGTTCTGGGTGCTAGTTCATGCCTACTGGCGTCTGGAGGTCAGTGCCTGTGGTTCAGTCTGACTCTTCCTCTCAGGAGCTGTCTGCCGTTGGGCCAATTTCTTAACTGCTTGTGGCCTCCTTTTCTTCATCTGTTAAACCAGGAGGACCAGAACATTTACTTCAGAGTTGTTGGCGTGGTGTTTTTAATTTAACTTATTGTGTTGACGTTGATTAGTAAGATTCTGTACTGCATTGTCTGTGTACCTCATAGTGTTTTTGTAGCTGAGGGCAGTGCCTGGGAAAAAGAAACTACTTGATGCCTTAACCATAATCATTACTATTCACTCAGTTACAAGTCATTACTGAAAGCTCAGACTTTCACATCCTCAGAACATAGCTCCACGTCAGCCTGCAACATGGAAGCAAATAGTGAGAGCAGGTGCTGGAGATGACCACCCGGCCTCATGTGATAGTTGGGGAAGTGTTTGCTGAGGCCTCTTCATCAGGGCCAGCTCTGTGCTCGGTACATGGGATTCAGAACTGAAGGGGACTTGATTTCGGCCTCAAGGAGATACGTGTGACCAGAGGTAGAGAGAGGCTGGACTGCACAGTGGTTTCCAGCTTGGGCCCTGGAGTTTGGTCCTTACGTGTTTCATCAGCTGTGACTCCGGCACTTCCTGGATGTATGGCCGTGGGTGGATAGTTCTACCTATCAAGGCCTCGGTGTTCTCATCCACTATCTGGAGTTCAAATTAATACTTTGTAGGGATTAAATGAGATGGTTCTTGCAAAGTACTTAGCATCGTTCCTGGAGGGTACTAAATACTCAATAAAATGGTGGTTTTCCATAAGAGGCGAAGGGTAGGGCAGAGCAGGGACCCACGGGGCACAATGGGAACACTCAGAAGGCTCTCTAAGGCCTGTGAGCAGAAGCAGGGGCAGGGAATGGAGAGAAGTGACTCAGGTTGAGAACTTTTTTAAGAAGCAGAAGAGCCCTGGCTGGTTTTGTTCAGTGGATAGAGCGTGGGCCTGCAAACTGAAGGGTCCCAGGTTCGATTCTGGCCAAGGGGATTGCAGGTTCGATCCCCAGTAGGGGACGGGCAGGAGGCAGCCAATCAGTGATTCTCTCTCATCATTGATATTTCTATCTCTCTTCCCTCTCCCTTCCTCTCTGAAATCAATAAAGATATATTTAAAAAAAACAAAAACAGAAGAGCTTGGATTTGGTGACTAAGTGGCTATGGGGCCGCAGGGTGACTCAAGTGAGTTTCTGGGCCACAAGCCTGGGTGGGCAGCAGTGCCGGTCCTCACGTTGGGGAATACCAAAGGAAGAGAAGCAAGTTGTAGGGGAAAGGGAAGCACACAGATTTGACATGTGTGGTTTGGAAGGTTTGTGGGCCAGTCGGAGCTAGCAGGGAAACAGCTGGATGTACAAGTCTGAGGCTCAAGAGAAAGGTCCAAGTTTAGAAACTAGGGACACAGCAGTGAACAAACAGGCAGGAGAGCAGGCAGTTGCAGGTTGTCCTGTCTGGTGGCTTCTGTCTTCTCTTGGAACTAGAAGGTGAAGTGATTTACCAAGAGAAAGATCCAAGTTTGGGAGTTTTTAATCTATAGATATCAGCTTCCAGGAAGAAAGCAGAAGACAGAATGTCAGTATTTGTGAGTTAGAGAAAGAGCAGCCAGAGACTTGGAGGAAATCAAGGGCGGAGCTGTGCTCTAAGGGAGGGAGATGGAGGAAGGAGTGAGTGGTGAATAGTGTTGCATGTTGGCAAACGGAGATCAAGGACCAGAGTGGCGGTTGCGTTTTGCTACAAGGAGGCCTTGGTATCCTTGGCTGTGCTACAGGGGGGTGGGGAGACCGAAGGCAGGTCACATAGGGTCAGGGACATCAGCTTCTAGGCCAGGACTTAATGGCTTGCTGCTGTACCTGGTTTCTAAAATGGTACCTGGCATACCGTCGGTACTAAGAAAATATTTGTTGAATGAATGAAAGACAGTGAGAAAATCAGGATGGAGTGTAGAAAGAGGTAGTGAGAGAAATTTGTAGGTGGGGAGCAGGAAGTTGCAGGCTTTCCTCTCTGGTGACTTCTATCTTTTCTTGAAACTGGGAGGCGAAGTGACCTGTCAAGACGGAGGGGAAGCCCTGGCAGGGTAGCTCAGTTGGTTAGAGTTGTCCTGATATGCCAAGGTTTTGGGTTCGATCCCTGACCAGGGCACATACAGGAAGCAGCCAATGAATGCATAAATAAGTGGAACAATAAATTGATCTCTCAAATCAATTTTTTAAAAAGGAGGGGAGAGAAGGCAGGCAGAAGTGTCGAAGTTGTTGAGTTGCAGGGAAGAGGGGTGGGACTTTGGGGGACATGGGCAGAGAGAGTGGCAAAGAAGGGACTGGAACACAGGGTCAAGGCCAGCTGGGGTTGGAAGTAGAGGCTTAGAAATGACAGATTGGAGGACAATGGAAGCATCTGGGAACCGAGAGCTGAGAGGGAAGAACTGGCTTTGACTGGAGACCAGGAGGCTGTTGAGCTCCTTCCAGGTGGCCGTTTGGGCTGCTCCATCTCTGTGTCCCCAAAAGGGAGGTTTAGGACTGCATTTTAGGATTTTTGAGGTGGGCTTAGTAGGGGATGACTTAGGGCGGTGATGGCGAACCTTTTGAGCTCGGTGTGTCAGCATTTTGAAAAACCCTAACTTAACGCTGGTGCCGTGTCACATATAGAAATTTTTTGATATTTGCAACCATAGTAAAACAAAGACTTATATTTTTGATATTTATTTTATATATTTAAATGCCATTTAACAAAGAAAAATCAACCAAAAAAATGAGTTCGCATGTCACCTCTGACACGCGTGTCATAGGTTCGCCATCACTGACTTAGGGGGTAGCTGGAGTTAAGGGTAAAGTGAATGGTTTAGAGAACTTGACATCAAGCCCTGACCCCCCTGGATGATGGCATGCTTCAGTCCCTGAGCAGTTCTTCCTGCTTTTTGCCTTAGTGTTATTCCCCAGCTTAGAAAGCACCCATCCATGGCTCCCTGTTGCCCTCACAACGAGCTCCCACAGTCAGATTGGACATGAACAGTGCCCCAGTGGCTGCAGTAAACACTTCCCCTGTACTCTCTCTCTTTGTCTTTGCAGCAAACCTTTGAATTAAGTGTTGCATTTAATTCCTTTTATAGTTTGGAGAATGGCCCAGAGGGCAAGTGACTTGTCTAAGGTCACACAGAGCACAGAGGTGGCAGAGCTGGGATTTAGTACCCATGCCCTTCACCTCTGAGCTGTGTGGCCACAGCAATTCAGCCTGGCATTCTAGTCCTTCTTTTTTAAAAAAAATGGGTTTTTTATTCTATTTATTTATTTACTTATTTATATCCTCACCCAAAGATATTTTTAAAATTGATTTTAAAGATAGAGGAAGAGGGGAGAGAGAGAGAGAGAGAGAGAGAGAGAGAGAGAGAGAGAGGACATTGATTGGCTGCCTCCCACATGCACCCTAACCGGGAGAGAGAGAGAGAGAGAGAGAGAGAGAGAGAACGAACGAACATACATTGATTGGCTGCCTCCCACATGCACCCTGACCGGGGCCCAAACCCTCAACCCTTTGGTGCATGGGACAACACTCCAACCAACGGAGCAACACTGGCCAGGGCCATTCTAGTCCCTCTTGACATGTCACCCCTACCCTAGGCCTCCTCTGTAGCCTCAACCTCTGCCTCTTCCCCACTCACCAGAGTTCAGGCTCCCGATCCAGACCCTGACTCTGCTACCATTTAGTAGCTGTGATACCTTGAACAAGTTTCTTAACCTCTCTGAGCCTCATTTCTCTTTACTCTAAAAAGGAGATGGTAATAGTATTTACCTGCTAGAGCTATTGTGAGGTTAAATGTTTAATACATACAACAGTACCTGGCACATAGTAAACCCTTGATAAATAGTAGTTATTAGTGCTATAGTCGTCATCATCATCATCATTCTTATTATTAGGAGATGATGAATTGTCCTTTGTTCATGCTGCCTGACTTCTCGGAGCTCTCTGTGTTCTCTCTGTATCCTGGACCTGGGTACTAGTTCTTCCCCGTCTGGAATGTACACTGGCTTCCTACCCACTCCTCGCTGGAGCAGTGACTGCTGTCCTTCAAATCTCATCAGGCATTGTCTCCCTGGGCGGTCCCTGTCTCAGCCTTCTCATTGACTCTTATCATGTTCTTTGTTGCTTCAGTTTCTGTGGACTGGCTGTGTCTCCCCCACTTCCTGACTGCCTTGTGCCCAGTGGAGGCTGGACACTAAGTATCAGTAGGGCCCTCAGTGACTGTTGGCTGCTGCTCTGAGGTCCAAATCCAGTTTCCTGGTCATGCAAGAGCAAAGGGATCCATTAGCTCCAGGACAAGAAAAGTCAGGGGAGACTTCCTGGAAGAGGAGGCACTGGCGCTGAGCCTTTAAGGATCTGGGTTGGTTGGCATTTCCAGCACAACATATGTGCCAAAATGTGTTGGCACCAGACAGCCTTGTGTGTCTGTAGGCTGTGGTTTGGCCTGGCTCTTGTAGAGTACGATACAGAACAACTGGGAGCCTATGTGTACCTCCAGGGGGAAGGGGTTCCTTTCTAGCCATGGAAGATCCAGGAGGAGCTTCAAGGTGATGGTCGCACTTGAGCTGGGACTCGATTGGGTCAGAGTGGGTAGAGAGAGGTTTTGAATGGAATAAGATTTTGCTGAGTAGAGAGAAAGGGCAGGACCTAAGGACAGAAGTTGTGTTGAGGGTGGGGTTTTTGTTTTGTTCTTTTCCTTTTTAGAATTGGAGAGATTTGCAAATGTTAGTGGTTGAGTGGATGGAACCAGGAGTGGGAGAGGCTAGAATGCCAGAAGAGGGAGGAGTGGTAGGAGGTGACCGGGCAGGGAGGTGGAGTTGTTGGGATTGAAGCCTTAAGGTCTGGGCCTCCAGCCTTCCCTAAAATGTCACCCAGGGGCTCCGAGGTATGCCTGGCAGTTTTAAGTAGCACAAAAAGGCTTAATTCTTTTATTAATTTTGAAAAGGAGGTCTCTCCATTGTGTGCTGTTGCATCTTTAATACCTTTCTTATACTCATCTCCCTGTTTAACACAAAGTCTTTAGGTGGTAGCCCAAAGCTACATCGACACCTGTCTAGAATTTAATAACCCTGGTCTGTGTTTATTATATTTATTTCTATGGTTAACACATTTATGTGAAACAGTGTTGGTTTTAAGTGCATAGAGGGGATCAATTTAAAGATAAATTCATGTTCTGCAGATAAGTGAATAGCAAATGACTGGGGTTGGAGAAAAAGCCCTTCAGAATTGGGGGACAGGGAGAGATACATCCTCCTGGGCCCTCTCCACCCCTGCTGCTTCTGACACAGTTCATCTAACCCAGTGGGAAATTCCTGACATGCCCTCCAGAACTGCATTAAGAAGAGTTTTCAGCCCTAGCCGGTTTGGCTCAGTGGATAGAGCATTGGCCTGCTGACTAAAGGGTCCCAGGTTCGATCCTGGTCAAGGGCACATGCCTGGATTGCGGGCTCGATCCCCATTGGGCGTGCAGGAGGCAACTGATTAATAATTCTCTTCATTGATGTTTCTGTCTCTCTCTCCCTTCCTCTCTGAAATCAATAAAAATATATTTAAGAAAGAAAGACTTTTCAAAGGGAGTCTCAAGGAACTCTTAGTGCACCGCAAAGTATTAATAGATAACCTTTGGTGGGGAAGGGTTCCCTGATGAAATAAGTTTGGGAAGCCCTTTCCCAAAGGGCATGTCAAGGCTGTCAGAAATGCTGGGATCAGGAAACCTGCTTTCCCTTTGTTCAGACCTCATTCATTTTTGTAGCTTCAATACCTGGGACCTGCCAGGTCTTCCATAAACATTGACCGGGTGAATACATGAAAAGCTGTAACTGCAGTGTGTGTGAGCAGTGCTCATGGAAGCTTGGCCCCATTCTTTACAACAAATGCGCAACAGATAACCTGCCGTGCCCGTGGCACCGTGCTGGGTACTGGGGAAACCAAAGGGAAAAGGCCAGATGTGCCCTTGTGGAGCCTGCATTGTAGTTCATGGGACACAATAGTCAAAGAGAGCAAATAGGGCTGTAAGTCAAGCCTTAGGCAGCTGGCCATCAGGGTGGGCCAGATGTGGATCAAGAGCAGAAATTGGTAGAGGAGAAGTGACCACAAGCCAACAACATAACTTGGTGAGCAGTCCCAGGTGGGGGCTGGGAGTGCCGTAGCTCCCTTTGGTGTTACAGCAACTACAGTATGTAGGATGTTTGTGCCTTAAAGCTGTAAGGTAAGAAAACCAGAAAGACCTCATTTGCTCTTGCAGCAGCCCTGAGGGGCAGGCCAGTAAGGGCCATTATCTTCATTTTCTAAACTAGGCCCCTGAGGCGCAAGGAGAATGGAGTTTACCAGGAGGAAGACTGTTTGAAAACTTCTTAACTAACATAGTTTTTAACGAAACTTGCATCTAGTTCAGTAATGGGTTTGAGCCCCAAACTCAATCCTCTTGGCCTGGGTCCTGGAGCTTCCTGCAGCCCCCTCCTCCCACCTTCCGTGTGGATCAGGAGAAAACGGGTGTGCCATTGAGTGTGGGGAGGGCTGTGGGCTCCCTGAGAGCTGAGGGCTGTCTACCCTCTTGTGGCTGCCAGGTGCTATGACAAGCGTCTGTGGCCTCGAATGGACCTGAGCCGGCGGAAGTCACTCACTCCCCCCATGCTTAGTGGTGTGGTTCGTCGCCAGCCCCGAGCCCTGGACCTCAGCTGGACAGGTGTCTCCAAGAAGCAACTCATGTGGCTTCTGAACCGACTGCAAGGTATGGCAAGGTGGTGAGGTTGGATAGAAGGACTGTGGGATAAGCCTGGCACAGAGCCCTCCCAGCACCAGCTTCCTAACTTCCCCCAGGCCTGCAGGAACTGGTGCTGTCTGGCTGCTCCTGGCTCTCTGTCTCTGCCCTGGGCTCAGCACCACTGCCAGCCCTGCGGCTCCTGGACCTGCGCTGGATTGAGGATGTTAAAGACTCCCAGCTCCGAGAGCTGCTGCTGCCTCCGCCAGACACCAAACCAGGTGCAGCCTCCGTTGGCTCATTTGTAGAACGGGTTGGGCAAGGTGGGGTTCTGAGGCCCATGCGAGGTGTTAGAGGGTTTGAAGAAAGGATAGAATACTTGAGTTTGAAAAGGAAGGCCCTGCTTGGCCATTGTTCATTCACTCACCTACTGTGCGCTGGGCCCTGTGATAGGAGTGGAGGGAACAGGATGAAGAGGATGTAGTAGTCCCTGGCCTCCAGGGGGAGATAATTATGGGATGAAGCACAATAGAGGACAGGAGGATGGCACTGGATTCTGGGAAAAGCCAGGGGATCTAAGTGAAGCCCTGGGTATGGTGGGCTCCACCGACAGCCTTCTCCAAAGGGAGCAGTGGCTATTGCTGTGGGAGAGTGTGCACCTCTGTGGCCAGTCACTTCTGTTTGTCAAGAGGAACCAGGTTATACAGCATGATGTGGTAGGCTAAGGGCTATGGTGGGGGTGAAGGAGCAATGCAAGAAGCCCTCCTTAAAGGAGCTAAACTGAGTCCTGAAAGGGACACGGTTTTTCCAGGGAGTTTGAGGCAGAATAAGTAGTTTTGTGGGGCAGGAGGCCTATATTGACTGAGGGGGATGCTGGGAGCTGAGGCTGGTCAGGTGAGCAGAGGTCTGGTCACCTTGGGGGTCATACGAGGTGTGGGGTCCTGAGGCCTGGGGCCTCCTTGTCTAGCCAAGAAATAGGATGCTTACAGTAGCATCCTCTCTGGTCTGCACCAGTCTGTTCTTCACTCCGAAGTCAGGGGAACCATCCAGAAAGACAAATGTATCCATTTCACTCCTGTGCTGTAAACTCTTTTTTTGTTGCTTCCTGGTGTTCTTTGGATAAAGATCAGTGTTTTACTGTATTCACTAAGGCCTGCCATAGTCTGGTTCCTGCTCACCCATGAGGTTCCTACATTTTAGCCACCTCAACCTCCTTGCCAAGTTCCCTCCAGCCCCAGGGCCTTTGCCTACTCTTCTTTGCCTAGAATGCTCTTATCTTCCTTCATCTAATTAACACCTAATCACCTTTCAGGCTGCAAGGTAAATGCCACTTCTTCCTAGAAGCCCTCCATGATTCTCTTCCCCATTGAACTCAGGCCCCTCTTCAACTTTGAGAGAGTTCCCTCCCAGTATAGAAATGATTTGATTAAAATCTTTCCTCTCACTAGGTTCTTAAGCGCTGTGAGGGCAAGGACTAGCTTTCACAGCTCTTTCATGGCTCCCTTCTTCCTACCCTCCTCCACTGCACCCCTTCACAGCAGCCTTGGAAAAGAGGTAGAGAAGCAACTAGGATTCTTTGCATTTTCTGGATGAGGTACCAGAGGTCCAGAGGGGTTGAGTGCTGCAGGTCACACAGGCAAAGCCAGACCAGAGCACTCACCCATCGCCCACTCTTACTGGAACTGGACTGAGCCAGGAAGATGTGGGCTCATGGAAGGGTGAGCATTGGGAGCAGTGCATTCCATGAGGCGAGGAAGTGCTGGTTGGCTGGCAGACTGACCCCATCTCCTTCTGCCTGAATTCATTTCAGTTTAAGCGCCTTTATCAGGAGTTTGCAAAGATGAGCCTTCTGGGCCCTCGAGGCCTATTGTGCATGTTGGAACTCTACACCTACTTTTCTGATCTTGGCTGCCTGGTTTGTACAGCATTCCTGGAGCAAAACTTAAAGTTCTACTTCTTGCTTTTGCCCCTGCTATTTTCTGCCTGGCGTACTCTTCTCCCACCTCTCCACAGGGTTAGTCCTTGAAGGCCCAGCTTAAATGCTGCCACCTCAGTGAAACCCTCCCTGATGCCTCCTTTTCCCTGTCCAAGCCAGGGTGCCTCTTTCCTCTGCTTTCCTCTAATGGCTTAAGCTTCGGCCCAAGGTTGATGGCATCTGTAATGTATTCCCTCTCTAAGCTCTCAGCTCCTCAAATGAAAAAAAGGAGCGGCTAGAATTCAGAGCTTGCCAAGTCAGGTACTCACAGAGGCAGCAAGTGATGAGATTGGTGCAGGACATTAGGAAGTAGCCTCTAGCAACCCATTCCCAGCCAATGGTCAGGTGAAAGGGTAGCCCAGTGATGTCAGATCTTACAATTTTCAAGGAAAAGCTCAATATCTAAATCTATATATATAAAAGCCAAGCGACCAGAAATACTGGCACTGCAGCCAGCCAGCCAGCCCAATGGGGGGGAGGGGGGA
>NW_005370731.1:1125261-1125503 GCF_000412655.1 Myotis brandtii
GATCTCCAGTAGGGGGTGTGCAGGAGGCAGTCAATCAATGATTCTCTCTCAGCATTGATGTTTCTCTCCCTCTCCCTCTCTGAAATCAATAAAAAAACAAGAAAACATTTAAAAATAAATAAAAATGTCCTGTAGGCCCGGCCCATGTGGCTTAGTGGTTGAGCATTGACCTGTAAACCAGGAGGTCATGGTTTGATTCCCAGTTGGCACATGCCCGGGTTGCGGGCTCAATCCCCAGTGGT
>NW_005370731.1:1125582-1129831 GCF_000412655.1 Myotis brandtii
GAGGGGGGTGGGGGGGGGCATGCAGCCGATCAGTGATTCTCTCTCATTGATGTTTCTATCTCTCCCTCTCACTTCCTCTCAAATCAACAAGAAAAAAATATGTATTTTTTAAATGTCCTTTTGGTAGGCTTAGTCACTTAGAAAATTTTTAGCATATGCAGATTCCATAAAACACTCGCGTAGGCTAGGTTCATGAGTTTGTGGCATCTGATCTCGTTTATCTAAGGGCTAGGCTGGTGCCCGGGAGGTATATAGCATGGTGGTAGGTGTTTGGACTTGGAGCCACCAGGCCTGCTGTCCTAGCTTTGTTACTTCATAGTCATGTGACTTTGGACAGATTGCTTAATGGTTTGAGCCTCCATTTTCTCATCAGTAAACAGGAATGATTATCAGAGAGCTTATCTCCCAAGGCTGTGCTTCTTAAAGCATGGTCTCCAAACCAGCAGCTTCAACATCACTTGCTAGAAAAATAAACTCTGAGGCCCCAGCTTAGAGCACCTAAACTCTGGGGGCAGGGCCAGCAATTCATTTTAACTAGCCTTCCAAGGGACATCGTTTGAGAGCCACTGGCCTAGGGGCAGGCAGCCATTTAGCCTGTGTCTGGCGCACAGTGAATGCTCAATTAGTGGCTGCTGGTGCACCATAGGCGTTTAGTTTTTTAAAAAACAGAGAAACTGTAATGCCAGGAATATGCTAAATTCAATAAAAGGGAAGCAGACCATGCGCTTTGGGTGCAGAGTTGAGCAGTGTAAGCTCATGTACCCCGGAGATAAAGGAAAAGGCTGAGTTCAGACCTGAAAGCCAGTGACACTGGCCAGCAGCGGACTGAGCACAGGTGGCCACAGGAGAGTCTCAGGGCAGGGTCACCTGTGGAATTGGGTCCAAGTGTTTGGGGGTGAGGGAGAGGAGTGAAGAGCTGAGAAAGTGATAAGACCTTGTAGGAGCTGCAGTGTTCCACCGAGGAGATTGAACTTGTTTGAGGTGCTCTCAGAGTTTTTAGCACAGAAGGGATGTTGGCCCACCTGTATTTGAGAATGGCTCTCTTTGGATTCCGGAAAGAAGAGGCGAGACTAGAGTGAGTGAGGAGGCTGGGGCAGGAGTTGAGGCAAGAGTTGACTCAGAGTGGTGACAGGGGGAATGGAGAGAAAGGGATCCAGTTGGTGACTTTACTAATCATGGAAGGAGAGGAAAGTGGGAGAGCAGCCTACACTGGCAGTCCTGGTAGGGATGTCATTTGTTAGATGAGTGACTATATATTGAGCACCTATGTCCCAATTGTTGGGGTTAAAGCAAGAACAAGACAAACAAAAATTCTTGCCTCATGGAACCGACACGAGTGGAAGGAGAGGGGGAAAAAATATATGCCAGATGGTGGGAAAGCAGGGAAAAATAATATTGTGGAATATTACAGTTTCAAGTGGAGTCATCATGGCAGGCCTCACTGAGGAGGCAGTGTGAGCAATGAACAGATGAGATGAGGACAAGAGCAAGCTACGCAGATAGCACCAGCCAAGGCTCACACAGTGGCAGCAGATTTAGGGGGTGGTGAGGAATATGGGTATGTAAACATAGCTGGTCTGGGGGCCTAGGTGCAGGAATGGAAGCAGAGGGGTGTGCTGACCTTTGATCTGCCTGCCCAGGGCAAACGGAGAGCCGTGGGCGGCTGCAGGGGGTAGCAGAGCTGCGCTTGGCAGGCCTAGAGCTGACAGATGCCTCCCTGCGACTCCTGCTGCGCCACGCGCCCCAGCTGAGCGCCCTGGACCTCAGCCACTGCGCCCATGTCGGGGACCCCAGTGTTCATCTCCTCACGGCCCCCACCTCCCCACTTCGAGAGACCCTGGTACACCTCAATCTTGCTGGTAAGCATGGTCCCCTGTCTGTCCTTCCTGCTAGCCTGTTGATTCCCATGACCAGTGCCCACACCCTACTCACTCTCCTGGTGTTGGCTACCATTACCCTATCCCCAGGTTGCCACCGCCTCACTGACCATTGCCTTCCGCTGTTCCGCCGCTGCCCTCGCCTACGCCGCCTAGACCTGCGCTCCTGCCGCCAGCTCTCACCTGAAGCTTGTGCCCGGCTGGCAGCTGCCGGGCCTCCTGGCCCCTTCCGCTGCCCAGAGGAGAAGTTGCTTCTCAAGGACAGCTAGTTGGGTGCCTCCCCCTGCCCCCAACTCTTCAGGAGCCTGGACCTCCGGCCTTCATTTCACTCCTGCCAGGAGGCCAGGTTACCCACCTCATGACTTGGGATTCCTGAGTTTTCCGACTTGGGATTCCTGCCCAGGGACTTGAGCCAGCCTCCCCACTCTGCCCCCTGCACTGATATTTCTGGGGGTCTCTTTCCCATCCCCTCCCCCTTCCACCTGCTTCATTGTCCATCCCCTGGGGGGAGTGGGTCAGAGGTACTGGGGTTGCTGAGCCAAAGGGATGGTGGGCGGGGGGTAAGGTGCAAGTTTGAGGGAGGGAGAATGGGGGAAACACATCTGCATACAGGATACTGGGAGCCAGGGGCTGGGGGAGGTGGAGGATGGGCTGGGGGAGGGGGGCAGAAAGCAGACCAGCAAGGGTGCAGGGAACAGACCAGATACTTGGAGTTGGGGGGTGGAGGAGCAAAAAGGGAAACCAGAGGAGCAATTGGGAGTCCAGGTGTCAGAGGTGGGGATACTCGGGGAACCAGGGAAAGCCAGGGCTAAGGAAGGGGTGAGGGGCGAGAGCAGGTGTGGGGGCAGTAGCACTCCCTCGGGGGGTTACTCCTCCTCTTACTCCCCAGTTTCAGTTCCTTCCCCCAACCCTGACTCCTTGAAAGTCACTGACAATGGCAGCTATTGCGAGGAGTGGGGGCCAGCTGGCCTATCTGCTGTTCAGCGTGGCCCAGGGGAGTGGTGAGGGGTACCCCAGCCCCCTACCTGCCTCCCCGTTCAATACTTGAACATTCATCTGTACTGAAGTGTTACTTGAACCTGGGGAATCTCGGACTCGGGGGAGCTGGAGTGTGAGGGCCGGACCGCTTGGACTGAGACTGGACCGGTGGGCGCTGCGCCACCACCAGGCTCTTTCTTGCTTTACTGTATTGAGCAGTTCCACCCCTCCTGACCTGAGGTGGAGTGGGGTGCCATCCCAGCGATGGGGAAGATGAGACTCCTTCAGTTTGGCTCTTCCCACTCATCGTCATGGAAACTTGTATCCCATTTGCCCAGGGAACTGCCACTCCTGGTTGCCATGGAAATAGCAGCCAATGGACACGTCCCAAAGCCAGGGCTAAGGCTGGTAATGGCCCCTCTTGGTTGCCGTGGGAACTTAGTAACAGTCTTGGCCCACCCCTGCCCCTTCCTCCAGTGTGGGGGCGGGGTTAGGGGAGCCGGGGCCCGCCCCTCAGCCCAGGCCTCGGGGTAGCTGGGTTGTACCATGTAGGGGAGGGGGGAATTTATCCACATACCTCAGGTAACAGGGAGGTGCGCGGGTGGGGGGAGGGACTGGGCGGATCAGAGGTCGACGGGAGGGGGTCCTGGGGGTCGCGCAGGCTTGGGGTGGGGGCCGCTGGGGGAAGGGGGAAGAGGCAGCCTGGCGGGGGGCACGTGGGGGACCCAGCCGGGGCTGGGCCCCGGGTCTGTACTATATGGTTTGCTATAAAACTCAAAATCTTCCAGCTGGGGTGACTGAGTTCCTGTGTCTGTGCGGCGTCGGGAGAGGGGGGTAGGGCAGGGAGGACCTGAGTGCTTACCCTTGGGGGCTCTCGGAGGCAGGGCTGTTGGGGTGCACTGGGAGCCTTGGACACCCCTGGCTCCCGGAACTGAGTTCACACGGCCCCCTCCAGCAGATGGGCTCACCTCTCCCGAGTGTACAGTTTAGGTGGAGGACCGGAGCTCTGGGTACGTCCGGATGCACTAGGAGTGGTCCAGGGGCCGGGAACTCCCAGGCGCAGGCGGGGTTGGTAACCTCAGTGGAGCTAGGGCGCCTGCATGACATTCTAGCTGGACTCGTGTCACAGGGGTCCCTGGAGATCTCTGCGGACGCCCCCGGGCTCCACCCCATCATGTGGCCGCCCCGGCTCCGCCTCTGCCCCAGTTCCTGTTTCGGCCTCTGCTGTCCCGCTTCGGCCCCCAGGGCTCCCGGCAGACGCCTACTCTTTCTGCTCAGTCCCGCCTGCCTCTTCCTGGGCACCTGCCGCCCACATCTCGGCTCGCCCCGCGGGGGGATGGGGTCTCTTCCCGGCCTGGACCGACCCTCCTGGACGCCCCGAGGCTACTCGACCC
>NW_005370731.1:1129895-1136539 GCF_000412655.1 Myotis brandtii
TACCGGGAGTTCGTGCACCGCGGCTACTTGGACCTCATGGGGGCCAGTCAGCACTCACTGCGGGCGCTCAGCTGGCGCCGCCTCTACCTCAGCCGGGCCAAGCTCAAAGCCTCCAGCCGCACGTCTGCCCTGCTCTCGGGCTTCGCCATGGTGAGGGGAGGGGTGGGGCGCTCGGGGTGGGGGTGAGGAAGGGGGCCATAGGCAAAGTGAACGGGCACCCAAGGGAGGCTGGGCAAAGGGAAAGGAATGACTGGGTTTTAAGAGGTAAAGGAGGGGGACGAACAAGTTCCCAAGGGATGACAAATCCCTTTTTAATGGGGGGGGGGGGGGTGTGAACAGACCCCTGGCATAAACTGGGCCACAGGGAGGATAAACAAGTGCTAAAAATGTCATGGAGGGTACAAATCACGTCATGGGATAGATAATCCACCAAGGGGGCTGCATATGCACGGGTGGGACCAAGGTCCAAAAGCCTAGTCCAGGCAGAGTGATTACTAGACACCACTCCCACCCCGGCCATGAGAGGTTCAAAGGCAAATCAGAGCTGGGGAGGGACTGTATCAACAGCTGGGGGTGGGGTTAGAGAAAATAAACAGATGGGGTGGTCACCCAACTGAAAGTGGGGCCCATCCCAAGGAAGGCATCTACCCAGCAGGTACAAAGGGTGCTGAGTGTAGCCCAGGAAGTTTTGAGAGGAGAGGATGCCTGTGAGGAAGTCTGTGGGGGAAGAAGCTGATTAGGAAACTGATTACATGATTCCCGAGCTGATAAACTGGTGGTGTGGGAAGATGATGTCAGCTAACGGTCCCAGAGGAGGCCTCCTCGGGAAGTGGGACTGAGGGAGGTCCCCGGGTGAGGAGTCAGCTCGTTCCTGCTCGTGGCCGGAGACCCTGGGCAGGTCTCCCCCACTTTGCAGGTCAGTGGGAAATTGGGAGATGGTGGAGGGTGTGCCCTCTGTAGTCTGCCAAGTGCCTGCCCTAGGATGAGCTGATTCTTGTCCTCAAACCCTAGATCTAAGCATGTTAGAGCAAGATACACATCAAAGATGGCTCAGACGACCTGTTAATTGGCTGGCAGGAGAGAGATGTGTGTGTGTGTGTGTGGGGGGGCAGGCATCCTTATAGGAACCTGTTTTGGGGGGCAAATTGAGATGGGGATAGAAGGGTCAGAGCACTAGGTGATTTGGGTTAGTCCCTACCCTCAGTGCCACAGCCTCTGTATTTAAAATGATCAGAGGGAAAGTCTCTATCCCCAAGGCTCATTCTAGGCCTATGATTTTTTTTTTTTTTTATGTGGGGGCCCAGGATCCACAGGCCAGTCTACTCTTCCTAACGTGGAATCATCTAGGGACAGGGAGTTGGCTCTCCTTCCCCTGTGCAGACTGGAGAGGAAAAGAGGCAGTCTCATGGACCCATCTAAGGGAGGTCCCCACCCCCATCCACCGCATGGTTCAGTCTGGCCTGCTGCTGGACTTGCATGTTGCTGGGGTGACAGCTTAAAGGCCAGGATCTTCTCTGCAGGATCCAGAGGCCGGATGAGTAGGTTCTGGGGGCAGGACTGGCTCCAGTCGTGCCCGGAGAAAACAAGCCTGGGTCAGGCCATGGGAGAAAGCAGGAGTAGGCCTGGCCCAGATGCCCGTCTGTGGGCGACACCTGCTAATACCCTTCATGGCCCAGTTTCCCCAAACACTCATCCTTGTCTTTCTACCACCACTCTCCAGGCTCTTCACTTCCTCCTTCCCTCAGCCCCAGAGCAATCTAATGGGTCCTGCAAGAATTATTGGGAAAAGATCCAGATTCTGGAATTCAGGTGGCCTGGGTGAAAATAACATACAAATAATATTAAACTGTCATTAAGTACCAGGCACTGTGCTTAGGGCTTTTATGTGTGTTACCTACTATCCTACGAAATAGGTACCACTATTAATGGTGATTTTGCAGATGAGAAAACAGGATCAGAGATGTTATATCACCGGCCCAGAGTCCCACAGCAAGCAAGTGGCAGGATTTGAACTTTGGCAGTCTAGTTCTAGAGTTCAAATTTATACAAACCTTGAACAGGATCCAGGCAGGTAATATGGAAGCCAAGTTGTTTTTGTGGGGACTGTGGCTATAAAGAGACCCTGCCCTGTTCAAAGGCAGCAGCCACGACTCAACTCTAGCTGATAGTTGTCATGGAAGAATGTGGACCGGGTGTAACCAGATCCTCCACATTTTTAAGAGGATCTGGAAATTGGGATATTTCTATGAAATATCTTGGGTTTTATTTATTTTTTTATCCTCACCCGAGGATTTTTTTTCCCCATTGATTTTTAGAGAGAGTGGAAGGGAGGGATGAGGGAGAGAGAGGGAGAGAAAGAAATATTGACATGAGAGAGACACATTGATTGATTGCCTCCCTCCTGGATGAGGTCCCTTTCCGGACCCAGGGGATGGAACCTGCAACTGAGGTATGTGCCCTTGACCCTTGACCAAGAATTGGGAATCGAACCTGTGACCTTTGGGTCTCTCTAACCACTGAGCACCCCGCCAGGGCAAAATCTCTTGAATTTAAAAATTGGCAACTTAATTCTTGGGTTCATGGTGTGCCAATTTGCAAACTGGCCTTGGACTTTAGTGTTAACTCTAATAATAACAGCAAACACTTAGTGCTTACTATGTGCCTTGCACTATTCTTATCATTTGATGTCTATTCAATTTTCACAATTTTATAAAGCAGATAGGTGCTATTCTCAATCCCCATTTTCCAGATGAGGCAATTGAGGCACAGAGAGACTAAGTCACTTGCTCAAGACTACACAGCTTGTAGATCTGAGAATGACCCCAGGCAGCCCAGCTCCAGAATCTGCTTTTTAACCCCTATGTTTATAACGAGGTAAGATTGTCAGAAAAATGTCATCCAGCTGTTTTAATAGCGAGGTGGGGGAACTAAGGCCCAGACAGGCCAGAGCCTTCCCAAGGCTGCCCATTCGTTCACTCGACAAAGACTGAGAGTCTTTTTTTTTTTTCAATCTTCATCCAAGGATATGTTTTTATTGCTTTTTAGAGAGAAGAAGTCTATGGCCATACCACCTGGAATGGGTCCGATCTCATCTAATCTCGGAAACTAAGCAAGGTTGGGCCTGGTTAGTACTTGGATGGGAGGAAGATGGGAGAGAGAGAGAGAGAGAGAGAGAGAGAGAGAGAGAGAGATGTGAGAAACTGCTATTGCTATTGGTTGCCTCCCGTATGCACCCCAACCAGGGATCAAACCCAAACCTAGGTATGTGCCCTGACCAGGAATCAAACCTGCAACCTTTTGGTGTATGGGACGACACTCTAACCAACTGAGCTACCTGGCCAGGGCAAGACTGAGAGTCTTTCTGCCAGGCACTGTTCTAGGTCCTAAGGATACAGCCTTGCTACTGCTCAGGAAGTTATAGGCACTGAATCCATCCCCTCTTGTCCCCACAGGTGGCCATGGTGGAAGTGCAACTGGAGAACAACTACGAATACCCGCCAGGCCTACTGGTGGCCTTTAGTGCCTGCACCACTGTGCTAGTGGCTGTGCACCTCTTTGCGCTCATGGTCTCCACCTGTCTGCTGCCCCACATTGAAGCTGTTAGCAACATCCACAACCTCAACTCTGTCCACCAGTCTCCACACCAGCGACTCCACCGCTACGTGGAGCTGGCCTGGGGCTTCTCCACTGCCTTAGGCACCTTCCTCTTCCTCGCTGAAGTTGTCCTTGTTGGCTGGGTCAAGTTTGTGCCCATTGGGGCCCCCATGGGCAAGCCAGCACCTGTGGTACCTGCCTCCCAGGTGCCTGGGACTCTGCCACCAATGGCCACTTCCCTGAGTCCGGCTTCTAATCCACCCTCTGCTTCAGTAGCCCCTCCACAGGCTGCGCCATCTGAGGCCTGCCCACCCCAGCAAGCATGTGGTGGTGGTGGGGTCCATGGGCCAGGATGGCAAGCAGCCATGGCCTCCACAGCAATCATGGTACCTGTGGGGCTGGTGTTTGTGGCCTTTGCCCTGCATTTTTACCGCTCCTTGGTGGCACACAAAACAGACCGCCACAAGCAGGAGTTAGAGGAGCTGAGTCGCCTGCAGGGGGAGCTACAGGCTGTGTGACGGTGTGTTAGCCACCAGTTACAAGCACTGCCTTCTTCAGGGGTCAGCTGGAGGCCCCTGGTCTAGACCACTGTTCCCTGACTGCCTGGAGGCACTTCTTGTGGCCACTCTTAGGTAGAGACCAGATTCCTGACCTCAGGGTCCTTTGGGCTGGGCCTGGGGGCAGCTCCCACATTCCCCGGGATTCTCCTTGTTAGCCTGTCCCGTGAGTTTTGTTCTACACCTGGGAGGAGCAAGGGAGAAAGTGGAAGGTCTTCAGTCTAAGGTTCATACACTAAGTGGAAGAAAGGCAGGGAGACCCTGGTCAGACCTTTGGTGCTGACCCCTAGCCACTTGCCCCTATACAGGATATGGAGGTCAGATAACACGCCCACCCAACTGCTCTAGAAGGCAGCCAACCCTTCCCTTATTTTTATTTGTTAATTTTTAAAAATCCTCACCTGAGGGTATTTTTTCATTGCTTTTTAGAGAGAATGAAAGGAAGGGAGGGCGGGCGAGAGAGAGACATCCATGTGAGACAGACACATTGACTCCTTGCCTCCCACACTTGCCCCAACTAGTCGGGGATGAACCTGCAAGCGGTACATGCTCCTTTTTTTTTTTTTCTCTTCCTTTTGATTTCAGAGAGGAAGGGAGAGGGAGAGAGAGATAGAAACACCAATGATAAGAGAGGATCATTGATCGGCTGCCTCCTGCACACCCATGATCTCCTGGTTCATAGGTTGATGCTCAACCGCTGAGCCACTCTGGCCACATCTATCAGTTTGGATGGGTTCACACTCTTGCTTTAGTTGTTCTAGAGAGGGATTGGGTGTTCTGCCCGGGCATAGGTCCAGCCTGTTCCAGAAGGAGCCTCCCTATTTTTGGAGGTTCAAGTGCCTGTCCAACTCCCCAGACCCACAATTAATGCTTCTAGATCTGCTTTCACTCTTCTGTGCCAGTCTTGGGGGTCTTTGGAGACTGAGGGCCTGTGTTCCCAGCTTGACTCCCTGGCATGGGATGGGGTGAGGAGGTTTTAAGGGGGGTCCAGTCCCTAACCCTTGGAATACAGAGCTATTCTGACACTGAGTTTTTGATGCACCTTGTTTGTATAATAAATTGTGTTTCACAGATGTGTCTGTGGCTGTGAATGGAGGGAAGGGGAGGCTTTCTTAGGATTGGGCGCCTTGTTCCTAAGAGACCAGTAGAGACTGGGTGCTGGGCAAGGGTGTGGGAGAGTAGGTTCCAAGTGTGGCCCCCTTCTGGCCAGTAGCCTCTGAATGTAGAGCCTGAGTCATTCCAAGGCAAAGGGCTTTTGCACTCTTGTTCCTGAACCCAGGGTCTCTCTTCCACTGAGGATTTAGTATGTTTCTTTTACTCAAGTTTTTTCCTTTGTGTGACTATTACATAGTAGGGGCTTTTCACAGGTTATCTCATTTAACCCTCATAACCACCTAAAGAGACAAGTCTTTCTTATTTCCATTTCAGAGGTAAGGGACCTGGGGTCCAAGAGGCCGAGGATCTTGCCCAGAACCACACCGCTCGTCAGTGAAAACTTGGGTTACCTTTGCCATCACATGGGGAATCTCTTTCTGTTTGACTTGAGAAAAGGAGCCAATACCTTTCAACTTGGACGAGAAAGCAGTATGATCTCATCACCCATGCTTCCATGTGAATTCATTTTTTCAGCCTCGTTTTCCTCGAAAATTTAAAAGGTCCAGTCCTATCTCTTCTATTCTTATGGTGTGACATCTTGAACAAGTACCCCCCTTCCTCTTTTCCTATTGCTTAAAATGATAAATGTGCATGGACAAGGCTTCAAGGGCCTTTCCTATGCTTTTTTTAAATGCCTACATTAATCCTGCGTGACATCAATATCCATTTCAGAGTAAGAATCTGAAGCTCTGAGAGGTCAATGATTTGCCCAAGGTAATGCAGCGAGAGATGTAGACAGAGATGTCTGGGACCTAGCGCACCCTCAGCTCAGGCAGAGGGGCCTCCTGGGTATGCCATTACCTGGAGACCAGAATACCCAGCGTCCAAGACAGAAATAAAGGGTGCCCAGCCCTGGGCGACCGCAGGCCCCGGGTCCCACCGTAAGCCTGGAACGGTGCTGCCCTCGAGCGGCGAGACCGCGTAAGGCTAGCCTCCCCCGATCCCGCTGAAAACGGCGGGCACTGGGACCACGATGCGCCCCGCTCACCTAGTTCCTGTAAAACCGAGTTTACTTTTTACAGGACCCACTCGAGGGTCTGCAAGCCCCACCGCGTTTATCATCCAACTTTGAGACTAGTAGTGGCCGAGTACAGGCAAAAGGCGGAACCCTCTGCAGGTCTCAGTCTCCCCATCTGCCAAGTGGGCATCTTAAGCAGCCAGTGGCCCAAGGGGGATCGCGAAAGGAAAACGCTCCCTGCATTATGTGCGGCGCCAGGCCAGCAGCCTGAGTCACCGCTGTTGGTTGTCGTTTCCATCTCACGGGCGCCCCTCCCAGGCCGCCCGGTTTCGGTGGGTCCTCCAGGAAGAGCCCCGCGACGCCGGGCCACACGCTGGCCA
>NW_005370731.1:1136707-1137404 GCF_000412655.1 Myotis brandtii
GATTCGTGAGGCCGGCTCCCCGGGATTACTCAGGCCCCGATGCTCAGCCGGAAATCCTCATCAGACTCTAAGGAGCTTTGGGCCATAGCCACTTTCCTCGGGTCGGAGTTGGGCAGTCCCCCGATTTGTATTGGAAGAAAATCCAGAAAAGTAGCTGACTTGCCAACAGGGCTTGCCTAAACAGGCATTATTTTCTTGACTTCACCCAAGCGGGTAAAGGGAGGCAAGAGCTGGGGCCAGAACCTGTGGCGAATCTGCAGCCTCTGGGACGTTTGGCCGCGCAAGGAAGGGGCAGGCAAGAGGAGCAGAGGAGCCCGCGTCTCGTCCACCCATTCGCCCCGCCCGCCTGACGAATCTGCGCCCGTTCAACGCGCCACTCAAATCTCCCCAGCTCTGCCTGGCCGCCTCCCCTTCGCCCCGCCCCCTTTTCCTCGGGGACTAGCCGCTGCTTTCGTCGCCGCCGATTCGTCAACGGCCCCAGGCCAGAGCAGCTGGACAGTCGTGGTGAAGCCCACTCTCCGGGGGATGCGGCCAATCTCCAGGCCCCCTAGGCTGCAATTCTCAAGCCTCCTAGGGCGCCGGCCGAGGCGAAACCGCTATCCTCGGCCCCGTTGGTCTCCCAGTGGCGCCCGTGGCGAAAGTGCGAATGTCGACGCTGTGCCTGCTGGGCCTCGCGCAGGTGGCGGTGGTGTTTGGT
>NW_005370731.1:1137848-1168528 GCF_000412655.1 Myotis brandtii
GGGTCTTGCTCGGAGGGCAAGTGGGGCGCGCGCTGGGTAGAGCTGGGGGCACGAGATGGGCCTGGTGGGCTGAGGGCAAGAGTTGAGAGGTGGAGAGAATGTGTTGTTACGGTGGGAGAGTGTACTTGGAAAATCCGGGGGAGCCACGGGTCCTGGTGAGGTGCGGACCCCGGGGTGATGAGCAAACCTGGAGTCGGGGCTATGCGGTGCGGGGCAGCAAGGGAGTCAGGCCTGAGATCTGAACCCCCTTGTGGATTCCTCTCGTCACAGTGTAAATGAGCAAAGATGGATCAGGAAGGTGGGGGAGATGGGCAGAAGACCCCGAGCTTCCAGTGGCGAAACTACAAGCTCATCGTGGACCCTGCCCTGGACCCTGCCCTGCGTAGGCCTTCTCAGAAGGTGTACCGCTACGATGGAGTCCACTTCAGTGTCAACGTGAGTGCCCAGCCTGTCCTGCCCCCGGAGCCTCCCGGCCCCTTCTCCTGGGGGCTGCTCAGCGCCCAGCACGCCCCTGTCCAGAGCCTGCCCCCGAAAAAGCGGTTCACCTAACCCAGCTCCTTTGCATATGGGTCTCCAAACGGGCTTAGAGCTCAACGTGTGGTTTCACCTTGAGCTGTCTTTCTGTTCCTGCTTTCCTTCCTAGGACTCAAAGTATATTCCAGTCGAAGACCTGCAAGACCCCCGTTGCCACGTCAGGTCCAAAAACAGAGACTTTTCCCTCCCGGTCCCTAAGTTTAAGGTACGTGTCTGCTGGTGCCGTGGTGTGGCCCTCGGAGGGTGTGCAGGCTCCATCCTGGCCGTCTCGTCTGAATGTCGCTGAATAAGAGAGTTTTCCAGTGACAGGATCACGGCCAGGTCTGACCGTCTGTGAGGCTGTGGGACTGAGTTGTTCTGGACAGGAAATCTATTTATCTTCCGTGGGTGAGGTGTCCCAAGCAGGGGGTTGACTCCTTGAATGACATAAAGATGTGTTTAGCTGCTGTACTTACCACTATGTATTCCTAGACAGTATATGTATTCCTTGACAGTGCTCTGGTCTGATACCCCAGTTTCCCAACAGATAAGGGGGTGATAAGGCCAGGGGCTCCATCCCTGGAGTCCTCGGTTCCTCCCCTCTCCTTTGGCCATTTGATCCTCCACCTTGTGTCGGAGGATTCCCATGTCTCTGTCCAGGCAGGATACTCATCGGGCCTTGGGCTGGGCCTAGAAAACGGCTGGTTCTTGGTTCTCCTCACTAATTCTTTCTTCTTCACTTTTAAATAAATCATTTGCGGGGTTCCCTTACCCCTTTTTTCACTTTGTACACTTTCCCTGGACAATCTCTTTCACATCCATTATTTTGACTATTACCAAAATGTTCATGATTCTAAATCTCTGTTTCTAGCCGAGATCAGTCTCGAACTTCAAACGTGTATGCCTGGTAGTGGGAAGCTCCATCAGGAGGCCCCACAGACCTCTCAGGTTCGAGACATCACAAGCAAATGATCTTTACCCCTTTAATCCTGCTCTCCCTCCACCTACTTAGCTGCACGAGCTAGAAACCTGGCCGTCATCCTAGGATTCTCCTTTCCTTTATCTATCACATAATCTGTCACAAAGTCCTGCCGACCCTTTTTCCTAAACCATTTTATCTGAATTACTCTGTTTCCATTGCTGTATCTTTCATACATGCTCTTGTATTCATCTCACCTGGTTTCCTGGCTTCCGTTCTCTTCACGTTCCACCCTGCTGTCCTTGTCGCTTTAATGTTACTGTTCTCTTATTTTACTTTTGCTGCCAAGTCCATGTTTTTGTGCATTGACATTTATGATTATTGAGCTGGTCAAGCCTCATCTCCTGCCTTGATACTGCTCACCTGTGTTCCATCCTCTATACACTCCTCAGTTTCTAGGAAATGCTAAGTTACTTCATAATTTCATGGCCTTTTACCAGTAAGTCCTTGTAATTTTGGTGAACTCCTATTTATCCCAAAAGCCCAGTACGAATGACATCATCTGTATGAATGCTTCCCTGCTCCTCTCTGGACTCCCAGACACCCCCTGTACCCCTCTGCCGACACTCACCGCCATGTCATAATTGTTTGTGTCTCTGTCTTGTCTATTTTTCTGACCAGGAATCTCCTTTTTTTTTTCATCTCTATATTCCTAGTGCCCGATCCATGGTAATTACTTAGTAAAAACAGAGTTAGTGGGATTTCTTTACATCTAGTTTCTTCCATGTGTGTTTATTTCTCAGTTCATACCTTTCTTTTCCTGGTTCTTGCCATTATTCTGTGGTGAAAAGAATTCGAGAGAGAGAGGGATTGAGACTGATGAATCCCTTGTTGGGGTCCCCTGCCCTTGCCCCTGAGTTTCCCAGTCCTCTCTCTCTCGATCTCATGGGTCTCTCTAAAGTTTCCCAAAGGAAAAAGTATTCCGACCCCAGACTTCGCTCTTGTCCTCTCCACAGCTGGATGAGTTCTATATTGGGCAGATCCCTCTGAAGGAAGTGACTTTTGCCAGACTGAACGACAACGTGCGGGAGACCTTCCTGAAGGACATGTGCCGGAAGTATGGCGAGGTGGAGGAGGTGGAGATCCTTCTCCATCCCCGCACTCGCAAGCACCTGGGCCTGGCCCGAGTGCTCTTCACCAGCACTCGGGGAGCCAAGGAGACGGTCAAAAACCTCCACCTTACCTCCGTCATGGGCAACATCATCCACGCCCAGCTCGACATCAAAGGTGAGGGTCCCCCGCCTGCTGCCAGGCTGGGCTCTGGCAGAGATTGGACATGGGAATGCCGGTTGGAGTCAGCTGTGTGATCAGGTTCATGATTCCTCATCGGAAACTCTCGGGGCCGGATGGGTTTCTGAAATCAGAATTTTACAAAGGGATTGTGGGACACGTATTTTTTGTGTGTATTCAGCATCATTTGGGCTGCACCAGCATATGACTATTTTTGTAAGAAAGTGTATGAAGGGTCACACTAGGTTGGACAATAAAAATTAGAGTAAATAGCCCTGGCTGGTTCCGCTCAGTGGAAGGGTCTCAGGTTTGATTACCGGTCAATGGCACGTACCTCATTGCAGGGCGTGTGTGGGAGGCAACCAGTCGACATATCTCTCTCGCATCAATGTCTCTATCTGTTTCTATCTTTCTCTCTCCCTTCCTACCTCTTCCCCCGACTCCTCTCCCTCCCTTTCACTGTCTTTGAAAAAAATCAATGGCAAAAATATCCTCAGGTGAGGATTAAAAAACAAACTAGACTAAATAGCTTCAGCTCAGGTCAGGTTTTGACACTAAATTCCCCAAAATACTAGGTTTTGAAACTTTGGATGGAGAATTAGAGACCTGTATGTATACTAGTAGGTAAGTGAAGGAAGCAGTCTGTTAGGAATCATAGGGAAGGGCTGTGGCATGCTGTAGCACAGTGCCATCTAAAGGAGACAGCTGTTAGTTGGCATTAGCCAATTTGCAAGTGGGAATGAGGACTAATATTGCCAAATAATCTGTGTTTTTTTTAAATTTTAAAGCAAGAAATCAAGGTTTTTGTATCAGATCTCATGATTTTAAAATGTTACATCCCCCCCTCGCCCCCCAAAAAATTTTTAAGTGATTATGTGAGGCAAATAAAACTTGGTTTTTGCAACCCTAAGTTTATAGGATGAAGAATACGATAGGATCTAGCATTAGACAACCTGGGTCTGAATTTGAGTTCTGCTACTAATTGACTTTGTGCAGGTCAGTTTTCTTTAAACCTGTAAAGTATAGGTGTCCTGATGCTTTTCCCTTCTGGTGATCATTCAGTGTAGTAACATGTAGAAGAAACCGTGACGTGTTGTATATATGCCATTTGTAGTAGTTGTTACGTGGAGATAAGGTAGAAGGTCCCAGATACAGAGATAGGGAAGAATTGAAGTCCCCAAACTCAAGATCAACTCGAGGCCTGAGGAATAAGTGGGAAAACGTATTAGGAAGGAGTTGTTTTCTCTCTCTGACTCTGTTGGTTCCCATTTCTCTCCCTCTAGGACAACAACGAATGAAGTACTATGAACTGATTGTCAATGGCTCCTACACCCCTCAGACCGTGCCCACTGGGGGCAAGGCCCTGAGTGAGAAGTTCCAGGGCCCTGGTGCAGCCGCTGAGACGGTGAGAAGCTTGTGGTTGCCATAGCCCTAGCCATGTGGGCACAGTCCCTGAGTGCCAGGACCAGGCTTTGGGAGGCTCTGGACTTCACTGCTAAGTATAGGAAGAGCCAAGAAAAGATGCCTAGATGCTTTCAAATGACAGGCAACTGGGATTCTCCGTTTGGGGAAGGGTGAGTTGTTAAATGGTAATTGATCTCTTTTCCTTTCTCCCTGCTCCACTCTCCCCTCCAGACTGAGTCCCGCCGCCGCGCCTCCTCTGACACAGCTGCCTACCCAGCAGGCACTGCTGTGGTGGGCACTCCTGGCAATGGCACCCCCTGCTCCCAGGACACAAGCTTCTCCAGCAGCCGACAAGACACCCCATCTTCCTTCGGCCAGTTCACCCCTCAGTCCTCCCAAGGAACCCCCTACACGTCTCGGGGCAGCACCCCCTACTCTCAGGACTCTGCCTACTCCAGCAGGTACCAGAGTAAACACCCTTTGGGACCCCCAGATTCTGGGAGCTGCCACTGGAAAGAAGAAACAAAGTTGAAAAGGGAGTTGGGAAGAATTTGTCCTAGTTTGTCTGTGGATTCAGCCAGCAAAGCCCTGTCCTCAGGGAACTCGCTCTAGCTAGGAGCCCAACAGCATTTAGATCTTCCTTTCGGGACAGCGTAGAAGGGCTTGGGACTGAGAATTGGGACCCTAGGGTTGGTCACACAGAGCTGAACCCAGCTAACTCCTGCATCTTTTCTCCAGCACCACTTCAACCTCCTTCAAGCCCCGGCGGTCCGAGAACAGCTACCAAGATTCCTTTTCCCGCCGCCATTTCTCTGCGTCTTCAGCCCCCACGACCACCTCTGCAGCCATCTCTGCCACCACTGCAGCCACCGCCACCTCGGCCACCTCTTCCTCCTCATTGTCCTCGTCCTCCTCGTCCACTTCTTCCTCATCCTCTCATTTTCGTGGTTCTGACTCAAACTACCCAGCATATTATGAAAGCTGGAATCGCTACCAACGCCATTCTTCCTACCCACCCCGCCGGGCAACTCGGGAGGAACCCCCCGGGGCACCTTTTGCTGAAAATACAGCTGAGCGCTTCCCACCTTCCTACACCTCCTATTTGCCCCCTGAGCCCAGCCGCCCCGCTGACCAGGACTACCGGCCTCCTGCCTCAGAGGCTCCACCCCCGGAGCCTCCAGAACCTGGTGGAGGTGGTGGTGCTGGGGGGCCCAGCCCTGAGAGGGAAGAAGCTCGGACCTCCCCCCGCCCAGCCTCACCGGCCCGCTCCGGCTCCCCAGCCCCGGAGACCACCAACGAGAGTGTGCCCTTTGCTCAGCACAGCAGCCTGGATTCCCGCATTGAGATGTTGCTGAAGGAGCAGCGCTCCAAGTTTTCTTTCCTGGCCTCTGACACAGAGGAGGAGGAAGAGAACACCACAGGCCCTGGGGCTAGAGACACGGGGATTGAGGTGCCTTCTGGTTCAGGTCACGGGCCCTGCACGCCGCCTCCAGCCCCAGCTAATTTTGAGGATGTGGCACCTACAGGGAGTGGGGAACCAGGGGCGACCCGGGAGTCTCCCAAGGCCAACGGACAGAACCAGGTGAGGTTGGGGTCAACCAGCGGGGATACCTGGGATCAGGGAGGCAGGGTTGAGCCCAGGGGGTGAGGGAAGGGAACTAGATGAGAACGGACTTGAGGAAAAGCCCAGGGAACAGGCAGAAGCTTTCTGTGACCCTCCTCTGCACCCCTACAGGCGTCTCCATGCTCTTCTGGAGAGGACATGGAGATCTCCGATGACGACAGGGGCGGCTCACCCCCTCCGGCCCCAACCCCCCCCCAACAGCCTCCCTATGACTTTGTGAACTCCCTAGAGCTCATGGATCGACTTGGGGCTCAGTGGGGAGGAATGCCCATGTCCTTCCAGATGCAGACCCAGATGTTAACTCGGCTCCACCAGCTGCGGCAGGGCAAGGGATTGACTGCTGCCTCGGCTGGTCCCCATGGTGGGGCCTTTGGGGAGGCCTTCCTCCCATTCCCACCCCCACAAGAGGCAGCCTATGGCTTGCCCTATGCTCTGTACACACAAGGGCAAGAAGGCCGAGGGGCATATTCCCGGGAGGCTTACCACCTGCCTTTGCCCGTGGCAGCTGAGCCCCTGCCCTCTTCACTCTCGGGAGAGGAGGCCCGACTACCTCCAAGGGAGGAAGCAGAGCTGGCAGAGGGCAAGGCCCTGCCGGCAGCAGGCACTGTGGGCCGCGTGCTGGCCACCCTCGTCCAGGAGATGAAGAGCATCATGCAGCGAGACCTCAACCGCAAGATGGTGGAAAATGTGGCCTTTGGCGCCTTTGACCAGTGGTGGGAGAGCAAGGAAGAGAAGGCCAAGGTGAGGGCCAGTGCCTGGGACTAGGGAAACTTGGGGCTCCACACAGCTCAAAATAGGAGGAGGGTCAGGCACGTGGACAAGACTGGGACACTGGTTGGACGGGATTGAGGCACAGAGAGCAGTAGGGAAGTGTGAGCCTGAGAGTCTGAAGAACTGTGTCCTGGCTCCACTGCTTCCTTGCAGTGGACAAGGCCGCTCAGCATCTGTGGGCTTCAGTCTTCAGTGTCTTCATGTGTAGAGTGGGAAGGATAGGAGCTGCTTCCTAAGATGGATGGGACTAAGTGAGCAGACTTGTGAGGAAGTGCCTCTGCAGGGGCTGGTGCAGGGGAGGTGGCACAGATGTGCATCAGATGGAGGAGTGAGTAGATGCAGTTCTCTTTTCCTGCGGCCTGGGCGTAGTTCCCAGGCAGGAGGCAGGAGGGAGCACCTGGGTTCTGAGGCTCAGCCCCCCTCCTGCCTGCAGCCATTCCAGAACGCAGCCAAACAGCAAGCCAAGGAGGAAGATAAAGAGAAGACAAAGCTCAAAGAGCCAGGCCTGCTGTCCCTCGTAGACTGGGCGAAGAGTGGGGGTACCACAGGCATCGAGGCCTTCGCCTTCGGGTCAGGACTGCGGGGGGCCCTGCGGCTGCCTTCTTTCAAGGTACCGGAACTGTGGCCTTGCCTGGGAGGGTGGGGACAGGGCATCCCCTCCTTGGGACAACGAGTGTCTGAGGTCTAAACGGGCTCTGTCTCTCCCCATCCCGCAGGTAAAACGAAAAGAGCCTTCAGAAATTTCCGACGCCAGTGAGGAAAAGAGGCCGCGGCCTTCCACTCCCGCTGAGGG
This sequence comes from Myotis brandtii, assembly GCF_000412655.1. NCBI lineage: Eukaryota > Metazoa > Chordata > Mammalia > Chiroptera > Vespertilionidae > Myotis > Myotis brandtii. The sequence continues at coordinate 1,145,163 of NW_005370731.1, forward strand.
AGACGAAGATGGTGAGTGGGAAGGTCGGGTAGAAGGAGAAAGGGGAAAGGTTATTTAGATTCTGATAGGAAAGCAAGAGGCAGGGATGAAGGTGTCTTAAAGGCAAAGAGCCAGGTGGAGATTTTGGTAAAAGGTTAAAATAAAGCAGTTTTGAGAGATGTGAAAAGCTTCAGATGGGACAGTCCTGGATTTTAGTTACGGTTTTTACACTGGTATGTTGATTTAAGTTTTCTGTATTTTAATTTTCCTTTTATAAAATAGGAATAATAACTTTCACATCAAAAGATCACAGAATTTCAAGGTTAAATAGGTTAAGCTCTTGTATGTCTTCTTACCAATTTGCCTAAGTTTAAGCTATTGGTTGACAGCTTGTGTCTGGAAAACTTCCTAATTGAGTCTGATCTGCTTCCCTGGAAGCTCATTGGCCTTAGCAGTATTTTCTTGGGCCAGGCATCTGCCCAACCCAGAAAACAGTGAAAGATAAAATGAGTGTGATATGTTTAAAACTGTAAAATATAAGGTATTGCTGAGGGTTTTGTGCTAAACTTCAGCTTCGTGCCTATAAAACGAGGTCTGTCTGGTGGGCCTCGGGGAGGGTCAGCGACAGTGTACGCACAGCTCCTCTCACGGGCCGAGAAATGGTAACTTCCTGCCGATGGCACATTGTCCTAACTGCTCTCACCCGGGCCAGACCCTGAGCGAGAGAAGGAGGCCGGAGAGTCAGGGCGTGCAGGGACCAAGCCCCACAAGCGAGATGAAGAGCGAAGCAAGACCCAGGGCAAGCACCGCAAGTCCTTTGCTCTGGACAGCGAGGGGGAGGAGGCATCCCAGGAGTCCTCCTCGGAGAAGGTGAGGAGCCAGGGCACCCGGTCCCTGCCAGGAGCCTCCTTCCTGTGCTCCTGTGCCCATGGCCACTTCCCTGTGGGCTGGAACCAGGCAGCTGTGCCTTCTAGAGGACCAGTTGCCCTTTTCCTGTTAGTCCCTGTTTATCCCTTTCCTTGAGGAGGAGGAGGAAGATGAGGAAGATGAGGAAGATGATGATCATGAGGAAGCCATGGGTACTGCAAAGAAGGAGACAGAGGCCTCAGATGGTAAGCACAGACAGTACAGTAGAATTCTGGGCGGGGAGAAAGGGGTCTGCCACCTGCCTCCTCCTTTTCTGAACCCATGTGTTGCTGCTGGATTTGTTGGCCACCGTTGTCCTCCCCCAAAACAGCTACCCTTTGGTACCCTCAGCCCATTGTAAACAACGACCCCGACACCCAGAACGTTCTCTCCTGCTTACCTCTGCTCCTGAAACAAGGCTGTCCCCTGAAGACATCCCAATAGAGCCTATTTCTTTTCCCAGGCCCTTGAAATAAGAGGTTGCATTCTCTTGCTGCCCTTTGATGCTATCAGAGCGAGCCTTTCCATCTTTGAGCTCTGGTCTTCCTTTAAGGCTCAGCTACTGAGCCATGCCTCCCTCTTCTCCCTGCCGCTGCCATTACCAGATACAGTTGTGCTCTTTGGTTGAATACCTGTTTGTTCCTCCACATTTATTGAGGCTTGGGTACATGGTTTAGTCTTTCTTTTCATTCCTTTGTTTAGAAATATATAGGATAGGGGAAAAGTCAGGTTTACAGTTGTTTGTACGGAAAGTAATCCAAAATAATAATAAAAGAATAAACTGTTTCACATACTCGCAACTTGTAAACCTACTTTTGATCCACCCTGTACATTGAGCCCCTGTTCTGCCAGGCACTGTCCTAGGTGTTGGGGACACATCAGTGACCGGGAGGGGGAGACTTGGCAAACAAGTGAACAAATAGTAGCACTTGAGATACAGATATGTGTTTTGAAGAAGATAGAATAGGTTAATGAGGCAGAGAGTAACAGGGTGGGAGAACTGGGGAAAGATGGACTGTTTATATCTGATGGTGCCATTTCTGCAGAGGCCAGATCGGGGAGACTGATGGTCTGAGAGCCTCTTTTCAGTAAAGCGCGGGCAAAGTTCCTGCCAGGAGCGCGTGTGTGCGGCCCCTGCACATCCACTTGGTCCGGACGCCTTCCGGTTTCACCACCTCCGTGTTTCTCGAATTGTCTCCTGAGATCCTGCTGGCCTGCCTTTCTCACTTAGAGGCTGCAGCAGTTTTGAATGATTTTCCTGTCTCCGTTTCCATTCTTCCCTCCACTCCCAGCCATTTTCCAGCCTGTTGATGGAAATGCACACTGGGCTCTCTGTAAAGTCCTTTGCTGGCTCCCTGTTTTCCACAGGTGGTCCTCAGCCTGACACTGTAGGCCATTTATAATCCAGCTCTTGCTTATCTGTTTGGGGTCATTTTCCAGACCCTCCCTGGCCACCCGTACCTTCTGTTCTAGTTTACCCAATTATGTTCCTCAAAGACTGCAAAATTCTTAATTTCTTAGAGCCCGACAATGTATTATCATATCCTAGAAATACAGAGCATGTAACAGCCCTAAGCTTATTCTCCCCTGGAATCCATTCAGAGTCTGCTGCCCAGGAAGTGTCTATAAGAACCACTGTGGGAAAAGCGTCGGTAGTTTGAGAGGACTGCTCACCAGTCTCTCAGTGCCCCATCTTCTCTTAACCTTTGACATCCCTGCTTAGCCCCACGTCTGGTTGGTGAACTCCTACTTGTCTTTCTTGACTTGGGCCTCTCCTTCTCCGGGATGCCTTCCTTGACTCAAGTCAGGCAGAAATCAGGGTTTCCCTTTGCCAAGCTCCCAGCCCTTCCCACTGAGGCTTACCACACTCTGAACAAATCGTGTGCTTACCCAGCTCCTTGAGGCTGGGGCCTCCCAGCACCTAGCACAGAGCCCAGCACATCCACAGCAGTGAGTCAGTGACTGAGCCAAGTGAGGGATCTTCCCATCTCGCCTGATTGCCCCTTCTGGATTTCCAGGCGAGGACGAGGGAAGCGATTCGTCCTCCAAATGTTCTCTGTATGCTGACTCAGATGGTGAAAATGATAGCACCTCGGACTCAGAGAGTGGCAGCTCGTCCAGCTCCTCGTCTTCCTCATCTTCCTCCTCATCCTCCTCCTCGTCATCCTCATCTGAGTCTTCTGAAGAAGAAGAAGAGGAAGAAGAGCAGCCAGCAACCATCTCCTCAGTGTCGCCGCCACCTAGAGACGTCCCTGTGCCCCTGCCAGCACCTGTGGAGGAACCCAAGCCAGAGAGGATCGCAGGCTCCCCCGTCACACTGCTCCCTGAACAGAAGTCTCCAGCAAGGCCTGCAGGTAGGTGGTGTGAGCGACTACATTCAGCAGGTAGTTGGGTCAGTAGAGCTGAAGAAGGAGCAGTAGGCTGGAAGTGAGGTAGATATTTGAGAGTAGTGAAAGTATGGATGTGAAAATATGTGTGCCCTAGAACAGCCGTCGCCAACCTTTCGGACCTCGCGGACCACCAGTTGGCAACCGCTGCTCCAAAGGTTTCCTTAAACCAGCGGTTGCCAACCTTTCAGACCTCATGGACCACCAGTGGTCTGTGGACCACCGGTTGGCGACCGCTGCCCTAGAGGATGTTTGGGATGAGAGAAGGGGGCCAGAGCCCTATAGTCTTATAAGAGACAGGTGGGCGCCCTAACCGGTTTGGCTCAGTTGATAGAGCGTCGGCCTGCGGACTGAAGAGTCCCAGGTTCGATTCCTGTCAAGGGCATGTACCTTGGTTGCAGGCACATCCCCAGTAGGGGGTGTCCAAGAAGCAGCTGATCGATGTTTCTCATCTATGTTTCTAACTCTCTATCCCTCTCCTTTCCTCTCTGTAAAAAATCAATTAAATATATTTTTTAGAGAAAAAATAAGAAGAAAAAAGAGAGACAGGTGGGCAAAGGGGAGCCAGCAGAGGCTGAACAGGAGTGGTCAGATGGGCGGGAAGGAAAGTGGGAAGCTTGGAGTTTCTGAAGGAGGGAGTGGCTTGTATCAGCAGGTCACACGAGAGTCTGTACGATAGGAAAGGTGTCTGTTGGATTTGGCAGTTAGGTCACTGGTGACCTTATCAATTTCATAGAGTGGATCAGACTGAAGCCAAGTTATGGGAGTGAGGACAGGCAGTAGAGATAACCAATCTTCTGCGAGGGTAGACTAGTCTTGTGAACGAAAAGAGAGTTGAGGGTTGTAATTAGCATTTATTGAGTAATGAGCCTGTCACATTGCAATTTTATTTTCTCATTCAATTTTCATAACATTCTTTTTTAATATATTTTTATTTATTTCAGAGAGGAAGGGAGAAGGAGAGATAGAAACATCAATGATGAGAGAGAATCATTAATCGGCTGCCTCCTGCACATCCCTTACTGGGGATAGAGCCCAAAACCCAGGCATGTGCCCGTGACCAGAATTGAACCCAGGACCCTTTAGTCCACAGGCCGACACTCTATCCACTGAGCCAAACCAGCTAGGGCTTTTTTTTTTTTTTAATCCTCACCAGAGGATATTTTTTCCATTGATTTGCTGAGAGAGTGGCAGAAAGAAGGAAAGACAGAGAGAAACACCGATGTGAAAGAACCACATTGATTGGTTGCCTCCTGCATGCGCCCCGACCAGGGCCCGGGCTGGGGAGGAGCCTACAGCCTATGTACGTTCCCTTGACCAGAATTGAACCCGGGGCCCTTTGGTCCACAGGCCAGTGCTCTATCCACTGACCCAAATCAGCTAGGGCAATCCTCACAACATTCTTATTCCCATTTTACAGATGAGGACTTCGAGGTTTATTGAGATACTCATGTTACCCAGCTGGGATTGGAGAGACAGCAAGCAGCAGGGTTGTGGAGGGTTAGCTTTACAAAGTAGGTGAACTTGAGCATGTTCATACACTGAAGGGAACAGGGAGCAGGTAGATGAATTGGAGAGAGGAATGCTTGCTGGATTAGCATGGGGGGAAGGGGTGTACTCTAGGTCTGAGGCTAACCTATCTGTAAATAGGAGGTTTCATGCCTGAAGGCTCCTTTTTCACTTTGCAGTAGGAAAGTAGGACATTTTCTGAGGCTGAGGGGCTGGGTGGAGTAGGAGCCTTGGGAAGAGAAGAGAGTGGGAGTGAGGATGAAAGCTGACTGGATTTGCCACAACTCAGAAGCCCTGCTGAGGCTGGGGGTTATGGGTCAGGGAGGAGAGAGGGCCGGGTGGGGTAGATTCAGGATTGGGGGTCTACAGGGTAGAGGTGGTAGAAGGATGTAGGAAGTTCTGTGAAAGGAGAGGACAAAGTGAGGGCCCCTGCAATTAGGGCCTGAAAAAGAAAGAAGCTAACTTAGCAGGAGGGCGATAGGCTGGAGGGAGATAGAAGGGACATTGAAAAGGTCCAGTGGGCCCTGGCCAATGTGACTCAGTGGTTACAACGTCACCCTGCACCAAAGGGTCTCGGGTTCGATTCCTGGTCAAGGGCACATACCTGGGTTGCAGGTTTGATCCTTGCTCAGGGTCGGGGTGCATGTGGGAGGCAATCAATTGATGTAGTCTCTCAATCGGTGTTTCTCTCACTCTCCCCCCACCCTCCCTTCCACTCTCTGAAGAGCAATGGAAAAAATACCTTCAGTGGTGAGGATTAACAAAAAAAAAAAAAACAAGAAAAGGTTCAGACTGAAAGGACCTGGGGAATTGTGGTCAGAGGGTAAGGAGTGTAAGTTTCAAGGTGGAGCTATTCTAGAAGGTGACAAAGTCAGGTGTGTGACTGGAGGGTAGCTGAGGAGGAAGGAGGTTGCTGGAGATGTGAAATTGGGTAAGTCGGTGGGATATCAGAGTTCCGGAAATAGATGGCAAGGGTGGGAGAGGAGAAGGCAGATCCCTTAGTTTTTAGGAAATGATAGGGAAATGCAAGTTGCCAGGGACACACTGATGAGAGGACTGTGTGGTCCGATGGCAGGAGCCTGGGACAGGGTTTGTCTGGTGGAACCCACAGACGGACCTGCTGCCTTTAGGACTTGCTTTTCTTCTGTCTTCCAGTCTGGTTCATTCTTCTGCAGATGGACTTCCTCTGCCCCACAGACACACCCACTCCTGCGCTAGAGCCTTACTCTCAGGGAAGTTTCTGGTTGGGCTGGCTTGGGTCGGGTAGCCATCAGTTAATGAGGGTCAGTCATGCAGTAGAAACTGGCTTCTGGGAGTTGTGTCAACTAGGAAGGTGCCCCAAAAGCCCTCTCCCTAAGTGAAAGGCATGGCCTGGGAAACGTGTGCAGAAGCTGAGCCAGGAAGGGCATTTCTTCTCTGTAAGAGCCAGGCTCCTAGAGGAGGAGGGGCCCGAGGGGGAGGCTATCCCAAAACGTTGGAGAGAAGTGATGAGAGGACTCAACCTGGAGAACCTGGGACAAGCACCCCATGGCCTTGCTAGCTTCAGAGTGGACACCAGGTGGTGTCCAGAGCCTTGGGACATGCAGGCTGAGGGCTTTGCTGAGGTTGCCAGATTGGGGAGCATCTGCTCAGGCATGGACACGTGTGAAAACTGCCTGCTCGGGCCGGGCCTGGTGCCGGCTGCCTTCAGCTCTGAGTGGTGGAGCTAGATGTGAAACCACTGAGCCCCAGTGCGGAGCGTCCAGGTCAGCGTAGGGCCGTGGGGAAGAGGACAAACAGCTCTGCCTGCCGGGGGGCAGCTCTTACTCTGGCATTTGCCAGCTGTGTGACCTCGGCATGTTACTAACCTCTCGGCCTCGGTGTCCTTTTCTGTCAAATGGCTCAACAACAGTACCCATTCCCTAGGGTTGTTGTGAGAATTAAATGAGTTAATATATGTAAAGGGCTTGGGTTGGTGCTTGGCATCAAATATGAGCTATTAACCTGTTGCAGCCAACCAGAAGACAGACCATGGGGAGCCACCAGTCTTCTGGTTCTGAGAGGAAGGTGTTACCCATGTTTGAGGAAGTCAGGGGACCTTCACAAAGGAGGTGGCATTGAGCTGGGCCTCAAAGCTGCATGTCAGCTTTCCCAGCAGGCAAGGGGAGAGGCATTCCAAACCAAGGGAACCTGTAAGCAAAGGGCCAGAGGTCGGAAAGGCCATGCTGGGGTGGTGAAACCTGGATGAGAGGGCAAGGCGTGAGGATTGTCTGATGGGTCAGAACTGCAAGACGACTGCCCCAGGGAAAGGGCTGTTGTGTATTGAGCAGTGTTGAGACCCCTGCGATCTGCAGCAGACTTTACGGGGGCGGGCGGGGGGGGCAGCAGAGGAGGATGTGCTTCCTCCTGTGGCAGTTGTTGGAGAGACAGCATGGCCTGTTCAAGGATCGTTTCCCCTCCCTAACTGCCCCTCATCCTTGGATCTCAGCGTTACCTTCAGCTTCTTTAGGGGCACTTCTTGGCCCCTCCTCACTTGGGCGAACCCCCAGTGATGTTTGGGGGAAAGTGGGGACGAAGGCAAATTTTATAAAATATTTTACCACAAAGATTCAGCTTCTTATATTGTATCTTTTTCACCTCACTAAACAGAGAATACTGTTTGTGGTTGAAATGATGGATACTTTAATTCAGACCTGGCTCATTGTATCCTCGTAAATGCAGCTGGCAAAAATCGTCTGGGTCTGTGTGCCTGCTTGTCGGATGTAGTTCTGTCACCACCAGTCTTGGTAAAAAGGCTAGAGTCCGAGTGTTCGTCGCCGTAGAGCCCCCCCCACCCCCACTCTTCACAGTTTGGCTGTGCATTGTTTCATGTCATTGTGTCCATTGCACTTAAACTCCAAGTGCTGTGCAAGTGTCTGCTCCGTGTGTTCTCCATACCTGACACAGGTGGTGCTCAGGGCATGTGGGATGTGTGAGTGACAGGTGTAGAATCCCATCCTGGCCGTGCGGGTGAGAGGCAGGCAGCGTGTTCCCTGAGCGCAGGCGTGTCTGCTGGCAGCTGAGGAGAGCATGACTGCAGCCTGTTGAAGGGCAGCTGGGTGTGGACTCCCCGGTGAGGCTGGCCAGCCTCAAGCTCCTAACGAATCTCAGTCTCATGATGTTGGGCCAAGAAGCTGACCCTCTCCCTTCCCTGTGCTTCCTTCCCCAGGTGCCACTGAGGAACCAGCACCCAGTGTGCCCCAGCCTCCCCCAGAGCCCCCGGCTGGGCCCTCAGCCCCTGCTCCCTGCCCCGACGAGCGCCCCTCCTCTCCGATCCCCCTCTTGCCCCCACCCAAGAAACGCCGGAAAACCGTCTCCTTCTCTGCTGTGGAGGAAGTGCCAGCCCCAGAACCTTCCCCAGCTGCCCCACAGCAGGTCAAGGCTCCTGGCCCCATCTCCCGCAAAGCCCCCCGGGGCGTGGAGCGGACCATTCGCAATTTGCCCCTGGACCACGCATCTCTGGTCAAGAGTTGGCCCGAGGAGGTGTCCCGAGGAGGTCGGAGCCGGGCTGCAGGCCGAGGCCGCTCTACCGAGGAAGAGGAGGCTGAGCCAGGGACAGAAGTGGACCTGGCGGTGCTGGCCAACCTGGCCCTGACCCCAGCCCGACGTGGGTTGGCTGCCTTGCCTATTGGCGATGACTCAGAGGCCACAGAGACATCGGACGAGTCGGACCGCCTGGGCCCTCTGCTCAGCCACATCCTCCTGGAGCACAACTATGCCCTGGCCATCAAGCCTCAGCCCTTCATACCGTCCCCTCGGCCGCTGGAGCCAGTTCCTGCCCCTGCAGCCCTCTTCAGCTCCCCAGCAGATGAGGTCCTGGAGGCCCCTGAGGTGGTGGTAGCTGAGGCAGAGGAACCAAAGCAGCAGGAGGAGGGTGAGGAGGAGGAGGAGGAGGAGTCCGAGTCGTCTGAGAGCAGCAGCAGCAGCAGCAGCAACGGGGAGGGGGCTGTCCGGCGGCGCAGCCTCCGTTCCCACACTCGGCGCCGGAGGCCACCACCGCCACCCCCTCCCCCACCGCTTCCCACCTTTGAACCCCGCAGTGAGTTTGAGCAGATGACCATCCTGTATGACATTTGGAACTCAGGCCTGGATTCGGAGGACATGGGCTACCTGCGGCTCATGTATGAGCAGCTGCTGCAGCAGACGAGCGGGGCTGACTGGTTGAACGACACCCACTGGGTCCATCACACCAATATCCTGAGCCCGGAGGCTGCCTTCCCCGGACAGGAGGAGAGGCCGGGGGTGGGGCGGGCTCTCCTGAGGGCACTCAGCGGGGCAGTGTTCTCTTCAGACGCCTAGTGTCTGCGCTCCTCTTCCTCCCTGTCCACTTGTTTTCGCCACCGACCTTCAGCCTGGGTCCTTCTCCTCTGGCCACCTGGGTGTTTTCTCTCTGCCTCCTGCCTCTTGTCTGCCTCCCAGAATTTTTCTGGCAGAAAAGGTGGCCTAAGACTTATTTCTCTCATCTTTCTGTCCTCCTCATACCAAGTGCGCTCAGGGCCTCCAACAAAGGTCAGTTACCCTTTCCTTGGGCTGGGACTGGAGGGATGGGAGTGGGGCCCCAGGGACCTGGCCAGTGCGGAGCCCGTTCTCTTCCTTAACACACCCCGCACTCACCAACCTGAGCGCCCCCAGACGCAAGCGGCGGCCCCAGGACGGGCCCCGGGAGCACCAGACGGGCTCGGCCCGCAGCGAAGGCTACTACCCCATCAGCAAGAAGGAGAAGGACAGGTACCGGGACGTGTGCCCTGTCTCAGCCCGGCAGCTGGAAGGGGCGGACACTCAGGTGAGCCCTGCCCTGGCAGATGGCCCTCCGGCATCCTCTTCCCATTGCTGCTCCCGTCACTTACCTCCTCCGTCCTGCTCTCGCAGGGGACTAACCGTGTGCTTTCGGAGCGCCGATCTGAGCAGCGGCGGCTGCTGAGTGCCATTGGCACCTCCGCCATCATGGACAGTGATCTGCTGAAGCTAAACCAGCTCAAGGTGAGGAGCGGGGGCTCCAGCAGGAGAGAGACTCAGTGGAAGGGCAGCATCATGGGGTCCCCTAGGGTGCGGAGGGGTGAGTGGCTAGAGCACCCTCCTGCCCTGGAGAGCTGCAGGGAAGCCAGGGGACAGGTTGAGGGGGCATCCAGCAGCAGTCTGCCTTCTGCCCTCTAGTTCCGGAAGAAGAAGCTCCGATTCGGCCGGAGCCGGATCCACGAGTGGGGTCTGTTTGCCATGGAACCCATCGCAGCTGATGAGATGGTCATTGAATATGTGGGTCAGAACATCCGCCAGGTGAGGAGTCCCACACCCAGCTCCCAACCCACTGGCACCTTGGGATGCTGACATGAGACCCATCCCATCCTCTGGACAAAGCCCCACATACCCTCCTGCCTCCAAGGCTTAGCCATTGAAACCACTGCCTCCCTCCCTCCCTCCCTCCCTGCCTCCTTCCATCCCTCCCTCCCTCCTTCCCTTCCTCTCTCCCTCCCTCCCTTCTGTTCTAGTAATGGGTACTAGTAAAGCAGTAAACTAGATGTTAATGATGCAGCAAGAACCAAGGCTAATAGTATCTCTCCCTTTAAGGACCTCAGTTTAGTGGGGAAGACAGGCATTGAACAAGTAACTACAATAAAAGATGGTATTTGCTTGTTACAAAAGGGGAAGTTCAGAGAGACTGGGTGGTTGGAACACAGTGATGTTCACACCAGGAGCCTAAAGGATGTCGAACTCCCCAGGCTCAGGTGAGGGAGGTACAAGGAGGGCACTGTGGCTAATTGGAGAAACTTGGGTCAGGCAGGGACATACAGCAGGAGGGGCAGGGGAGGCCAGGCTCCCCAGAAGTTAGGAGCCACATGAATAAGTTTGGACCGGTGGTGAGAGAGGAGGAAAGTTGCTGTGAAGTGTTAAACAGGAGAGGACTTGGGAGGTTGTGGGCTCCCTCTGGCTGCAGTGTGAAGAGAGAACTAGAGACAGCAGTGCGGTGGGAGTGGGGGCTGTTGCAGAGCTCCCAGTCAAAGGTGGGGTTCCTGGGCTACGCAGTGGCAGCCAAGGTAGCAGGAGTCTGTGGGTCCAAGGTAGCTGGCAAGACAGGCAACCACGTTGGCTCTGCAGAGTGAGAGCAAGGGGGGCGGGTGAGGCCATTTCTCAGGGCGCTGCCTTTAACAGCTGGGAGTAGGAAGGGCTGCCAGTGAGGTGGGGCGTGAGGAGGAGGAGCAGATGTGTGATTCAGATGAGTTCCGATCGGAGCTTCTAGAGGAGGACACCCAGCAGCTCCTCTGAGGTGGCTTTGGCTGCAGATGGAAGTCTGGGAGGAGTCCCCAGCACCGAGCCAGCCGCTGAGGCCCTGGGAGAGATCATCCAAGGGAAGGGCGCGGAGGTTTTAGCGCCCGTTTTCTGGGAAATAGCAGTTGCTCCTCCTGCAAGAATCTGGGTCCTAATGCGGACAACCAGCAGCAGCCAGTGGGAGCCTTTTTTGGAGAGAGGGTCCTGGGAGGGGAGATGAGTAGATTCAGTCCGTGAAATGACCACTCATCTTGGGAAGTGCCACAGCCCCACGGTAGACGGGGGGCCAGGCAGACACTCCAGGAGCAGCCAGTGGCTGCTTCTGCCCAGTGCCCAGTGCCCATGTCCCTGGGGTCCTCTTGGGTGGCTGACAATGGCAGTGAAGGTGTCGGGCTGGCCACTAGAGGGAGGGCTCCTGGAAGCAGAGTCAGGAGTGTCCACAGGTTGGGTTAGTGGGAGCCAGAGAGAGCGCTGCGGATCCAGGACAGGTCACTGTGGCCCCAGGATGGCAGCTGAGAGGCTGCAGACCCCAGTCACAGAGGCTTCCCTCTGAGGGGCAGTCCCTGACCGTCGCCCCCCATCCTGCCAGATGGTGGCCGATATGAGGGAGAAGCGCTACGTGCAGGAGGGCATTGGCAGCAGCTACCTGTTCCGGGTGGACCACGACACCATCATCGATGCTACCAAGTGTGGCAACCTGGCGAGGTTCATCAACCACTGCTGCACGGTGCGCTGGGGCCTGGCCAGGGCGGTGGGGTCCAAGCAGAGGGCACACAGCTCACTCTGCTCCCTCCTGCAGCCCAACTGCTATGCCAAGGTGATCACCATCGAGTCCCAGAAGAAGATCGTGATTTACTCCAAGCAGCCCATCGGCGTGGACGAGGAGATCACCTACGACTACAAGTTTCCGCTGGAGGACAACAAGATCCCGTGTCTGTGCGGCACCGAGAGCTGCCGGGGCTCCCTCAACTGAGGTGGGCAGACGGGCGCCCACACCCCTATTTATTCCCCTTGGTGCCCTGAGCTCCCAGCACCCCAGCCTTAGTGGGCTCAGGAGGGCCCACATGCCCCCATCTCTGAATATGGAGTTGGGCCCCTGAGCCCTGCCAGGGAGCCTCAGTCCCTTAAGGCAGTGTCTGCCTCCCCTGTCACCCCTGCCACCCACCCCCTAATTTTTTTCTTTGCGGAGAAGAAGCTGTAAATGTTTTGTAGCTGCCAGAGCTGTTTCCTGTGGAAACCTGGGGTGCCAGCCTGTATAGATCCTGTTCTCGGGGCTGCACAGCCCTCTTGCTTTGTGTTCATGGGGACTTCCCTTCTGTGCCCTGCGTGCACCCCTCCCCAGTTTAGGGGTCTCTAGGGGCAGTGGCCATGTTCTCCCCCTGGGGAGGGGGGCCCTGTGCCTCCCAGTCCTGGGGACTCCGTGCCTGGAACCCTGCCTCATTTTTTGTTCCTGCCAGACCCTGTGGGTCACCCTTCTACCCTGGTGTCTGTAAGCTCTGGTTGGGCCAGGCCAGGATGGCGGGAGGAGCGGGCCCTTCCTGTTGGGCTGGATTGTACATGTTAACAGCAAAGACCCAATGCCACATTTTTATAATTGTGATTAAACTTTATTGTACAAAAAGTGCTTGGTCAGTATCTTTGGGAGAGTAGGGTGGGATGGGGGTTGAGGACAGGGTGGGGCAAGTGAAGAGGGGGAAATGGGTGGCCTGGAGTTGGGGTGGGTAGGGGGGCTATGGGGCAAGAACCCAGACCCGCAGACAGCCACCATTGCTCTGGGCCACCTGATAGGCTGGCACAGCCCCCTAGAAATCCCCAGCAAGGCCAGCCAGACCTGGCCAAGGTCAGGCCTCCCTTCCCAGAACCACAGCTGCTGCTGGGCTTCTGGCCTCCTGGGAAATCCAATATGAGGCAAGGACTGACATCATGCAGGCGTGAGGTCACTCTGCCTATTCCATCCCTTCCCCCAAGCCCCTCAGTGCCCATCCAGCAGGTTTTGGCTTTCCTGACCCCCTTCCCCAAGTTCTTGGCTGGAACCGGATGCCAGTGGAGCGCAGTGGCCACCAGGGGGGGCCCTGTGGCAAGAGAGTAGGAGAGGAGGGGTGGAGGCTGGGCTGGTCTGTTCCTGGAATGGCCAGGAGGGAGGAGCAAGCGGAAGGGGACAACCATTTATCGCTGGCCGGAAACGAGAGAAGACCAGCTCTGGTGGCTAGTTTGGGCACCCTGGGACTGTGGCTGCAGGTAGGCAGAGCTGATGTCTGAGGTCCTCTTCCCTAGCCCCAGCCCTGCCCACCTCCGTCTCTTCTCCCTCCCTCCTTCCCTCCCTCCCTCCCCCACTCTGTTTTTATCCCAGAACCTCCCCTCCACCTCAAACACTGAGTCCTTCCCGCAAGCCCTCACCATATCTCAGTAACCAGTTAGCAGGGTCAGAGGGCAGGTAGCCTGGCTGCTCACCCACTAGGAACAGTTGTGGCCCCTGGTCACTGCTCCAGTCCACTAGGCCAGAGGCCCCTTCAAGGAATAACCGGTGGGCTGCTGGTGCCGGGCAGGTCGCACACCGCAGGCAGCTCAGGTGAACCAGGGTCTCTCCCTAGCAGGACATGGCAGACTCGGCACAGGCCCAGAAGCTGGTATACCTGGTCACAGGTGGCTGTGGCTTCCTGGGGGAGCATGTGGTCCGAATGCTGCTGCAGCAGGAACCCCGGCTCCGTGAGCTGCGGATCTTTGACCTGCACCTGGGTCCCTGGCTGGAGGAGCTGAAGACAGGTGATCGTGGAGGGGAGCTGGGGGGAGGGTGTGGACTCCCTTCGCTGTGGTGGAAAGGGTGATGCCTGTTTGTGTTCTCCAGTGCGCAGGAATGGGGTGAGTGAGTCACACTGGAAACATGTGGCTCCCAGGGGTGTAGGCTGAACCAAACAGCTGATGTGGGCTCAGCTCTGACGTTGCCTCTGGTTGCCCTCCCGCTACCAGGGCCAGTGCAGGTGACCGCCATCCAGGGGGATGTGACCCAGGCCCACGAGGTGGCAGCGGCTGTGGCTGGAGCCCATGTGGTCATCCACACAGCCGGGCTGGTGGACGTGTTTGGGAGGGCCAGTCCTGAGACCATCCATGAGGTCAACGTGCAGGGTGAGATATCCCCCCGCTGTTCTAGTCACGTAATACCGGCCCATGGCCTGATTGTCTGTTTGTGTCCCTCCCCCCGCTCTGACCTTGACCTCTGTGATTCTCCTGCGTCAAACAGTCCTGTGTGCACTCCTGTCCCTGTAATAGAAGGCCAGCCCTCGCCAACCTGTGTGGCTTTCCCTGGGCCTGGGGAAGGAAGCCATATGCCTTCATCCAGATTGGGGATGGGAAGGGGAAAGGTACAGAGAGGGAGGAAGCTTCAGTTTGGACACACACCCCGCCTCCCCAGGCACGAAGAATGTGATTGAGGCTTGTGTGCAGACTGGAACACAGTTCCTGGTGTACACGAGCAGCATGGAAGTTGTGGGGCCCAACATCAAAGGCCACCCCTTCTACAGGTGAGCTGGGGTTCCCCCCCGATACTTTCAGAGCCCATCTCCCCTCAGCATTAAGAGTCTTCTCTCCCCCACTAGGGGCAATGAGGACACCCCCTATGAAGCAGTGCACAGACATCCCTATCCTTCCAGCAAGGCCCGAGCTGAGCAGCTGGTCCTGGAAGCCAATGGAAGGAAGGTGAGACGAGGAGCTGCAGAGCCACGGCCGGCTGGGCACCTCCTGGCTATTTCCAGCTTGAAGAGGGCAGGCCGCTGGGTCCTAGGTCTCAGCAGTGCCTACCTTTTGTTGCCAGGTCCGTGGGGGGCTGCCCTTGGTGACATGTGCTCTGCGTCCCACCGGCATCTATGGTGAAGGCCACCAGATCATGAGGGACATCTATTACCAGGGCCTGCGCCTGGGAGGCCGGCTCTTCCGGGCCATCCCAGCCTCTGTGGAGCACGGACGGGTCTATGTAGGTGAGGCCCGGGCCGGGCAGGGGGGAGGCTAAGAACCTGCATGGTTCTGGGAGGGGTGCCGTGTGTACCCTGCAGAGAAAAGAACAGCCTGTACATGGGCTAGGGTAGACGAGGAGGTGTGGGCCGCAGGGAAACAGTATCCTTGCAAGTTGGGAAGGCAGACACAACAGTCATAGGCTGAGGGAGAGGAGGGGGCAGCATCTACATGGGCCCAAAGAGGTGGCTTGTATGTGGGCTGGCCCGGGACAGCAGCAGCTACATGATCACGGGGACACTCGGGGGCATGTCCTCCCCACTCCCTCTGGCAGGCAACGTGGCCTGGATGCATGTGCTGGTGGCCCGGGAGCTACAGCAGCGACCGGCATTGATGGGTGGCCAGGTGTACTTCTGCTATGACAAGTCACCCTATAAGAGCTACGAGGACTTCAACATGGAGTTCCTGGGCCCCTGTGGACTACGGCTGGTGGGCACCCGCCCGCTGTTGCCCTACTGGCTACTGATGCTTCTGGCTGCCCTCAATGCCCTGCTGCAGTGGCTACTGCGGCCGCTTCTGCTCTATGCGCCCCTGCTCAACCCATACACCTTGGCTATGGCCAACACCACCTTCACCGTCAGCACTAACAAGGCTCAACGCCATTTTGGCTACGAGCCCCTGTTCTCATGGGAGGAGAGCCGGACCCGCACCATTCGCTGGATGCAGGCCATGGACAGTTCGGCCCAGTGACAGTGGAGCTGGGCCTGGAGCCCAGCGTAGCACATCCATCCAGGCCCCGATGGAGAGGGAAGGCTGCACTCTAGAGCTGGCGGGTCCGGAGCCAGACCGGCTGCCCTGGAGCCCTCATGCTAAGCCATGAGCACTGCGTCCGTGTCCTGCTGCCTCAGTTCTAGGGCAGGATGTCTTCGCTCTCATCCCAGGCCTGCTGTCTGGTTGGCGGGGTTGTGATTTCCCTGATGTTCTCACTGCCATCCCATTGGCTTTTCAAGCAGGAAGTGAGTACAAGTCCCACAGGCCTCCTGCTGGCCTCCTGCCGCCCAAGCAGGACCCTCGGGCCTGGGCTCAGAATGAAGAGGCTTTCTGGCTCCTCCTACCACCTCTGTCCCTCGGGGAGGGTCATATCCCCATTATTGTAAAACATTTATCACCTTAAGGTGTTTATCTTTTCATTCTCCTCAGTGAAAACTGAGGAAATCTGTATTTTCACTTCTTCCCACCCCTGTACCCAAATGTAGGTCCTGCAATATTGTGAGGTCTCTGCCTGAGGGTGCCCCAGAAACTCTGTACCTGCCCATGCCCTGGATTAAAACTCCTTTATCTACATCTGTGTCCAGTGCCTGCCCAGCTCCCTGGCCTGCCTCCCCGTGTCGCCCCTCCCCGCGGCGCCCGTCCCATTGGGGACAGAAGGAAGTGAGCACGCAGCACGCCCGCTGTTGGATTGGTTGCTATTTCTCCCGTTCCACGGGGCCCAACCCGGCCCAGGGTGGGGGTAGGGGGCTCTGGGGACAGGACATGCAGGGCTGGGGAGAGAGGGCAGAATTTTCCTGTGTTTTATCCATTTGCAACTTGGTCACCAATAGAGAGAAATGGGTCTCTGAGGGCGAACAGGAGAGGGCGGCCTGGCTCTGGGCCCCCAGCCAGGCCCCAAGAGTCCTGTCCCCTCTGGAGAGGCAAGGGAAAGAGCTCTAGAAACCAAAGGAGAAACAGAGGGGGCGGGGCTCATGTCAGCAAACACAGCTACATCACGTGACACGCCAGCGACACGGAAACACACGCCAACGCACACGGCTGCACAGCGGGCAGGGGGCAGGTGGGGTGGAAGGGACCGGGGGCCACCATCTTGTCCTTTGCGGGGCGGGCTGGGGGGCAGGGTGAATGCATAGAACACATCATGTACACACGCTCAAGGCGTGGCATGAGCGTGCATCGACCCACAGGCACATGGGATGGACACGCGCAGTGTGCTTTGTGAGAGGCAGAGCTAGGGCGAGAGGGGGAAGGGAAAGGGAAGCGGTGAGCCCTGGCCAGGCCCGGGACCACCCACGGGGCACACATGGTTGTAGGTGTGGAGGGTGGGCAGCACACACTCCTCCAAGACCACGTAAAAGACACCCCCCCAGACAACACTCCAGAACACACGGGACACAGCAGCCAACACGCAAACACATATGAGGCTGGGACTTGTGGAGGCTGGCGCACAGCAGACCTCGGGATCCTCTGGTCTGACGCTGGGATGGGCAGCTGTGGGCCTAATACCACGCCAGGAGGCAGCTGCCTGGCTCCAGCCTCCGGGTGGCCCCAAGGCTGTGGGAGTGCGGGAAACACCTGGGCGGAAGGGTGTCCTGGCCGGGCAACCGGAAGGAAAGAGGGAGCGGGGGGAAGTGCTGGGGTCCTCTCTGACGTCCCCAAAGAAGTGAGAAGGGAGCGGGAGGGCTGCCGGCAGACACAGGGCCACTTCCTGTCCTGCAGAAGGGCATTCTGGGAATGCAGTCGGGCACCCCTCTTCAGGACAGCACAGCTCGGGGTTTACATGTATTGGCCACACACAAGCAGAGCCCAAGCAGCCAGGCAGGGAAGAGCTGGCATGGGGGTGGGAGGGTACTGTGTCCCAGGTCACATCTGCATTGTCACACACACACACACACACACACACACACACACACACTTCACATAAAGTGGAATCCTGGGAAATGATCTGCACACAACCCTGAGTCCTTTACCCTTGCCCACCCCGAGGGCAGGGCACTTCCTGTACTTGGGTGTTCAGTCCTGTATATGTGGGTCCATGTTCCTCAGCCACGGAGTGCGGGGGCTTCTGACATCCTTCGCTCAGGTGCCTCCCATCAGCCACCAAACGCACGAACCCACATGAATGCCTCCTGGAAGGGCCAGCGTGAGAACGTTACTGATGAGGCCAGTGTGGAGAGGGACCCCAGACAGCTAGGGAATGTGCATGTGTCGCCTACACAAGGGAGGAGCTAGCCCTTTCCTCACCATCAGAAACCCAGGCCTGTGCCCACCCTCAGGCTCACCCTGGTTGGGGAGCAGCGATTGCAGACATTTCAGCAAATGTGTCCAGGGGATGGATCCCGGGACTTAGCCCATCCAGAGTGGCTGCTGCCACACTGGCCACTCCAGTGCACCTGCGACAAACAGCTCCCCAAACCAAGGTCCCTGAGACGGAGCCCAGAGCATCAAATGGGGCGAGGGAGACCCATATTCTGAGGTAAGTGTGCGGGAGGCAGGAATGCTCATTCCCTAGCTGTCTGGGGTCACTCTCCGCACTGGCCTCATCAGTAACGTTCTCACGCTGGCCCTTCCAGGAGGCATTCATGTGCAAATGGGGGCAGGCCTGTCGGGGCGCCATGCCCATGGTAGCATGCACGTGTGCTGCTGTGTGCCTGGGTGTGGTCACCTACACGAGGCCTCCTGAGCCTGGGCATGATGAGCACACGTGTCCCAGCCCTCACGGGTGCGGGCCTGTCCTCTGGCCGGGACACAGAGGAAAAGAAGCGCCTGGCTGTGTCAGGGCTCTGACACCTGGCAGGGCAGGACGCGCCAGTTGCACAATGTTGATGTTGCAGCGTGTGGCCATTACCAGATGCTGGCAGCAGCTCCGGGGAGAGAGGGAGGGGCAAATCAATCTGCATAGACAAGCCTGGATGGGGCGCGAGACCTTAAAGAGAAACGTGTGCGCATATATAAACGGGACCGAAACACCGTGGAGCAAGCCTCCGTGCCAGTGCACACACACGCTCACACGGACCGTCCACACAGCGTCCTGTGCCCGCCCAGCCGTGTCCAGGGCGCAGCATGGATGCTCTGTCTGGGGAGACCTGCCAGCACTTCAGGCAGATCCTGAGACACACACAGTTCTCGCATCATCAGCTGGGGAAATGCACATGTATATACAAGCCAAGCGAGGTTATTTATATGTGTATGCTTCCACTCACGTTGGCTCAACTCCAAGGCTCACCACACACACACACGCACGCACACACACACACACACACACACACACACACACTCTCCCCCGGGACCCAGGCCTGGGGTGACTAAACCAGGAAGATGTGCTCCACATCTCGGTGGGGTGCCTGCCATGGCCCGTGAACTTGGGCCTACCTGGATCCTTTGGGAAGGGCACGCACAACCTGCCCCGTTTGTAGCAGGTGTGGGGGAGGGGTGTCAGTGGAAGAAGTGCTATTGCATTAGATTCAAACACTCAAACACAAAATCCCATGTACACAAATTATGTGTCCACAGATCTGTGGACACACACACCTATTCACAGAAGACAGAGCAGGGCGTGGTGGGCTGCTGTGTGATCCCGGCCACAGTCTACACAACAACCGAGCGAAGGGGAAAGCTAAGACGACACACAGACAAGGTGGGGGCAAGAAGGGTGCTGTGGTGCTTCTACACACGTCTGTGAACGCACACACACACGCTGGGGTGTCCACTCGTCTCGAGCACGTGCCGGCGGCATGCATGTTGGTGTGCATGTGTAATCACGCCTGCTGCTATTTATGTGGGGGGAGGGTCCATGGTGCAGTGAGGTCCAGGGACTCCAGGGTCTGATGGGGGGGGTGGGGTAAGGAGAGGGCTGCCTGGGTCTGTCTTGGGGGTGAGCCTGGAGCAGGGGATGGAGTGAAAGGGGTAGTGGGGGTATTGCTCCCGATGTGGTGGGGGAAGGGTCTGGGGGAGGTAGGGGTGGTGGGCCTACAAGCCCAGCGTCCCCCCAATGGATGACGCCAAGACCACCCCCAGCACCACACAGCAAATGATGATCATGATTTTCTTCTGCAGGCAGAAAGGGCAATGGGACAGGAGGCGGCGAGAGGGGCAGTTTAAGAGAAAGAGAAACAGACAGAAAGATGGGGCGGGTGGGGTGTGAGGGAAAAGAAGAGGGGAGAGAAAACAGAAAAACCAAGAGGTCAGAGCCAGAGATAAGGCCTTTCAGGGAATTTCATCACTTGCCTCAGCCCTGGCCAGAGCCCCGCCCCACCCCGCCCCCCAGCTCCAGCCCAGCTGCCCACAGGCCCTCCCCGCCCCGCTCACCCTCCGGGCCTTGCTCTGATATCTCACGGCTTTCTTCGTGTCAGACACAGCTCGCTCCACGTAGTCCACGGAATGTTCCACGTTGTATTCAATTCGGTCAATCATCTCGCCCTGCAGAGGGTATGTGCATGGGGAGGCGTGGGCTGGGCTGGAAGAGGGAACCGGGGAGGGGGGCGGCTTCCACGTGGCGTGGCAGGGCAGAGGCCGTACCTGGCTTTCCACGAGCATGGCCATGTCCACAAACATGTCGTGCAGCTCGCGGATGCTGGTTTCCAGTTTGATGATCTCGTTGTGCCTCGTCTCGATCTCATTCAGCGCCTGCTTCGTCATCTGGGAGTCCATTTTGATCTAGGGCGATGCGGGGGGGCGGCTGCTGAAGACCACCCTTCACTCCGTAAGAGCTCAGAGCCGGCAGCCAGAGCACTGGGTCCAACCCTAGCTGTCACTCACTAGCTGCAACCCCGGGCAAACGATCTAACCTCTCCGGGCCTCAGTTTCCCCACCTAGAAAACGTGGGTAATAATAGTGCCCACCTCACGGTCGCTGTGAAGATTAGAGGAGTTAATATGTGCACATTGATAAGAACAGTGCCTGGCACACAGGAAGCACTAAAGACAAGTTTGTTAAATTACAAGAAATAACACTTGCCCCCAGCCCTCCACCTTAGCCCAGGGCCGCCTCTATCACACACACCACAGAAGCTCTGGGAAGGGAGACAGAGGTCCAAGGCCCCACCAGTATTCGGGCCCCTGTCTGGTCAAAGGAAGATAGAGAAATGGAAGAAGATACAGCAGAGAGAAAGGGGTGGGGGTGGGGGGGGTGGGGAGAGAACAGCAAGCAGAGAAGGAGGCCCAGGTGAGAAGGCAGGGTGCCCACAAGTCCCCTGGAGACTGTGACATGAGAAGGGGGAGAAACAATAAAGGGGTGCACTGGCGCCTCAAGAGTCGGTGGAGGAGAGACTCCTCCCCAAGATGCCCGGCCCGAGCCCGGCCGCTCCCTTCTCGGAGATTCACTGTTCAGACCACACCAAGCCGCTCCTCTGCTCTGAAACCTGCCAGGGCTCACACCTTTATCTTTTTAAAAAATATTTTTTTATTGATTTCAGAGAGGAAGGGAGAGGGACAGAGAGATAGGAACGTCAATGATGAGAGAGACTCATTGATCGGCTGCCTCCTGCACACCTCCTACTGGGGATCGAGTCTGAAACTGGGGCATGTGCCCTTGACCGGAATCGAACCCAGGACCCTTCAGTCTGCAGGCCGACGCTCTATCCACTGAGCCAAACCGGTCAGGGCCACACCTTTATCTTAGCAGTCAAGGCCCAGGCTCCTTTTCTACCCTCATCATTTTCTACCCAACAGGAGCCAAAATCATCCAATGGCTGTTTGGTAAGTGGTCCACTCTCCCTGTCTTTGTCCAGTCTGTTCCTTTGTCTAGGGCAGTGGTTCTCAACCTTCCTAACGCCGCGACCCTTTAATACAGTTCCTCATGTTGTGGTGACCCCCAATTTCATTGTTACAAACTGAACATAATTAAAGCATAGTGATTAATCACAAAAACAATATGTAATTATATATGTGTTTTCCGATGGTCTTAGGCGACCCCTGTGAAAGGGTTGTTTGACCTCCAAAGGGGTTGAGACCCACAGGTTGAGAACCGCTGGTCTAGAGTGTCCTTTGCCCAAACGCTCCTTGTCTCTTAAGGCTCAGCTCAATGCCACTTCCCAGGAAGCCTTCCCTGACTGTAGAAGTCAACTACCACAGCGCCTGTCTGCATCTTGCACAGCCCTCAAGCAAGGTGTCAAACCACCCTGCATTGGCTGGTTAACTGGCAGGGCTCAGCTCTGCCTTCTTAGGACCACTCACCAGCTTCCCTCGGTCCTCAGACAGACAGACAGCCTAGCAGAGCTGCCTGAGAGCTCCAGGCTAGTTGCCCACAATCAATTTGCTAGAAGCTAATTTAACAAAGGCCAGTTATCTAAGGAACAAAATGCTAGAAAGTCCCTGAACATACTTTAACCTGGTCTAGAAACCTTACGTAGAACCATTCCACCACCAGAAGCATAAATAGACAGAACTGGCAGGCCAGGGTAAAATTCAAAAGAGAAAGAGCCATTCCACCACCAGAAGCATAAATAGAACTGGCAGGCCAGGGTAAAATTCAAAAGAGAAAGAAGAACTACAGCTGGGGGAAGCCCATCCATTCACATACAAGATGACAAGGGCAGGACAGTGTGCAAAACTAAAACAGGGTTTTTTAGAAATTTTCAAAAGGCAGGCACATTAGTCATTGGGTGAAAGAGCCTGCGTCAGTAGGGCGTTCTGCATCTTACCACCGAAGAGTCCGGATCTGCACCTCCACCGTGGATTCCAATACTGGCTCTGCCCCCAGCTATGTGACCTCACCTAGTTACTTAACCTCTTTGGGCACCATTTCCTCCCCCGTGAAATGTGGCTCCCTCAGAGGGCTGTGGTGAGGACTGAATGAGGTTAGTAGGTAAATGTGAATGTGTAAAGTGCTTAAAACAGCGCGTGGCACACTACTGTTTGCCATTTCATGGGGGTGCCTTCCTGCTCTGCTCCCATGGATTCCCCAGCTCCGGATCCAGGCCTTGCGATGCCAGTTATTCCAGGTGGACTTAGGCCCTTCAGTCTAACCTACGTTTGGGGAGGAGGTGCAACTGCTTTACAGAACAGACCCACCCCCGCCCGCGCTCACATCATCAGTGAAGATGGCCAACTTCCCGCTCTCCAGCATGTCTTCCAGTTCTTCGTTGGTTGTGGTCCTTCCGGCTGTGGGGAGGAAGGACTCCATGCTCAGGGGCCGGGCCAGCCTGCGCTGAGGCGGTGGGATGGGGCAGGGACCCGGGACACCACCCTCCCCTGGGGCCCTAGGCCAGGCGCCCCTCCACCGAGAGGAAGGGCCTGGAAGGAGGCTTGGGCAGGCCTGGGGAGTCTGGAGGGGAGGCGCACGCACTGATCTCCAGCTGCCGCTGGATCCTGTCCTTGCAGCGGTCCCTGTACTTGGACTGGGTCGCGTTATATTCGGTCATTACTTCCACGAACTTCCGGGAGAGTGTAGAATGCTGGGGTGGGGGTACACACATCAGGAGGCAGGGAGCAGAGACCAAGGGGGAGCCGTTAGTGCACAGGTGGAGTGGGGAGGAGGGGTGATCACGCCCCACCCCAATCCCTCACCAGAGCACAGTCCCCTGCCGCTGGTCTCCCTATCTTACGCCCAAACCAGCGGCGGCCGGGGCCAGGGCATTAGGATGTGACC
>NW_005370731.1:1168769-1177368 GCF_000412655.1 Myotis brandtii
CGTCCAGGCCCCGCCCCCGCCTGGCCCGCCTCCCACCTGGGTCTTGCGGATGCGCAGGTCCGCGGAGGAACGGTTCAGCCCCTCCTCCTGCTCGATGCTTTGCTCGATCGCTGCGGGAGAGAGGATGCAGTGACGGGCCGCAGACCCGGGGCGTGCGGGGCGGGGGTCCGGGACGGAGGAAGGGCCGACACCCCGAGGCAGGCCCCAGGCCTGTGAAGAGATGTCACACCCGTGGCGAAGGCAGACAGTAAAGGATCCATGGTGAGGGGCAGGAGGCCGAAAAGTAAAGGGACAGACGTTTGAGGGGGTCAGGAGGGCAGGTGGGAGGGAGGTTGAGGGCCGAGGAGTCACCAGACCGAAGGGCACTACTTGTTCCGTCGTTGGCTTGGGTCTTGGAAAGCCCGTAGCTGTAACTACGGCCCATTCCCGCGAGGGAGTGGGGCCAGGCCACTGTGGACGCCCCGTGTGCAGGGAGCTCGCTCGCCGCATGCTCGGGAAGGGGCCGGAGCCCACCCCGGGGTTTTCCGTGGAAGACGAGCACTTCCAGGTGGCTCAGAGGCCACCATTTCCTTGGCAAATTCTATGTGAGTGGATGGAAGCTCCACAGGGAAAATAGCTCTCCCCCTGCCCTACCAGGTACCCTGTCCCGGAATTCCCACTTCTAAAGGATTCTGGAAAAGCACTCAGATTAACTGGGGTTTCTGCTTCCGGGTCATGCCCTCCTGACACTTATTCAGATTTTCTTAAAAAGAGCTTGTAAGCTGAAACCGGTTTGGCTCAGTGGATAGAGCGTCGGCCTGCGGACTGAAAGGTCCCAGGTTCGATTCCGGTCAAGGGTATGTACCTGGGTTGCAGGCACATCCCCAGTAGGAGATGTGCAGGAGGCGGCTGATCGATGTTTCTAACTCTCTATCTCTCTCCCTTCCTCTCTGTAAAAAATCAATAAAATATATTTTAAAAAAAAATTAAAAAAAAAAAAAAGAGCTTGTAAGATGTCCTGTGCTCGGAGATGCAGCGGGATGAATCGCCACCGGGTCCCCTCAGCCCTGGAAGGGCCTCCAGCCCGGTCCTGAGAACATCACTGCTCCGTTCCGCTGGCAGCAGGGACCTATGGGGCTGGACGGCACCCCGCTCCCTGCAGCAATGCGGGGCAGTGACTGAGGCCCAGCTGCTGCAGGAAAAGCACAAACACGCCCCAGGGAGGTCAGACTCTGGTCCGGACTCGGATCCTATTGCCCGACGTGGGACTGGAGCCCAGCCCTGGGCGCAGGGGTCCTTTACTTGACAGCCTCACTGACTTCTTACCAAAACCCTGGGAGGTCAGTGATATCGATCCACGTTTCAGACAGAAACCGAGGTTCGAATGGGCAAAACAACCCAACGTCGCCCACAAAACGCGAGCTCGTGCCGCCACACAGCTGGAGGAAGAGGAGAAGAGAAGCTCCTCTTTCTGGGGTCTGGAAGGTCAGCTTCTAGAAGCTCCTGCCACTTTTCCTAGTTTCTTGACCTTTTCCTGAACCCCTAAACCATGGAGCTCTCCTCATGGTCTAGCAGAGAGACTATTAAGGTGAGAGCTCGCCCTGACTGGTTTGGCTCAGCGGATAGAGCATCGGCCTGCGGACTGAAGGGTCCCAGGTTCGATTCCTGTCAAGGGATGTACCTGGGTTGCAGGCACATCCCCAATAGGGGGCGTGCAAGAGGCAGCTGAATCGATGTTTCTCTCACATCGATGTTTCTAACTCTGTATCCCTCTCCCTTCCTCTCTGTAAAAAATCAATAAAATATATTTAAAAAAAAAAAAAAGGTGAGAGCTTGATTGTCCCAAGGAGATCACGGAGCCCAGGGATTTCTAAGCTGTGTTCCATGGAACCCTGATTTTGAGAAGGAACTTGATGGGAGTGTTCCAGCCCCAGTTCAGCCAGAACAGCCGGATTTTTATGTGCTGTATATACTGGGGTTCTTTGTAAGATTTCATTTGGAAAGAAAGGATTTTGCTACAAAAAAAAAAAAAAAAAGCCAGCTTTGAAATTGTTTCCATTTTTCTTACTGAGGGTAGGGTACTTGTCCAAATGAGTGATGATGTCAGTTGGGCTCCTTCTGCCTGGATTTGTACTTCATGTGCTCCCAGTTTAGGCCATTTTCCTTTCCCGCACACTCTCCTGAGTGCAAAAGGTTTGTGTTTACAGATCAGCCCTGGCTAACGCACGGCCTCCTGTTGAGTCCAGGAGGGCATCACGTCTCCGTCCTCATCCCCGGGCCGAGGTCACAGCACGCAGGCCCAGGCATCTGCCACGGCCCCCGTCCCCCAAAGCCCCGCAATGTGCTCGGACAGAGGAGGCGCGTGGCCAATGTTGTCTGCTGCTGGATGGCCATGAGCATGCAAAGTAGCATCACGGTCACACTGCTATTCCCCTGGCACCGGCCGACAAGGAGGTTCCCAACCCACAATGCCTTGGGGGAAGGTGGTTATTACCAGCACCCAAGTCCTTAAATTAGAGTGAATACATGAGCATTTGGCAAGTCCCTCCTGAAAGCTTGCCAGCCCCTGATGTCAGCCACACAGTCCAATCTGTCCTGAGCCGAGGATACCAATTCAGAAGCATTTGCTGAACCCACCTACTGGGTGCCTGGGACTATGCCTGGCACCTGTTCTGGGGAAACGAGGCCTTAGTGAAACTAAAGCCGCTTGGGAGGCTATATTTTTCTGATGGAACCAGCAGAGCTCATATACAATCTGGACAGCCCGCCCCCTCTCCCTCATTTCCCTGTCGTGTCTCCTTCTTCAAGGAATCTGGAGCAAGGAGGGAAACTGGGGCCGTGTGCTTCCTCACTGGGCAAGAATCTGGCTCCTAGAAGTGTGTAGACATTCCTGATAGAAAGGCCTGTTTGGCGGCCGGGAGGCAGAGCTTTTTCTCCTTCGTCGGGGGATTGCAATCCTCACCTTTCAATTTGGACCGAACCTTGTTGGCCGTCTTCTTGATGTCTGCAGTGAGGTCCTCCAGCTCCTGTTTGGTCTCTGAGGAGGGGGCCGGGGTGAGTGAGAAGTCTGGGTGGACCCAGCCCGCCCCCGGCCACTCCGCAGCGGCACTCACTCTCATCCGGGTTGGGGGCGGCCAGGATGGCGCTGTGCTGTTTTTTCACTTGCTCCACATCCTCCGACAGCTTCTCAATGCAGCCCCGGATCTCTTCCACCTGGGGCGGCAAATTGGCGATGCCCGGTCAAGTCTTCAGGCCAGACAGGGCATCCGCAGGGCTCACTCGGGGTTCAGGGAAATGGGCAGACCCAGAGGGACTGGTAAAAGGCCAAGGGGTGGAGGACTAGAGAGTGGGGAGGGGGCAGTTGTTGGCTGGGGGCCAGGTTCTGGGTCTGGGGTATTGGAGACTCAGTTACCTGCTCAAAGAACTCATCCATGAAGTGATCCCGATCCACATGGACCACCTCCTCCTCATCATCACTGTCTTTCGCCTGCGAGACCAAGCAAGGTGGAGACCATGAGCAGCCCCACCCTGGCCCTGCTGCTGCCAGCTCTAGGCTCAGAGCAGGCGGCTGGGAGGGGCCATAGGCAGGGTGCACGGCCAGCCCCCAGGCGATCAGGATGAACACTGGCCATGGGGTGGAACAGCACACCAGGGGCCAGGTAGCTGATGGGAATGAGCAAAAGGCGCCTCTCAGGGGTGGATGTGGCCCTGGGAATGCACAGGACCTGCTATTAACCAACCAGCATGGAGGTGTTTCAATACTGTAACAACCAGCTGAATGTCGGCCATGCAGTGATCGGCTCTGGGCTCTGAGAAGGGGTCTGGAATGGAGTCCCAGGAGCTGGACCTCCCCACCATCCCTCAGCCACTGGGGCCAGGCCTCACTGTGCCCCCTCTTCTTCCCGGCCTGCGTGCCCCCTCTCCCTGCTACGTCCCCTACACAAGGTCAACTCACTGCCGGCTGCGGGGCGGTGCCGGGTTGAGCGAGCAGTCAGGCCCCATGAGGGCTGGAGGAGACAGCAGCACCCCGACACCCCTCCCTCCTGAGTCTTCCTCCTCCTGCCCACCCGCACCCCCTCAGCTTGCTCTGCCCCCGCTGCCCCGCTGACTCCCCGACTCTCCTTGGTGTATTCACTTGCTTTCATCCAGCCTCTTCCCACTTCACACCCACCTGCTCTCACTTGCTTGGATTTCCTAGTTGCAACCTGCAGCTGCTCAGCCCTCCACCCCCAGGGCTCACAGACACAAAGGGATTTACACACCCACACCTCCACCGAGAGACCAGTGACACACACCAGGCACACAGACAGGCCCACCGACACCCACACGGAGACACAGTAACAGGCTGGCGTTCACCCACACGCAGACCCAGGGCAGAGCTGCGTGCTGCCTCGTGTGGACACCGCGGTCACCCGCACCCGGGGCATCCGGGAGCCCCCACCCCCCCCACCCCCGAGCCTGGTCTCCCAGCCTCAGAGCCTCAGGTCTGCACACTCGTTTGGAGCTGGGAAAAGGGGAGGGGCAGGGAGGCTCACCGGTGCTACCCTCCTGACTCAAGATTCTCTGCGTGGGGCAGAAGTCTGAGGACAATAGCTGAGCCCGCCCAGCTTAAGTACACCTGCGGCCCTAACCAGCCCCGCGGGAAACTTAAAGGGCTCACCCTGAGCCCCGGGAAGAACCTCACACCACTCAGAATCTACTAGCCAGTACCAGAGCCTGAGTGAAATCAAGACAGGATCCAAAAAGCGTCTGCCTGGGGGGTGGGGGCGTGTCTAAAGAGAAGAGCTCCCATGGAACCTCCACAGGGTCCAAGCAGATCGCAGACAGACCCCGGCAGAACCAGACGGGCTCAGACCGAACCAGACTCGGCACAGACAGATGCCAGACAGCTCAGATCGAACCTAGACAGCCAGATGGGACCTAGCTGCAATCCAGACAGCGGGTGAAGGCGGGATCCGCAGAGCCCGGATGGCCCTGGAAAGAACCGCCAGCCCAGGGAAGACCCAGCCGGACTCTAGAAGCCACCAGCTTCCTGCCCACGCCCTGCCCGGAAACCCCAGGAATTCTCCCGCAGGCGGCCCCACACCATGTCAGAAAGTGTGTTCCGCACTTACATTTAATTTCCAGAGAATCCCAAAATCCACCAGGAAAGGGAGGCGCCTCCATCTCTGCCCACAGCTGCCCCAGAAGAAGGGTGGCACCAGGTAGGGCGTGGGACTCTGATGGGTCTCAAGCCCCCACCTGACCCGGGACCACCCCCACAGACCTTGGCCCTTAGAGACTTGGGGTGCTTGGCTCGTCTCTGAAGCCCCACCAGCCTCCCATGATGCTTTGTCCTCAAAAAGCCAGCTGTCACCCTAGCCGGCTTGGCTCAGTGGATAGAGCCGTCAGCCTGCAGACTGAAGGGTCCCAGGTTCGATTCTGGCCAAGGGCACATGCCTGGGCTGTGGGCTCCATCCCCAGTGGGGGGCGTGTAGGAGGCGGCCAATCCATGATTCTCTCTCATCATTGATGTTTCTCTCTCTCTCCCTTCCTCTCCCTTCCTCTCTGAAATCAATAAAAATACATTAAAAAAAAAAAAAAAGCGAGCTGCCCCATGAGGACTCCTTCCCCTGGCACCAAAAGCCGGGCCTCTGCCCCTTCTCTGCCTTCAAGCACTCGACTTAGCCCAGCTGCCCTCAGGTCGTGAGGCCTCCCCTTCCTGCTCTCTCTTTCCCTTCCCCATGCTGACTTAGACTTCCTGAAGCCCAATTTCTGTCTCTCCTATTGTTCCCAGAGCCAGTTCCTTAGCTTCTGCCCTGAGGCACGCGACCTGCCTATTTCCCTGTCCTTGAGACAGGAAAAGAGACAGAGGCCCCAAGTATGACCTATTTGGTGTAATAATTACAGAGCCGAGCGCTAACAATCCGCTACAGTTCACAAACACTTCTGCATCGATAATCCCTTTTGATCCCCACAGCCCTGCTGAGAAAGGAAGAGCAAACACCACTGTCCCCATTTCACAGATGAGGGAACAGGAGTCAGAGGGGAAAAAGGAAAGTGGCGCCCAGGCTGAAAGGAGTGGGGAAACCGTAGGCATCTAAGACAGGCCTCCCCTACACGCCTCCACAGCTGGAGACGGGGCCACCTCCTGCCAGCACCTCTGCCCCAGCTATCTCCCTCTCAAGGTCCAATCTGGGGGAGGCTCTGTGCCCTGAAATCCTGGCAAAATGTTGCCATTTAAGAGCACCTTTGCATAGACCTTACCATCTTGTTATCTCATTTAATCTTCATTAAAACTCCATGAGGACCATTGACCAACATTATAATCATGGCAAACATTTACATAGCATGTTATGGATACCATTCTATGCACTCCGCATATATTTATCCATTTGATTATTTTTTAAATATATTTTATTGATTTTTTACAGAGAGGAAGGGAGAGGGATAGAGAGTAAGAAACATCGATGAGAGAGAAACATCGATCAGCTGCCTCCTGCACACCCCCTACTGGGGATGTGCCCGCAACCAAGGTACATGCCCTTGACCGGAATCGAACCTGGGACCCTTCAGTCTGCAGGCCGAAGCTCTATCCTGAACCAAACCATTTAGGGCCATTTGATTATTTTTTTTAAATGTGTTTTATTGATTTTAGAGGGGGGGAGGGGGAGAGAGAGAGAGAGAGAGAGAGGCCAAACCATTTAGGGCCATTTGATTATTTTTTTTTAATGTGTTTTATTGATTTTAGAGGGGGGGAAGGAGGGGGAGAGAGAGAGAGAGAGAGAGAGAGAGAGAGAGAGAGAGAAATATCGATGTAAGAGAGAAACATCAAGCAGCTATATATGCACCCTGACTGGGGAGCTAACCTGCAACCTAGGTATGTGCCCTGAGCAGGAACTAAACCTGCAACCTTTCGTGCATGGGGCGACGCTCCAACCAACTGAGCTACACTGGCCAGGGCTCTCCCTCTAATTCTTACACACAGCCCCCTGAGATAGATATCATAGCTCCCTTTTGTAGATGGGGAAACTGAGACACAGAGAGGCTAAGGAATTTGCCCAAGTCAGTAGCTAGAAGGCCACATGACTTCCCTCTGAGCCTCAGCCTCTGCATTTTCTGGGTGGCAATAATGTCTACCCCAAATGGGGGGCAGGAGGGCAATGAAACCAGGCGGGGGGGGGGATGCCCCATCTGCCAGAGAGAAAATGAACGCTAAGTGGGGGCTGGCTATTACCCCTTCCCCTCCCAGGTTACAGATGACGTACAGGCTCAGAGAAGTTGCCTACCTGTCTAAGGCTTCGCAGCAAATAAGGCCAGAGGTGGGGCCTGAACTGTCCGGTGCTAAATGCCAGGCTCTTTCCCCTCCATCCTTCCCTTCCTACCTGGCCTCAGAGAGTCCGTCCTGCTGTGTCCTCACTCCTGCTGAACTCCCGAGGCCAGGACGGCAAAGCATAAGAGGTGCCTGGCGGCAGGAGGAGCTCACACAAGGAAGCCAGGCATTCTCGCCTCCACTCGACTCGCTGTGTGATCCTAGGAGAATCTCAGCCCCTCTCTGGGCCCCAGTTCAGCTGTGAAATGGGTGGGCTGTACAGGTGCTCAGTCCGTCCTGCTCTGGGGTGTACGTGTCCAATAATGAGCACAGCCTCCATGTCTGGAAGCTGGCCAGCCTAAAAGAGCGAGGCTGCGGGCAAATGAGACGACCTAGGAAAGAGGATCAAATGTGCCTGATCCTCTTTACTGGACAATCCAAGCCTCTGTTTCCTCATGAGCAAAATGAAGATAAGAATTATATGCATCTCGCCCCGGCTGGTGTGGCTGAGTTGGCTGGAGCATTGTCCTGTGCACCTAAAGGTCACTGGTTCGATTCCCAGTCAGGGCACATACCCAGGCTGTGGGTTTGATCCCCAGCCAGGATCGGTGTGGGAGGCAACCAATTGATGTTTCTCTCTCTTTCTCCCTCTCTAAAATCAATTTTTAAAAATCATGTCGCCCTGACTGGTTTGGCTCAGTGGATAGAGCGTCGGCCTGCAGACTGAAGGGTCCCAGGTTCGATTCCGGTCAAGGGCATGTACCTTGGTTGCGGGCACATCCCTAGCAGGGGGTGTGCAGGAGGCAGCTGATCGATGTTTCTCTCTCATCGATGTTTCTAACTCTCTATCCCTCTCCCTTCCTCTCTGTAAAAACGCAATAAAATATATATTTTTTAAAAATGTTTAAAAATCATGTCCTTGCCCTAGCTGGTGTTGCCCAGTGGTTCGAGTGTCAGCCCCTGAACTGAGGGGTCTTGGATTTGATTCCTGGTCAAGGGCACATACCTGGGTTGCAGGTTCCATCCCAGCTCGTTGGGCAGTGTGCAGGAGGCAACCAATAGATGTGTCTCTCTCATATCGATGTTTCTCTCTCTTTTCCCTCCTCCCTCCCTTCCACTCTCTCTACTGGTAAAAATCAATGGAAAAAATATCCTCAGGTGAGGATTAACAAAACAACAAAAAATAGTATGTGCTTGGGTGAGGATTTTGCTCAGTGGATAGAACGTCGGCCTGTGGACCAAAGGGTCCCAGGTTTTTTTTGTTTGGTTTGGTTTTGTTTATATATATTTTATTGATTTTTTACAGAGATGAAGGGAGAGGGATAGAGA
>NW_005370731.1:1177762-1182590 GCF_000412655.1 Myotis brandtii
AAAAAAATTAATTAAAATTTTATTAAAAGAAAAAAAGAATTAGCCCAGGCCAGTGTGGCTCAGTTGACCTACAAACCAGGAGGTCACGGTTCAATTCCCAGTCGGGCATATGCCTGAGTTGCGGCTCAATCCCCAGTGGTGGGCGTGCAGGAGGCAGCCAATCCATGATTCTCATCATTGATGTTTCTCTCTCTCTCTCCCCCTTTCCCTTCCTCTATGAAGTCAATAAAAAATATTTTTTAAAAAGAATTATATATCTCTAGTAAATCTAACACAACACATATGTACTGATCACCAGGAGCTGGGCCCTGTTACAAGTGCTTTGAACTTCTTGTTTAATCTTACAGCCACTCCATGAACTAGAAACTATCCATATTCCCATTTGACAGATGAGGAAACTGAGGCATCGGGAGATTAAGTAACTTGCCCAAGATTATACAGCTGATGGGTGCTGATAGGGCCATGCCTAGATTTGAAGCCAGACACTTTGCTCTTTACGGCTCAACACCCCTCAAGCGCTTGAGGATGAACTGAGAGAGTAGAGTTCCTGGGCACCCCGGGAGCTGCCTTGGGAATAGGGGTAATCGGATCAGGTCCAAGCCTCCAGCTTCAGTCCTTCCCCATTAGATACCAAGGGCCCTTGTGCGGGTGTCAGCAGTAGGAGACAACATAGACAGATGGGTAGATGGGAGGAGGAGAGGGACAATGTGAGCCAGCCAGTCACTGACCAAAGTGACCGATGGTGACAGGGTGACTAAAACAGAGGTGGAAAGAGACGGGAATTGGGTGACAGAGAAGTCACAGAGTGTGTGTGTGTATGTGTGTGTGAATACACTGGGCCCATGTTCACACACATGTGCTCACACGTGCTCCTCAGGGGTGCAAGCATCGCCTGATCTAGAGGCAGCAGCCTGTCTCCCCTGTCGCCCCCCCTTCTGCCCATCTGTGCCCCTGGCCTGGGCCTCTCCTCCTACCAGCATCTGGGCTAGCCCTCCCACCCCACCTCTCTCCTCTGCCTTCCCTGCCTTCCCACTTACTCCCTTCCGCATCCTCCCTCCGCCCCACTGAGTCACTCATTCATCGAACCAGGATGTACGATCCGCGCCAAGCTCTCTCCCAGGTGCTCTGAGCACAGTGGTGAACAAGACAGGAAGAAGGTCCTGCCTCCAGGAGCCGCCGTTCCCGTGGGGGGAGACAATGAAAACCGATCAGGACAATGTCAGCTTGTGCTAAGGAGCCGGAGAGAGAGAAGCCAGGGGAGTGACAGAGAGCCAGGAGCCGGGGCGGCTTACACAGGACGGCCAGGGAGGGCCTTCCCGGGCTGACCCTGGAGCTAAGTCCTGAGGAGTCCACTGTGCCACAGCCTGAGGGACAGAATTCACGGCAGAGGGAAGCGTGTTCCAGGCAGAGGGGAGAGCACTCAACAGAGGGACCAGCACTCTGGGCCGAGGGAACAAGTGCAAAGGTCCTCAAAAAAACAAGCCCCGCGCAGCGGGCTGGCCCCGGCTCCGCACCCAGGGCGCTCTTGGTCTCCATCCCTCTTGCACAGACGGGCTACTCTTTCCTGTTCTCTCAGGTCTGCCTTTCTAAAGCGCCTGCTGTGCCTGTCCACACCTGAGCGCTGCAGGTAGGACTCGGCCGGCCCTTGGGGCACAGGACTTGTCCTATAACAGCCCCCATCCCACCAGGCCTCAGAGTCCAGCCTCCCTCCGCGCAGGCCTCACCCTCCTCCATTTCCCAGGCTCCCCATCCCTCAGCCCACAGCGTCTCTCCCAGTGCTTTCTCTCTCCCACCAACCTTCTCTGTCTCCCTTGCCCTCCCTCCTCTCCTCTTGAGCCCCGTCCCTGGCCCCAGATTGTGGATCCTGGGACACCAATCCAGCTGATTAACCCCGACTGCAGCCTCCATTCCAGCCAAGCACCTCCTAGTTCCCAACCAAAGGGGTTTGGTACACGGGAGACAGAAAATCCTGGTTTGACCCTGGCTCTGCCATTAACAGCTGTGTGACCTTGAGCAAGTCAGGTTACCCGTGTGGCCCTCAATTTACTCTAAAATAAATTAGGGTCACCTCCTGCCCATCTCAAGGGTTCAAGAGAAATAAGCAAGTCAGCTGTGGAATGACAAACATTCATAGAGTACGGCTGGGCACCAGGCCTTCTTCTAGGTGCTTTTTGCATAGTAACTAGTTTCAGCCCTTAGGATAACCCTGCAAATTGTCAATTACTCTGATTTCACACATGAAAAAATGGACCATCAGAGAGGTTAAGCAACTTACCCAAGGTCACACAGGAAGTAGCAAAGTCAGGATTTGAACCCAAACCGTCTGACTCCCCAATCTGTGCCCTCAACTGCTATGTGATAAACATACCCAACAACCCCTTGGGAACGCTACAGCACTGTTGGAAAGACAATCACCTGCCGGGCCGACATCCCCTCCCACCACTGCCCCACCCCTCTCAGCCTCCCAGAGAGCCCTTCCCCAGGCCTCCCACGCCCTGCGCAGCTTCTCCTGCTCCCAGCCTCCCTGCTCTTAACTCTGGCAGGGAGACCCTCAGCACTCCTTGCATCTGGCAGTTTCTTTCCTCTCCACCCACCCCCTCCCAAATCTCCAGTTTCCCAGAGCCATGACTAACAGCAGAGCCAGCAGCAGGCACCCAGCCCTGCACCCTCCATACCACTTCCCACCCCTCCCGCCTCGCTGCCCCCAGGAGCCCGAGCGGACAGAGTCCTCCCCTCTGGGCAGGGTCCGCTGACCCACTCAGATGAAGACTCCCATCCCCTGCCTCCTCCTCCATCCCTTTTCCCTCTTCTCCCCTCTCTGATTCCACCACAGTTCCACCACCTCACCCCAACCCACTTTCCATTTCTCTGGATTTTGGAGTCACGGACAGTCTTGGCAGCAGGGCTCTGGGTTCAAATCTGCACGCCTCACTTGCTAGTTGTGCGTGTGGCCGTGGGCGAGTTGTTTAACCAACTCCGGGCTTTATTTCCTCAACTATAAAATGAGGGAGTCTCTCCGTCTACCTGCCTTTCCGGGAGGCGGGCGAGGGTCTAAGAAATCATGGACGGCAACCTGCTTTGGATGAAAACGACTTCTTGAGAGAAGGGCGGTTTAGAGCCCCGATGGAGCCAGCCTGCCCGGCCGCCTTTTATTAGCTCCGTGACTTCGGTAGTTACTTAACCTCTCTGGGCCTCAGTTTCCTTATCTTTAAAACGGGCTAACACTAGTTCCAGCCTCCTAGAGTTGCTGTGACAATCGACATGAGTCAATACGCATAAACCTTAGAACAGTGTCTGGCACATAAGTGTTGGTTGTTTTTTATTATTGTTATGTTCCTGATGCCTATTCAGTAAGTTTAATAAAGAAATAAACCTTCACCATTCCCTCCCTTGACCACCAATTCCTGCTTCCTTCCCACTTGCCAGCCCATCTCTCCCCAGAGACAGCAATCACTGGCCTCGAGCCCCTACCTCTCGTCTTAGGAACCTGGTTCCCCACCCCCAAATCCAGGGGGCTCTCCAAAGAGTTTTTACCCCCTCTACCCTCACCCCACACACACACACACACCTCATGTTGAGGCTCTGTTTCAAAGACCAAAAAAGCAGAGTCCTGTGTCTACTTGGCGAACAGGAAGCCCACATTCCAGCCTGATCCTCCCACTCACTCGCTTGGTGACCTTGGGCCAGTCCCTGCCCATCTCTGAGCCCCCGTTTCCCTGACCCGTCAAATGGAGTAAAGGAGCCGGGGCTGGTGCTTTATTCACCACAGGACCTGAGCCCACAGCAGGTCAGCTCTGCCTCCTGGAGCCCCGGTCATCTCTCCAAGTCCCCCAGCCTCCTCCCCACCAGGCACCAGGCTCATCAAGGTCCCAGCCCCTCCAATCGGCAGCCTTCACTGCAGACACCAGCCCCCCAGCTCAACTCACTGCCGGGCCAGGCTCCCGGGGCCTGGCCTCTCAGGCCTGCAGACCGGCCCACGGCCGCCTGCCCGGCTTTCAGGGGCAGCTCCCCGCAGAGCACAGTCCATGTCAGACAACCCAGTTCCGCCGCCTGTGCCTGGAACCTCCTCCTTCTCCTCTGCAACCCCACCTCCAACCTCCGGGGTCACCCCGCTCAGGCCCTGGCCCTCTGGCTGTCTCCCGAGGCAGCCCCTTCCCTCCTGTGCCTGAGGTGCCCCCTTCCCGTGGAGCAACACGCACGTGCGCACGCACACACTCACGCACACACTCACACACACACTCACGCACACACTTCATTCACGGCCAGGTGTGGGCATCTCGGTCCCAACCTGTGTCCTTCCCAGAGCACCCCCATGTCTGGTCCTGCTGGACTCAGCCTGGCCCAGTGACAGCCCACCTTCCAATCCCGAAAATCCGCTGCTGGGGCGGACAGCACCCTCCAGCTCCCTCCTGACATTCACTCTTCCCAT
Source organism: Myotis brandtii (assembly GCF_000412655.1). Taxonomy (NCBI): domain Eukaryota; kingdom Metazoa; phylum Chordata; class Mammalia; order Chiroptera; family Vespertilionidae; genus Myotis; species Myotis brandtii. Next base: position 1,182,192 of record NW_005370731.1, read on the forward strand.
CCCAGGTTAGACCAGGGCCCTCCTGGGAATGTGGGGTGTCCAAGGCCCTGGAGCCCTCTCCGGCCCCCAACACCTCCCAGCCACTGTCCCCAAAATGCAGGTTCACTGGGGAACATCAGGTGCCTCCAGAAATTGTGGTGCCCCTGCCACCCGCCTCCAGTCTCATAATTTGCCCCCACCACCCAGCACCTGCCCCACTCCACCCCCACGCGCTCCCCAAATATTGGGGTCCCTCCCCCCATTTTCCCCACCCCAAGCTCACACTCCGCAGCTCCTGAGTCCGATCCTTCATCCTGCGACGGCTCCTCCTCCTCCTCGTCCTCCTGCCTGGGCTGCTGCTCCTACCTTCAGGCTCGGTGCTGGAGGCTGGGGTCTGGGGGCGCCGGGGGGAGCAGCAGA
>NW_005370731.1:1183021-1188076 GCF_000412655.1 Myotis brandtii
AGCAGAGGCTGAGATGCCCGGGAGGGGGGCGGGGGCGGGGCGGAGCGGCAGCAAGAAGGGTGAGAGGATGGACGTCCTGGGAGAGGGCTGTGAATGCCTGACAGCGGGCGAGACGGACAGATTTTATGTTTTGTGTCTGGGAGTATCTGTGTGAGCCTGTGCACGACCCCTCTGCGTGCGTGTGTGTGAGTGTGTGTGTGTGTGTGTGTGAGTGTGAGAGTGTGTGTGTGTGTGTGTGAGTGTGTGTGTGAGTGTGTGTGTGAGTGAGTGTGTGTGTGTGTGTGAGTGTGTGTGAGTGTGTGTGTGAGTGTGTGTGTGTGTGTGTGTGTGTGTGAGTTGGTGCGCGCGTGGCCCTGCAGGAGACTCTCTGGACACTAGAATAGCAAGGCTGACCCTCTAGGTGGCTTTTGTGATGTGAGGAATCAGCCAAGCCTCGCTGAGAAGGACAAGGGGCATTTTTTTTTTTTTTTTGCACAGCCTTTCCCACTCCAAGTGTGAGTCCCTGGGCAGCAGGGAGTCTCAGAGCTCTGCTTGTCTACCTCCAGGGACGGGATGCTCACTACCTAAGCAGACCTCCTGGCCGACCTTTAGATAGATCTGCCTTTTAAAAGGGAAATTCATCCACATTGGGAGGGGAATCCTGATGCCCCTGACCATCCAGGACCGGCCTCCCTCTCCTTGATGCCCACCTCTCCTCTCCTGTCTCCATGTCTTAGCCTGACCTCACCCCTGTACTCCTTCCTGTAATGGGGTTTTGGCCCCAACAGGCCTTGAACCTGTTTTTGCCAAGCACCAGTGACCTCTCTGATGGCAAATCCATCCATCACCTGTCAGGCCTTATCCTCCAGGATCTTTCAGGGACGTATGACCCTGATGACTTCTCTCTCCTTTCTTTCTTTATTTTTTTAAATATATTTTTATTGATTTCAGAGAGGAAGGGAGAGGGAGAGAGAGAAACATCAGTGATGAGAGAGAATCATTGATTGGCTGCCTCCTGCACACCCCCTACTGGGGACTGAGCTCGCAGCCCAGGCATGCGCCCTTGACCGGAATCGAACCCAGGACCCTTCAGTCCACAGGCCGATGCTCTATCCACTGAGCCAAACCAGCCAGGGCTCTTCTTTAAACCCTCTCCTTAGTTCCCAGCCTGTCTCCTGCCTCTACCCCCCCTCCCCCAAAACACACACACACACACACACACACACACACAAACCTCTGGATGTTGTTTCTCATCCTCCTTCCAGACCCCTCCATTCTCCCACACCCCTCAACAGCGGGGTTCCCCAGGCCCCATCCCATCTTCTTTCTTTACCCTCTCACCTCCCCGGGCTCGGCTGTGTGTCTACATGTCTACAATATTGACATCAATGCGCAAGCCCGATCCTGCTCCTCAAAGGCAGCACCTGTTGCGCGCCTGAGCCCTGGGCTGGGCACCAAGGACAGAGGCAAACGGTGTGATCATGGTCCATCGGCAATGCTAGTGAGCGAGGCCAAGGCTTCGATGTCGGAACCGCCACACGGTGCTGGCCGCGCCTTCCCCGAGTGCTTCTTCCTGCATTCCCCAGCAGCGATGGCACCTCTGTCCCTCCTGACACTCAAAGCAAACAGCACCTTCCCTTACCCATCTGAGCATCCACCTTGTCCCAGGTGCAATGCTGAGTAGCTCCCATAACCCTCCCTCCTTTACGGCAGCTGCTGCTCTTGTCCGGGGTGTACAGATAGGGACACTGAGGCTCAGAATGGTTAAATACGGAACCCAAGTTCACAAGGCTAGGAAAGGCCAGGGCTGGGGCTCTCACTGCACTTTTTCCCACTTGACCTAAAATGTAAGTTAAATAAATGATACAAATAAACAAAGGTGGGAAGGGACAAGGAAGGGCCAATATGGCAAAAAGTCCACGGTTGGTCAGAAGGCCCAGCCTCTCACTTCAACATTCTCGCCTTGCACTCTCCTTTTTTTTGGTTAATCCTCACCGAGGATATTTTTTCCCATTGATCTTTAGAGAGAGTGGAAGGGAGGGAGGGAAGGGAGAGAGAGAGAGAGAGAGAGAGACATCAATGTGAAAAAGACACATTGATTGGTTGCCTCCTGCACGCACCCCGACCAGGCCCAGGGATTGAACCTGCAACCCTACGTGCCCTTGACTGGGAATTGAACCCGTGACCCTTCGGTACATGGGCCAACACTCTCACCACTGAGCAACACTGGCCAGGGCACACCTCACACGCTTGAGGAGGTATCAATAAGAGTTCATCTTCTGGGACTACATTTGTACTAGTTTCCACAGCAGCCCCGGCACCTGACCTCGCGGAGGGACGGTGCAGGGCACTCAGCTGAGTCTCACTTGCATTCTTTGGTGACAAAGCCCATTCTGGTGAAGAAACCACAATGTGACAGCTTCGCCTCAGTGGCCAAATCCGGAGCTGCCTCCTGGGTCCTCTCCATTGCAACCACCGTGGGTCAGTCTAGGCCCTCATCTGCTCTCCCCTGGGCCTGAGGGAAAGCCTCCTCTCTGGTCTTCCCACCTGCGGACTCTTTCCTTCACATTATATTTCATCCCCGCTGCTAGCGTGACGTCCCCAAACCGATGTGATAATATCCACCCTCCGCACCCGTAACTCCGTGCCCCCCACCGCCCCCTGTTACACTCAGGAGCTTCTCTGGCCTTTGAACTCACACCACCATCACCTCGTCTCTCCCACTACGTCCTTCCCTGTGCCACAAAGCCAAGGCCTTAACCACACAAAGAGTCCCAGATCCCAAATACCTCCAAGTCTGTCATTGTGCCATTTCCTCTGCTTGGTACCCTGTTTCCTCCCTTCTCTGATGGTCACTTTCAAAGCCCAGTTCAAGCCTCTCCCAGCAGTCCAGGCAGACAGTGTTATGAGGTGGGGGCTGAGGCTGCTTCCCCACTAGACCAGACTGGGCCTGACTCATGCCTGCTTCTCCCCAACAACCAACACAAGGTCAGGCACAAAGTACATGTTCACTAAAAATCTAAGTGGCTGAGTGAGTGGATGCCATATTCCCTCACACCTTTACCCAGGCATACAGACAAGGAAAATAGCTCCATGAAGACAGGCATTTCCGTTTGTTTTGTTCATTGCTGGCTTTCCAGTGGCACTAAAGCACTTGGCACATAGTAGATCTATACTAATAAAAGGGTAATATGCTAATTAGACCAGACATCTTCCGGACGACCTTCCGGACATCCTTCTGGACCAAGCCCCAGGGGTGGGGCTGAGGCAGAGGCAGTTAGGGGGATCAGGCCGGCAGGGGATGGCAGTTAGGGGGATCAGGCCGGCAGGGGAGGGCAATTGGGGGCAATCAGGCAGGCAGGCAGAGGCAGTTAGGGGCAATCAGGCAGGCAGGCAGAGGCAGTTAGGGGCAATCAGGCAGGCAGGCAGAGGTGGTTAGGGGCAATCAGGAAGGCAGGCAGGCGAGCAGTTAGGAGCCAGCGGTCCCGGATTGTGAGAGGGATGTCTGCAGGGATCGGGTCTAAACCGGCAGTCGGACATCACCCGAGGGGTCCCAGATTGGAGAGGGTGCAGGCCAGGCTGAGGGACACCCCGCCCCTGTGCACGAATTTCATGCACCGGGCCTCTAGTGTTCAATAAACATGTATTTGTTAAACGAATGTATGAGTGAAAGGTGTGCAATTTAAATCTGACTACTGTTCTAAAGATGAACACAGACACACGATGTGACAACGGTAATTCTTCTCATTGTTCCATGATTTTGAACTAAGTGCATCCATGACCACTTAAAGTCCACCCCAGAACTCTATGAGGTGGGATGCCTGGACCACACACCCACCTCCTGTCCAGTCTCCTGCCTGCGTGGCCTTTCTAAAGCATCAGCCCCTGTTCAGAACCTCCCTGGCTCCCCATGGCTCAGATTTTCTAACTTGACTCCCCACTTTTGGGCACACCACCATCCTCATGTACCCTGATTCCAGTCCCTGCATTTCGCAGTCCCATGTGCTTCCTCGGGGTGTTCCTGACCCCGGCGCACCTATCCTCTCATATTTCCAAACCCAACTCCTCCTCTTCTTTCAGAGTTTAGCTGTTGGGATTTTCTTGACCTTCCTGAAGCTGGGGGGAAAGCTGGCTACACATACAGATTGCCAGGCCTCCACCCTGGAAAGTTTGATTCAGGAATCTGGGATGGAGCCCAGAAACCTCGGTTTTCACAACCACCTCTGGCCAGTCTTATTTTCAGTCAAGTCTGGGTTTATCAGGTGGCAAGGCTAAGGCTGGGCTACGCTGTGTAAGAAACACCCCCCAAATCTCAGGGACGCCACACTACAAGGCTCTATTTCTATTTTTGCAGCAGGTTTGGGTTACTTCCCAGAGCATCTGCCCTTCAGAGAATCTCAGTGCTGTAGAAGGAGAAACTTATACACAGCTTAGCAACATGCTGGACTCTGAGAGCCTCGGATTCAAGGACCCCATCTCATTCATCTCTGCCTCCCCGTGGTACCTGGCACAGGACCGATCACGCCTGCTGTGCTCGGGAGGAGGAGAATGAATACCCGTTTGACCTGTTCACCCATTAACTCGTATTTAAGGAGACTGCTCTGCACCAGGATTATGCTCTGATGCTGGGGACACAGTGATGAGCAAAGCAGACATCAACCTGCTCCATGGAGCCAGTCACCTAGTTTCTCTAAGCCTTAATCTGCAAATCTGTAGAATGGGCCATATTCCTCACCCCACAGCCACAGTGGGAGAGGATTTCCTGAGAAAATGAGCATGGAAGCCATTTGCAACTTGAAAATCTCAATGCCAGCGGATGCCAATGGGCACTGGTACCCTGGTGTGTGCCCCTTGCTTCTCCCCCAGCCCTCACATCCCATTTTCAGGTTTTATTCCTTAGGCCCCTGGAATTTAGTAGCACAACCCTCTGCTCACTATTTCCACTTCCCCCTTCAAATCATCATAAACCTGAAGCATGAATATCCTATATAATAAAAGGCTAATATTCAAATTTCGCCCTCGACCAGGAGTTCGACCAGGAGTTCGACCAGGGGGCAGGGCAGGCTGGCCAACCAC